>NC_089873.1:131657500-131970000 GCF_040182565.1 Anser cygnoides | reverse complement strand
TCTGTCCAAGGAAAAGCTGTACCCCTTCTTGCTTCACAGCACATCTTAGATTTTCTTTTATCATGATTCCTCTCCGAACAGTTTTCTGTGGGGGTGGGGAGGGTGGGAAAGTCTGTCTGAATACTTTATGTTCACTGAGAAATCATCACAGCGTGCCAAGATTTTACAGGGGTGAAAATATTCCAGGAAGTTGTTATTTATCAATTCCCAAGGAAATTAGCTCACAGAATACAAAAATAAGTCTTCAGCAAATGAAAGTAAACAAAGTAATAAATGCCAAGGGGCATGCCATTTTGCTTTTATTTTCTATTTCTGTTACACCAATACAAAAAGCATCATCATCATCTCTCCTCCTCTGTCCCAAATGAACTCAGAACTGCACAGGTTGTTCCGCAAACCTCATTTCTCAGCTGTAAATATGGAACCTAACAGCTCCCACATCTGTATCTTAAGCAGTTTGAAGTCATCACTGCTTTTCATCCTAGTGTTACTGAAGTTCCACGTGAACTTGGTGTTCCCTCAGTTTCTGTCACTGAAAATTGCGCTCAGAGTTTTGCTCTTAGGCCAAAGCAGGGAGTTTCTTTAGGTGTTTTACTCAAAGCTCCTTTGGGGACTATTTTGGCCTCACAAAGGGGGCGTTTCTCTTTTTGTCTTAAGGTTCTGACTCATACTCATGGTGCGAACAGTTGAGGCACTTAAAAAGACCAATACTTCACACTTCTTGTTGCTGCCTATTATTGAGTCAAAGCAACACCTTCACAGAAGAGTCAACAGTACTGGGTACAGACCCCTGTTGCAGGTGCAGCTCAGATGCTCCATTTTGTGGTCTGGTCTGCTTTCATCACCAGATTAGACTAATCCACCTGAATACAAATTGCTGCACCTGCAGAATGGTTTCTGCTGGTTCTGCAGGTGTGTGGTGGGCAGCTGGGAACTATAATGTAGGAAAACACCCCTGAAACATTTGTTAGGACACATCCTTCATGCTGGTGGCACAGTTGCAAGATCCAGTGCAGACGGCTGGCACTGTTTCACCTTGCTCCACAGCATCTCTCAACCTGGCCATCCTAATGTCAAAGTTTTATTCTGACATAACTGCCTTCCTGCCTGACACTGCATGTATTTTACAGCCTCTGTTCTTCATGGATTTAGTTAAGTTGAGACAAAAGCGTGGTGTTTTTGCCTTCCAAGAAACGAAATGCGGGAAAGTCCTAGAAACTATGGGCTGTTTTTTTAACACATTCTCCTGGTAATCCCCACGCAGGAACTGAGCTGGCCAGAGACATCCATACATCCTCTTGCTAAACTGGAGGCTACGAAGTGAAGGCTCTCTTGCCTCTGTTTGCATGGAGCTTCAGCAGAGTTGGGGGCCGTGGCATGGGGGGGAGCAGTTCACCCTCCTGGATGCTGCTGGCCCTGGCAGGAGTCACATCCCAGTGGAGATGCAGTGGGAGGCAGGACTGACACCAGCGCCTGAGGCTGAAATATGCTGCTACAGTACAGGAGACTGCCTCACACAACACCCTGCTTTCCTCCTTTTCCTGAGAGATTCAAAATCATCTGATGCCTGTTCCTCATGATTCACTTGTTGAAATGCCTTTGTTGATTCTCAGGAGAGGGAAACAAGATCACTAGAGCAAGGATTGTTCAATGGGGAAAAAAATTGCACCCAGGGGAAGTAGAGATGGAAGAGAAGATGAAACCCTGTCACTGCTCTATCCTTCCTGCAGAGCTTTGTCCTGTCACATTTTAAAGAGTATAAAAGAGAAATGCCTGCTGTGAGAAAATGGATGTAAGTCAGTTACACTTCTCCATCTCACTCGCCTACCACATTTGGGTGGACAGATGCTTCAAAATAATAGTGATAACATCTCATTAATATGGTCCATATCTCCTAAATACTCCTGAACAGGCCAGTTTATGAAGGTATAAAGCTAGGGAGCTGAAGAACATGGTATTTGCTGTACTTTGATGAGCTGTCTGGGCTATGTGTTTGGCTATATAGTAGCAAAATCCAAAATGTAGTTTTAAAATGTCCAGTGTCTTAGAAGAGCAACAGTAGCTGGGAGTTGCCAGATGACACACAGAAATCTGAGCAGAGATTACTGCTAGAGATGCAGTAATACTAAACAATGCTGTGACTACATTTTCAGAGTACTGAAAAATATCAAGCTGTCTCCAGACTGGAGTCTTTTGTTTTAGACATTGTTTTGCCCAGCCTGATGTTTTCTCAACTTGCCCAAAAAATGTCCACATAAGTTATTTCAGTTTTTCCAGAATGCTTTTTATTTATTTTTTACACACTGTCAGTAAACCAGAAGAATTCATTTCTTGCACAGTTTGAGCCATAAACATCCTGTGAGGTGCCAAGTGAGAGCCATGGGTATTCAGTGTCTCATAGCACAAAGTTCTGCAAGTGTCACATTTTGAGTGGTTCCTTTTGGAAACTTGATAGTTTCTCCTTGTGGTCACTGCTGGGAACATGATAAAAGGCAAATGAATGTCTACAAATAAAAAATTACCAAGTCAGCATGAGTCCTTTCAAGGCTTTGGGTTGGCCTCAGTGCTAGAGTTGGGTAGAGTTGGAAGGGTCAGGCAGAGCCATTTGTCAGAAGTGAGAGCCAGGGAGGAGGTTGTGAGATATGTGCAAAAGTTCTGGGGAGAAGAGAGATGCCAGGGAAGGAGGCAACATGACCTCTCTGGGTGGCAGAGGAACTCGGAACACTGCATGTTAGCCACTAAATTCAGAAAAATCTTCTATCCTAAATCAGTCTTATGAGCTATTGGATTGCTTAGTTTTGTCTTGCATTCTCCTTTTCCTCTTCTAAGGATGAAAGCTGATCAGCTAATGAAGAGGAGTTTTCTCTGGCTGAATAAGAGGCCAAAAATTCTAATTAATTCTGCATTAACTAATTTGGACATTAACGTTGATAAAAGTTTGACATGAAATTCACTGAAGATGATTATTCTCCCATGCAATCAAAAACTTCCAAATCACACAGAGAGCAACAGCGTCTTAATAAGGAGTGTATTCTTTACCATAATCACCTCTTTCTTTGTTTCTCACCAGCTTTGACTAGAAAAGGCATTACTGCTACGGAGCACGAAACCACAGGAACTCATGCATCACCATTGCTCAGCACCCTGCCATTGCACCGTGCCGCGCCGCAGGTCAAAGCAAGCCATGGCGGGTACCAGAGTGGGGCAGGCGGCTGCGTGCGGGGGCAGCTCCTCCCGAGCTCCACCCTCCACCCTGAGAGCAAGATGCTAGCCTTGAGCCAACAATCCCTCTCCAAACATGGTAAGTGAGTGAGAGAGAGAAACTTCTAAATCAGCCAGCAAAATGAAGGGATTGTGGATCTGGGGATAGATGTGTGCCCTGCGCCCTTTAAATGGGTATCATTGTTTCTGTCCTGTTACATCCTCTTGAAAACCAAAATAAATTTTTCTTTTTTTTTTTTTTTTCTCTGAGTCCAACACACACATCTGGGGATTCACAGGGCTGTGTGGGCTCCTCAGTTTCACAGGCAGATGCACATATACATGCACCTTTCAGTTTCTACCTTAACGCTGCATAAAATTCACAGTGCAAGCTGCTGCTGAAAATCCACTGCGTATCCTCCAGTGCACACAGCACACTCAGCCATCTTTAAACACTTCTACTCCTGTTACCTTAGTAACAGCCCAAGGGAAATCCCTAAGTAATTAATCAAGCTGCTTAGCTGGTTAAGGTTTCTTACAGGGGAAGCTGTTCTCTAGCTTCTTTGTCATTGCTGGCAAAAAATTCTATATTTAGAAAAGAAATGGCATGCAGGCTCATTTAGGGAACCGCCTTTGTCTGTTTTGTGGGGGAAGGAGGGTGAGTGTCCATGTGTACCTTGTCAAGCCATTTATGTGGAGCATGTGTACATGCTTAGCAACTGATACCTCAAAGGGCTCTGTGATGCAGCTATCAGGCTGGATTTCTTCAAACATCTCAATACACTTTCAAGAGACCATCCTGGTTTCTTCCTCCAGTGCCCCATTCAGAAATCACTTCCATGTTCACCAGTTCATAACCAAGCCAGACTGCAAGAAACCACTGTGATCTTTAGTCCAAGTTCTCATACAACACACCCTACAGAAAATCACAGTTTTTTTTTTCTGTATTCTTTTGTAAACTAAAAAACATAACTGAGACTACCAAACTGTAGAGACCACAAGATCTGCCTTACAGAAAAACATATGCGTTGAATCTATCCTTTAAACACTTAATCCAGAAACAATTAGGGAAAACTCTATGGGATATGGACTGTCCTTCCTCCTTTGAGGACATCAGCTAACACAATAATGTCAACCTTGTTTTATGGTGTGGATCCCTAAGGATTTTGGATCTGTGGTTCTGTGCAGAGTGGCTATAGACCAATTCACTTTCTTGAGTTACCTGCCAAGGTCTCACTGAGGAGCAGTCCATGACAATCACAACAAAGATAAAAATCCCAGTCTGGTCCAATAGGGTATGACTAGGCCAGATCACTAACTTTTCAGTACAGAGCTACAACATCCCTACCCCTGCCCCAAAAATCTTCATAGGGACTTACATCTTGCATCATTTTTCCTTAGCATCATTTTTCCTATCCAGACTCTGCAGGGTGACTGAGAACCCACCTGAGGGGAGCCAGCATGGAGAGGGCACTGACCAGGGAAGAGGATGATGGCGAGTCAAGCCCTTGCTCATCCCAAGAAGCTCAGCTTCACCTCTCAATATCCTCCCTCAGTGCTCTAAATAATTGTACCAGATACAGAGTCTCTCCCATGTGCCCTGACAGCCTTTGAAAGCCTATTGGTGTCTTTGTACAGGAAGGGAAAATGTCTGAAGTCTCAAAAACATTCAAAGGAGGAGACAGCAGCAGCCGTCAGATGTATCTTTCCCATCTTTTCATGACCTTTGCCATTCTAGAAGGGTACTGATTAACGTTAGTTTGCTTGTTTTGTGTGCTGAGCCTCAATGCTACCAGTCTCCACACTGACCTACGCTTTCTGCTCTTTAAGGCTTGAAGATTTGTATCTGCTTCATTGTCAAGTACCACTTTATTTTTGGATTAGTCAATTCTGGAGTAGTAAAGCACTTCACGCCTGTTAGACATTGTCTCTAACATCAACAAAACTTAAAAAAACAAGTATACTCTTAACAAAACAAGGGATATCAAAAAATTGTTAAGGAAAAGCTACAAAGCAGGAAAAATATATACCAGTAAAACTGAGTTATAAATTCAGTTTTATTGTAGGTTTTTCCTAAGTGCTCAGAGTCTCAGATGACCTGTTGTGTGGGCTAGCTCTCCTCTCTCTCCCTGTCTGTGTAGCATTTTGAGCTCCCCACAGCCCCCTCTCAAAACTATCTCGCAACTTTCCTGTAACAAAGATACAACTCCTTATGCTAAATACAGCTGTGGTGACTCTCAGTTTTCTCCTCCCATTTTCTCAGAGATTTATTTCTGAAATACTAGCGGTGAAAGCAAAACTGGATATTTTTCTCTCCCCTAGGACTTTCTCTGCATTTACATTGGTATGCTGTGCCTGAACTAGCATATTTCTTCTACTCAGACTAGTCTTCCTGCTGATTATGACATCTGCAGCACGGCTACAACTCTCTATAAACATTTTGATAAGTGTTCGCTTTATAAACAATTTACTAATTTCTCAGAATAAGATTCACACCATTCTACCTGCTTATAAGTTAGTCAGCTAGTCTCAGTCACCCTGGCTCCCTCAAATGGAGACGCAGATGAACAGGGATGATGCACTCCACCACCCTTTGTCGTTGCCTGTTTGTCTTCTCTGACCAGAGAAGGAAATGCCTTTGACTTAGGCATTCATGGCACTTACATTTCAGGTCACTCAAACTGGGCAATAAGAACCTCACCAGTGAACCCTAGGGCCTGGAGGGGCTTTCCATGAGACTGTAAAATGCACTTGAAGATTTCAGATAATGGACTTGACTTTGAATTTTCCCATACCTATCCTTCAAAGATTTAGTTCACTTGATTCTAATATATACAAATGTACTATTAGCATCAATAACAGTAGCAACAGGTTTGATGTTTATGTTTCATGGTCCATCTGAAGGACAGTTTTCTCACTTTGGGAGTCAGTCATTCTTAGATAAACTCTTCCTCTATGAGTCTGATACAAAGGTCAAACATCCATTAGTTTTCAGAAGACCTGAGGTCATTTTGCTGTCATTATCTGAAACTGGAGAAATATATATTCTTAACTGGATTGTGTCTTCCCACTGACCTCCCATATATATGGGGATGGATATATACATTCAGGGGGCTAATTTCATAGCAATGCTGAATACTGTCTATGATTAGCTGTGCCTGCTGCTGTCTGCTCAGAGCTGTTCATCTCTGTCCAGCCTGGGCTGCAAGTTGTCTTGAAAATGAGTCTCCCTTGCCTTTTCATTTCCCTGTTCCTTTTGTTTTGATCTAAACCTCACAAAAAGTGAAAGTGCTCACTTTTGCACTCTGCAAACGAGTACTAATGAGGTCATTAAACTTTGATGACCGTCCATTTATGCGGCACACCTTTGGACAAAGCTATGGTTTCGGTCCTGAGGGAAGGCAGCTTTTCAGTCCTGAACTCCAGGCAGATTGTAGCTAGGCAACGCCTCAGTGGGCAAAAGGCTCACTTTATGTGGTTGATTAGGAATTCACCTGACGAGAGATTACAAATTAAGTATTTTGGAATGAAGACAGACAGAAAGGAGAAAAAAAAAAAAAGGAAATGGGGAAAGAAAAAAAAAAAAAGAAAGAAAATAAGCACCCCCAGCAGCAGAGATCTCTTGCAGGAGTCAGCAGAACACAAAGGAGAAGTCCAAGGTAAAAGGAGGGAGAAACAAGGAACAAGGCACTGCATAAGACTTTGCTCTCAATGTGAGAAAAGCTCTGGAGGCCTGACAAAAGTGAAACAAGTAAATCTGTGCAGGTTTTGTCAAGATATCCATGTTTCTTGTGTTAACTACATAAAGAGTGTTCAGGGCCTTGGAGATTTCTCAGACTTGGTGCATCACATTGACCGAGAAGGATGACGTGTGCCAGCGCAAGAAACCATGAGCTTTTGGAAGAGCAATCATGATGTACCTGGGAGATGAGAGACAGTCCTATGGGCTGCTCACATCCTATTTCTGTGAAGGAGTCAGAGGCAGGCAGACAGACAGCGACCAGCAGTCGGGCAAGGCAAGAAGCAGTGCCACAGCCCGTGGGGAGGCTAACGAACCTGCTGTGCATTGTCCCAGCATGGGAACCTGACAGGGTCCAACCAGCCCCACGGCCCTCATCCTGCTCCCATGCACACTGCTGCTGCAAAGGCTGCATGGTTAGGGAGCTAAGAAGTCACCTAATTAGGCATACTGGGTTTTTATTTAATGCTCATTGGAAACAAACGATCTTTGTTCTTTTTCCTGTAGGGATCAGAGGATTAGTTCTCATACACAAACTATGTCTTTGACAAACAAAAGAGAAATCAATATATAGCATAGCAGGTGTCTCACCAGTGGAATATGAAAACACGGTGAATCCCAGCAGAGGCTGCTTTTGCAGAAGTGGCTAGTCATCGATCACTGCCATCCGGCTCTCAGAGATGTGATGTAGGCTGTACGGCTTACAACTGGAGAGCGCTAAACCTCTTGATTTAAATGAGTATGTTTATTGTTTTGCAAGACTGAGTGTAGGGGAAGATCCGAGAGTCTCAAAATGGCTGCAGCTTTCCTTCAGCCTCCCTCTCGCAGACCTTGTCTGCACACAGCTTGCCCAGCAGTCATTGATTTTCCCTTTCTCTTCCAAGTGTAAATCAATACGTCTGCAACTGGAGGTAAAATCACAGCATCTCTAATGAGGAACGTAAGAAAGGCTGAGTTCCTAAATCCTAATTCAAATACCCCATGAAAATAGCCTTAATTTTAAGCACAAAAATACATTGCTGAATCAGGATTTACAAAGAATCTCTGTGGAGATGCGTAATAGCTGATGGACAGGGTAAGCGAAAGAGAAAAGACTGAAGGGAAGATTTCTCTTTTGCCTGAAAACAGTGTGAAGGATGAGAGCTGCCAGTCCCCCCCCAGCAGAGTGATCTCAGCCATGTGCTTTGGGAAAACAGACCCAGAAGGCACACCCTGGGGAAGGGTCACCACCAGGGCTGCTTGGGCAGCACCGCTGAATGTGCGTGTGCCCAGTGTGAACACTGCACACACACCACTGCTGTACTACAGGGATGCACTGGGACAAGTTGCAGGTTAAAGATTTTTATTTTTTTTCCCCTTCTAAAGACAGTCAAATAAATAAAGGCTTTGGCAATGCAGGTTCTTTGTTGTCCTTGGCAAATTACAACCAGGAGTTTGTGAAGCCAACACATAGCATATCCTCTCTGAATCAGCCTTTTCGTTGCCATTAACTGAATGGAGCTGAGAACTGGTCCAGGCTGTGGAGGAAAAGTGTAGCATCGCACCCTGCAGAGCTGCTAGCTAGCCTGATTAGCCTATCTGCAACCAGTAATTAACTATGGCAAAATAACAGGCCTATTCAAATAATTTCCTTCCCTACGTCCCCATTTAAGGCATATAATTAAATAGCACTTCAATCATCTTTTTCATATTACTGCATCCTGACCTACAGGCTTGGAAAACCATCCTGTCTGGAGTTTCTAGCGTGTCTCCATTAGTGCACTGGCTGAGACATGATCCCAGGAGCACTGTCTATCAGTGCGGGGCGCTCACCTCCACGTGCTTACTATGCGTGCACCAGGACGTTATGAACGTCACTTGTGGGAAGTGGTGCTCTAATAGGGCACATGAAGGGAGAAAAATTTCTATTTACATTCTGGCTCAGCTGTTGAAAAACATATTCAGAAAACCACAGAGGTCTGATTTGCACACAGCCAAGCGTGGAATGCTCAGAAATCATTTTAGGAGCCTCAGAGTATGACAAAGAGCAGGGCCAGGCAAGTGAATTGCAGTGGTAAGAACATGCAACTACATCCAGGAATTGTGTGTGTGATCCCCCCCGTTAATGAAGAACCGCTACAGAGCAGGGCAGAAAGGCCACTCCAGAGGAAAGGGAAGAGCTGCTATTGTGAAATGCAGACAAAAAAATCAAAGGATGACCACAGAGGTGCCTTAACAGCAGCTGAAGAAAACAGAAAACAGTAATGAGCAAAAGAAAAGAAGGATGTGAAAGGCCAGAACTCAAATGAAACTCAAGCTTCTGAAATTAGTTGACACTTATGTATTTAATATTTTCCATATTCTTCAAACAAGATTTGTCTAGATGTTTTCATCTCACAGACCCACACTCAGAACCCATCTCTGAAGCTGCATGTGCCCTGAAGGCTGCTGATGCCTACCCCCTGCCCCATGCTCCCCCATACCCGTGCCTGCTCTACCATGCATCCAATCTTGCAGCCGCCTGTTCTGCCCTCTCATAAACAGATGCAAAAAAACTGCTCCCTGTTTCCCTGGCACTATTTTTCCATTAGATGACTTCAGCAGCAAGGCTTAGCACCAGCTCCTAGTACTGCTGTTGCTCAATGAGGAAAGACCTGGCCTCCAGGCATTAATAGTTACCTGTGACCATGGCATGTGCCACCTAACCACCTCCTGACTCTTCCTGATCAGGACCATGTATGTCTTCGGCTGCAAAAGCCTAAATTTAACAAAGATGTCACAGGATTTCTGTGCTGTATTCACCGAAAATGCTGATTAAAGAGAAAAAAATAGAGGAGTGAGAAAGAAACCCCTGTGGAAAATCTCTCTCCATAGCCTGCACATTGTTTATCCTGATATTAACTGCGACATATTTAATACTGCCCACATTCTCAGTTTGCAGAGTGCTACTGATTTTCTCCTTGATGAGATACAATTACATCTAAATTGCTTGGTGTGAAGATGCAAGTTTGTGCAGCTGGGCTTGCGAGCACCTGCAGACATGAGAGGTGGTTCGATACCATGGGATAAGATGGATTCATCTTCTAAGTGATCAAAAGCAAAATACTTCATCACGGCCCTACTTGAGTTGTTAGCTCTATACTGAGGAGGTAATAATCCCACTGAGATGCGTGAGATTGTTTACTTCCCGGAGCTATGGCTTCATGCCTCCTGCAGATTCAGTAGGACATTGCTGTATTTGTTTTACTTGATTCCCATGTTCTGCAGGGAGCGAGCTGGAGCACAGCTCCACATCAAGGGGACAGTCACTGAAAGTCCCTCAGAAATTCATCAGACAAGGGGCTTTCCTCAAACAGGGGTCTCAGCATCACTTCTTGTGCCCCTGGTTGTGCCAGCTGCTTTGCAAGGTCAGCTGTTTCTACAACAGGAATCATGTTCAGGAGTCAGGTACCAGGAGTCAGCCTCGAGATCTCAAACTCCAAGTTTAGCTTTGGCCTGTGATTGTCACGGGAATAAGTGTAATGAATGAAGTTCCTCCATGTGAATCAAGAAATTAATAGATTTCTCCTATTGTCTATCCTGGCTGTCACAACATGTACCAGGTCCTTAATGTTTTATTTGTTTCTCCGCACTTTCTGATTCAATCGAACTCATCAAGCTCTGTCCCAAAATGTGCTTTCCCCTTCATACTCCAAGTTGTTGCAGTTTCCAGAGGAAAAAGTCACCTGTCCTGAGAGTTTGGGGTTTGGAGGAGTGCCTCTGGCATTTTCACAGGGACCTTGCTTGACCCAAGAAAAGCAGGAGACCACAGGGTCCTTCTACACCTCCAGGTGCAGAACCTCTCTGTGGACTGCAGCAGGCACAGACTTGTGCTGCTCTGAGATACAGCAAGAGCTGCCTGAGGGGATGCTCTTCACAGCAGTTTCAGATGACCATCACCACAACTGGTTGAGGCTCTAGGAAAAAGCCTTTCCAGCCATTTTCTGCAGCTCGAGTTTTTGCCACAGTCAGGCTCTTGGCCAAGTCTTCTGGCTCCTGGCTCTGAGGCCTCACAAGGGCATTCCCAGATCTCCATCAGCAGCCAAGGGATGGCATCTCTCTGAACAGCATCAATATGCATATTAACTTTGTCTCAAATCCTCAAAACAACCTGCTGTGTGCAACTCCCGTGACAGCACAGCTGTCTTTCAGCCAGCACTGCCCTCCAGTTACAAACACAGCCACAGCTACATCCTCGACATGGCTGTCACTTCTGTGGTCCTGCGAATGGAGTTGTTATGATTTTTTGCTGTTGTTTCTGTTGTTGGTAATTCATTTCCTCCCCTAAGGGTGAGTGCCAGACATAAATTTACTGTACCCACTAATTCACTCCCTTTGCAGGGGCAAGCTTCCTTTTCATTCCTCCATGCCCACACTTCCCAGTTATGGCCCATCTGCATGACTGATCCTCTTCTGCCAGAGCTCTGGTACGTGCTCCTCCCCCTATAGCATGTTTTACTTTTTTCTACAAAGAAAGCACTCCTGACACATTCAGGAAGATAACTTTCTCATGTCTGTCACCTCCCCAGCTTTTACCCTCCCCGCAAAGCAAATACTCTTTGCACTCCCCCAGAAGGGCACAATAGCTGTGAAACAGCTCCTTCTTTCTCTTTGGATTTGGTAGTCAGCTACTGTAAGTGCTTGCATGTTTTTTCCTCAGTGAGAAAACAACTACAAAGCAGCTAAAGCTGCCTTGCCAGCTGACTGCAGCTTGTAGCTTACCTGCATCTAAATTTGTAATTGGACGGATTCTTCAACCTGAGGTTACAAAAAATAAAAAATAAAAAAAAATTGGCAGAAAGGAGAGGAAGTGTTCATGGTTTGAGTTGTTTTTTGTGTGTTTTTATTTTTTTTTTTTGTAATCTCTTTATTTGTGCCTGTTTAACTGGTTTTGGCGACAGGTTGGAGCAGAGCACAGTCACAGCGATGGAGGGGGCAGTACATCAGCACAAGCAGTGGCTGAGCAGGGTGGAGGCTGCAGGAGCTGCAGCTGCCTTCTCCCCTTGGGTACCTGCCCTTGCAAGTGGAGGTGCAGGCATACAACAGGTCAGGTTGTTCCTTAAGGCCTCTCTTCAATACTCGGCGTCTATAGGAGGCAGGGACCAGTCAAAGTTACACCTTGACTAAATGTCCCCCATCATTTTTCTGGCATGTGAAACTTAAAAGCTTCAAGCAATGCTGCAAAATCATCTCTCTTGCTCTTCTGAAGTAATGAATTTCATTTAGCTAAGGCCTTTGAAAATGGCACGAAAAAAAGGAGCTGATACTTTAAATTGTGTATACCATGTGAATACTGCTTTATCGTACGTCCATTTCAGTTTATTGATTTTGCTGTACAGAGTCACCATGACTTGAAGGCCAGGATGAGAAATCCAGCTGCGTTCCTTGATGGGGACAGCCACAATATACAGTGGAGGATGCCGAAGATGTCGTCCAAGTTTAAAATAACCTTAATAAATTCAGTACACAAACACTGCTGGAAGGATCATATTCTCAGCTAATAACTGCTGTTGCCAAGTTTTAAAAAGTATTCCTCCTCCACATAAAACATCTACAAAGGTGATGACCATGTTAGTTACTTGGATTGATTTAATAGGAGGCAGTGTAGGTGAGTCAGACTGTTCCCATTGCGGCTCAAACCTAAAATAGCTTCCTGTAAATAATCTTTTATGCTTAACAAAAGCTTGTACAATTCCTGATAATTAATTCATCACCCACACTGACATTCAAAAGGCTGAGATCTTTTCTAGTGTTGTCTGGTTCACTGTGAAGACGTGTCCAAAGAAATGACTGAAGACCGACATTTTACAGATAACTGTTTATGTTCTTAGGGCCAAATTCATTACTTGTGTAAACTGACCTATTTCCTTCAAAGCCAACTGAGACTCTCTGAGCACAGAAAGTTAATTAAAAGTGTTATGGCAGGTCTCTGGGCTCCTTTTGAAGAGGGGAAATCAGCTGGTCCACAAAGGTGGTCTGTGGCTGCAGCATGGATGGCTCCATTGCTCTCAAACCCGGGCACAGCTGATGAACCAGGTTGTAAAATTTTAGGATGAGCTCAACAGCAGCCTGAAGCCCTGAAGCCCTGAAGTAACAGGGGAAAATAATCCTGCCGTTCCCTCTTTCCTGTTTTAGGTGCTGTCATTAAAATTAACACCATCAGCCATGGCCTGCACACCTGGAGGAGGTGGTGAATAGGCAGAGATGAGGACAGGAGAAGAGCAGAGGGACAGTGGTCTTCTGATGCCAACTGGGGCGCTATCAAAGACTCTTAAACCAGTGGAGATTGCTTGCTTCTGCAAGTCTTCATGGTTTACACGACAGCGGTGACACAGGATGCAGCACTGCTTTCCACAGAGCTTGCGTGCTAAACCAGTGAGACAGGCGTGAGGAGAGAAAGAGGATGGACATAACCAAGGTTATTTGGCAGGACCAAAACGAAGGTGAGGCCAGAGCACAGCCTTCGTGTTTACCTTATCCCCTTGCAGCTGCACACCAGGCAGTGACATGCAGCCATGCTCGCTCACCACAGAGCAGGTTTCTGGATTTCCTGCAGTGTGATATCCACATCTGGTCAGTCCAGCAAACAAATCCACGTCAGTCAGCACAGCAGTGAGTTGCAACAAAAAGAGACCCGAGCTTTATTGCAGACTGCAATTTTACTGAGCTAGAGGAGAGATGCAGAAGAGTCCTTCGTGGTCATGTGTTACAAAGGGAATTTCTAAATGGGAGAAGAAGGAATTTTATAGCCCACAGAGCAACTATAAAGCCAGTTTTTTAAAATTACCTAGAAGCATAAGTGTTGGCAGCCAGAAATATATTTACCTCCCCATTCTCTCCCCCAGTTCTTTCTGTTGTTAAACCCGTACAAATGAAACACATGTATATAATCCTGCAAACATCTCATTTAATTCAAAACAGTACCTGTTTCCTTTTAAGGCAAAGTGAAATATGTGCTAAAGATGCAGTACTAATTTCATCTGTTGGAAAATGGCTTTTTTTCCCCAGGCATACTAATAGTCACGCAAGCATTTCGGTTGATAAATTTCTTTTTTTCTGCTTCATGCTTGCTCAAGTCTAACCCTCCTTCTTGGTGTAAAAAGCATTGCACACAAAGCAAACAGATGACAATTCCGTCTCTCTACCAGTTTTCCTGTCATGCATTTAAAAGTACATTTTCCTTTAATGTCCTCTCAGTCACCCAGCAGCATGGTTCACCACAACAGTGATGGGTAATCATTTTCTGAGGGTCATTTCTGTCTACATGGGGGT
This sequence comes from Anser cygnoides, assembly GCF_040182565.1. Taxonomy (NCBI): domain Eukaryota; kingdom Metazoa; phylum Chordata; class Aves; order Anseriformes; family Anatidae; genus Anser; species Anser cygnoides. The sequence goes on along the minus strand of NC_089873.1, from coordinate 131,955,770 downwards.
GCTCAAACCAACTCTGGCATGCAGCCAGGTAAGCCATGACACATATGATTTTTTTAATTACCATGTCCTGCTGAATAACATTACAAGAAGTATGCTGGGCATTGGGAACATTGCATAGTCATGAGAAAAAATGACATCCACAGTCCTAAGTAGGATTCAGCTGCAGGGCCTCTGCATGATAGAAAAGGGAAACGTAGCCACTGCAGTGTTTCTCATCAAAGCCACAGCCCTAAGAGCAACTACTTAACATAATTTATTTTGGAGATAAAGGAGATCAATAACTCAGAAGCATCTAGTTGCTGTCTTTCATGTCTTCCATTCAGCTTGGGAACATACTTATTAACCTGAAGCTATAAAAAATAAAATAAAATTACCCGACTCCTTTTTCAGGGGATCCAGAAAAAGCATCTTTCAAGGGAAATGACATCTGTTTTGAACTAAGGAAAGGCATGTGCTATGCATGAATGCAGCTTGTCAGCATCACGTGGCTGCAGTGCTCTGGTTCAGCTGTGTGACATTTAGCAGTCCTTGAACACAACACACGCACTCTTGGTGCATGCACACACAGAGGAGACAATCAGAGAGGGGAACATGTCAGTGTTCTTTATATTTCACAAACTGCTCCGACAAAATAAAAAAGAAATGGGCTTGACGAGGGAAAAGAACACAGAATAAGATAGGAAGGAATTACCAAAACAGCAGAGTTAACAGCACAGGTTATCCTTTCTCCTCTGGCAGTGCTGCCTCCCATTATTCACAGACCAGAATCAGAACAGGCAGAACTGATTCCAAGGCATAAAACATCATCAAGGAGGATTACTATATGCTGTGCCTGATGGTGCGAATTACATCTGAAGCTCCGGGCTGTCTCGGTGATCCCACTGCAAACCAGACCTCCCTCTTCCTGCTTTAAAGATACCACTGGGCCATTTAGGAAAACATGAGCACTGCATGTTCTCATCTGCTACAGCCCCTCTTCTGTTACCCGTAATAAAGTTTATATATCCAGGCCATCTGCTCTTTTAGCAATTTATATTCGTAGGGAAAAATGCAGCAAAAAAGATGGTGGTGAGAGAGATTTCACGTTGTGTCCAGGTGTGCAATTTCTTCTTTGAATGCTGGAAACCACAAACAGGCAGCTACTGCTAGAAAAGCCACAAACGCAAAAGGAAGAGAGAGGGCAGAGCCAATGTAGGCAGATTCCTTGTTATTTTGCACTGACAATAACAAATCAAAGCAAATATCATGGGAAACTGGAGTTACAAGGTAGAATACTCATCAGCACTGTGCCTGGGATGGATAGTCCCACATCTTAGAAGTGAACCTTGATGAAGTGGCTGAAGATGCCCTTGGTCCTCAGAACTAACGCCAGATCCCCTACCCATCTGCTCCTCCCATGGCAGGTCTGGCAGAGGTCAACATGGCCTGTAGGCACCATCCAGTGTCTTTGAAGAAGCTCCATCAGTGATTTGTGCTCAGGCACAGGATGACATGGAAATAGATGTCCTTTCGCTGACTCTTTGACAGTGGTAACCCTTGGCAGAGGGGCAGAGCAGGCAGCTGGCAAGGACTCTCTACCAAACAGTCATGAAAGATTGTCCAGAGATTATGGGACAACACCCAAAACTATTCTGCACAGCTCAGGCACCACTCTACCTCACCCTGTTTGAAGGAAAGGGCTTCCAATCCCAGCCAAGAGCAGGAGGCAAGACTGCACTGGGTGCTGTTCCTCTGTGGGACTGTGTGCTTGGCCCATGGTGTCGGCCCCTGCTCTTGCTCAACTCGGGCATTTGAGTAGGAGTTCAAACCCAGTGTGGGCCATTCCCAAATAAACATGGAATATTTGTTCCAGTATAAGAGCTGGACTGCAATTCTGTCATGTTACACTGAGGTCTCAGAAACTTTGGGTCCAGTCCATAGCCTGTGAAATAATGATAAGACCAATAGTGAAGAGAGTCCAATAGGCTTTCACAGGGTCTAAAATGAATCACACATTTTTACATTTGTGATCAACCAATTGAAAAAGGAAGGATAAGTGCCCTCTGAGAACAGTTTCACTCCGGCCACCTGATTTAAAGAACCTTTTCAACCAGTTTACATTAAACAACCTTCAAAAGATGTGAGTCAAAAGGTTTTATCCACACAGTGCTGGTTCTCCTGTGGCCACAGCCAAAACTTGCAGGGGCCCCAGGCATCCTGTGCAGATCCCAGCTCTGGTAGGTGCTGGGCCAATGCTGAATTGATAACTCAGAGCCTCTGTGTTTTGAGTTAATATGGTGTTGATTTGCTCAATAGCTAAAATAAACATTTCCCCTCACCTCCCCAGTATCCACTAAAATGGAAATTGGACAGAAGCCTGTTATTATGTATAATCTACAAAAGGAAAAGTGGGTTTCTGAAATTATTACACATCCTTATTTTGAAGTTTTATGCCTTATTTCACAGCACAATCATATCTATGCTGCTGCTTTTAATTTGTGGGAGTAGTTTGAACAGTTTAAATACACTTGCAATCTCTAATAAGTAGGAAAGAAAAAGAGTGTATATTTATTTTTTTCTTTTGCTTTCTACTCTTTGCTGGTGCCTTGTGACTGACTTCAGCAATGAACGTGTGACTTTGTGCTAACAGGTGTTCTCCATAATTGGGCTGTATATGGGATGTATTTGATGGAAAATAGATGTTTGTGTGTATGAATATGTAGCTGCAGATACATACATTTATACATGCATACCTGTTTATATGTACCCTTTTCCCCACAAATAGTCTTCTAAACCTGTGGAGAGGGAGAAAAATTGTGATTGTGGGATATATATGTATATATATATATATTATTTTTTTTTGTGAGACTACAGTAACCAGAGCTATTGCAATTGCAGATGAAATGGAGGAAGCAGGCCTTTCACAGGTCAGACACATCTTTGTGGCTGTGGTATGCGCAGCCTTTGGGAAACAATAGTCTTCTCAGCTATGCACAAGGCTATTTTGTGTCTGGCCGGTGCTCAGCACTCTCTGCACAACAGGCAACAAACAGATGCTTCTTCCCACAGGTTTAGACTTTATTTAGTACCCTGATTGGTGTCTTCAGGCATAACTTCAGGCGTAACTCCCTGTGGCTGATCTACTTTTTTTTTTTTTTTTTGTGAAAGCCCAGCTCTGGTAGCATACGGCCGTAAATGAAGTCTTGCTCTCATTTCTTTTAAAGCTCAAACCTCTTTTGGTTTGAAGGTGGCTCTAGCTGCAACATGAATGATGGGGAGGGGAAGGAGGGCAGCCAGGTGATGCCAGCACGGGGATGCAGCCAAGTAGGTGCTTTCCATTGAGTAGTTCTGCTGGGGCAGGTGGGGCCACCCTGCCTGCAAGTGCCACCCCAGGGAGACTCTCTGGAGAAGTACAAGGTCCAACAAAAATGAGGGGTGTGGATGGGGAAGCCAGACCCACAGCCACCACAGCTTTGTGAAGGTGCTGAGTTCTGCGCAGAGACAAACACATACTCCCCGGTTTCGATTTGTTTTAGAGAAGCAAAGCCTAAGAAAGCTTATAGCTTTGAAAGCATTGCAGTAATAATCTACAAATAGAGATAAGCCATTCAATTGTTGGTTTCCTCCAAATCTGCTATCATTCGGCAAAGAGAAATGCTTATAATATTTAAAAGGAGCAGCTGTTATTTTACTGTAGTGGAGGGAAAGTTCATTAGATGTCACTAACTGCTGCCCTTGTTGATGTGCTTTGAGGCAGTATGTCGTGTGCAGGCAATATGCCTGAATCCTTAGGAGATTATCAAAGACTAAAACCTGGCAACAGTCTAAAAATTTTGCTCAGTCTTAGGTAGCAAGAGCTCTCGCACAAGCCAACAAAACTTATGAAAATTAAATATTTAGGATAAAACATTTGAACTTGATTTGGACATGGTTTTCCACCTCTCTCTACCACAAATGAACAGTGTCTGTCCTGGTCCGGTGCCTGTGCTTTAAAAGATCTGTCAGCAAATTCAAGTAGTTTCAGGGAAGAGATACAAAAGTGATTCCCAGAAGCCTGAGAGATTAAATGAAAGTCAAACTATTTAGTTTATCAAAGAAAAGCTTTGCAGATGACTTGAGTTGGTGCCGACTTACAGGGAATGGGAGAGGACTGAGGAGGATGGAGCCCACTCTGCTGAGTCCTGCCTGCCCCACGAGAGCTGACACGTGCCCAGAAGGGTGCTGGGCCATCCTGTGCTCCCCCAGCTGTGGGTGGCTTCTTCATGGCCCTGGGGACCAGGAGAGAAGCTGTGGGGAGGGGAGCAGTGGGGAACGTGGCCACAAATCTCCAGCCTGGTCACACAGGGTTGCATTGCCCTCTGATATGAGGTGGGGGCACATCCCCTGGGACAACACTCACAGCAAGCTCCATGGCTCCCGCATCCATCTCAGGGCAAGGACAGGCACTTACATGCAGGGAAGATTTCTGACCTGAGCAGCCACGAATATAGCAAAAGCCAGCAGCTGGAGGCTGAAGATAGAAAATACCAGACCATGGCTAAAGCCAGTTTTCCAACACATGCAGCAATAAGCCACTGGGACAGCATATTTACTTACAGTTGTGTTGGATTTTCTGCCCTTTTGTTTCCATAAATCCAGTTTGGATTCCTTTCATCAAAGGTACAAGCACAATCAGAAATTATGCTTTGGACAAAAAAGAGATTGAATTAAAATTTACAGTTTGTGTCACGCAGAAAGCCACCACAGAGCGCTCTTCTGATCAGCCTGCAAGTCTAAAGCATTCCTCCATACCAGCATAGGTGGATGCAGCCAGGACAACACACAGCATATGACCAAAAGGAAATAATTTATTCTCTGTGATACAGGATGAATAGATTTTCACACTATTCAGATCCATTTTTTTTAACCATCCATCATATGTCAGGAACTGGAGAGGATTGTGCACAGAGAGTCTGCATCTGCTTCCTCCTTCATGCTGTGCATGCTTTTTATAAAAGTCCTGCTCCGTAAAGCAGCAGAACGCATGGCCCATAGCACTTCCCAGGGTCTGTGTGACTGCTGCTGCAGAGGATACACTGTGGTGATGGTTAGTTAGTGCAAACGCTTGACAAAGAGCTGCAAGACCATGGCTTACTTGAGGTGTAAGTGCCTCCTCGAGCAGCTGCAAAAGTTAGCAAAGCTGAACATCTCCAAAAGCAAGGAGAAAGAAAATGTTCATCTTGCTAATTCTTCCATGGAGAGATAAATAAGTATGAGCCTTCACGGTGGTTTGGCTCTGGATCCAGATGATCGACCCACCTTTCTCTCACTGCCCACGAGCAGGATCTAAGAGGGGAAGAAAGCAAGTTATGGCAGAGGTCAGCTGTTATTACAGCACTGTTTATCATGCAGGCTATATTAGAACTGCGGCTCATAAACAACACACACAACTGTCTCCTTTCTCTTGGCTGCAGTATTCATCCAGCTTTACACAGATCTCTGCTCAGGGTCAACTGGAAGCCATTGAACTATTTAACTGCTTTGTTTATTCAGCTTTTATTTCATGTCATTGGGCCTTAAGTCCAGCAGCTTTTATAGGGTACTTGCAGTAGATGTGTTTGTATGTGTCATAGTTGGTTTGAGTAATGATGGTATATTATCAAACTTATATACATTAGCTTGCTCACAAAACTGCTTCGGATTTTACAGTTGCAGTACTTGCCAACTTGCTTCTTCTTTAATACAGTGATCATGGTATTAGTAGAGCATCAGCAAAAGGAGTGGTATGCCATTCATAAAGTTCACACTTAGTTCAGGTGACTAACTATAGAAAACAAATACTCCAAAATCTATCTGTCACAGATTTATGAGCACCTTGTCTTCCATTGCCCTACAGCTCAATTCCCCTGGCACTTCCACAACATCAGTGAATGGGAAACTAGCCACCCAGCAAGCCCTCTGCAATTATTCTTCAACCAGATCTAGAATTACTACCTAAGTGCCTTACTACCCCTACACAATAAACAGGATTAGGTCATCAAGTTGGCTTTCTGTGCCGAATGTTGCATGTATGACAGGGTTTATTTCCTAAACAAAAGACTTTGTCAGTGTTACTTTTGCTCTCATGCATGCAGTGCATCTGTACAAACGCAGAAGTATTTCTGCCCCACCTAGCTGCTCTGCTGCTGAGTGGTGGCCGGTGCCCCGAAGTGGAGAGGGGGCATTGAGCTGCAGTTAAGTGGGGCAGGGATTTGCACTGGAGAGCCCAACCCGGCTTATCGCATGCCGGCCCAGAAAGTATCCAATAGGAGTATATCATGTCACAATTTGTTCAGCTAGGCTTCTGGGCACCAAGACAGCCAGATGGTTAATTCCACTTTTTTTTTTTTTTTTAAATAAAAAAATGGAGGAGCGTGGGGGAGGGACATCCCTTGGCACCGGGCTTCTCGCGCAGCAGGCTGAGCCCCTGCGCAGCAGTTGGGATTGTTGACCCAGTGAATGTGCCCAAAGATCCTTTTGAGCTGCACAAAACCGTTCGGTTTTGCCATTAGCATATCAGAGGTGGAGCGGTGGTGGGAAATGGTGCAGGCAACAAAGCCTGCAGCTCGGCGGCTTTGTCTGCCTGGAGCTTAGAGAGGCAGGAAAAAAAAAAAAATGATAATTGGCCATTTGCCGTGCAGTGACGGACAGATGTTGACATTTTCTTCCCTTGGCTGCTCCAGCCCCACCCTCGTCCCTGGGTCCGGAGGAATGTTGCTGTCTGGGCCACTGGGGCAGGCAGCTTTCGCCCGCTCTCCTGAGCTGCTGCACTCGCGTTTGCATACAAACAGGTATCGCCTGCACGGAGAAAACGGGGAGGGAGAAAGAGATTGCTTCTGACTCGGCTTTTTCTTTTTTTCTCTTTTTCGTCACACTTTGAATCAGACCTCGAATAAGAAGTTAATTCTGATTCAGGAGGGTAGGCCATGCACATCAGCTACATGCTGCACCCTACATCACCTTTGCCCCGTGGAAAATGCATGGGAAGAGGCCAACCTGCCCAACATGGCCTCCAATCTTTTTTTTATAGAAAGTGGGGGCTTGGGGGCTCCAAAGACTGCACAGAGACTTCCTGCCCCTACACACCATGGAAATCCCTGAGGAAGACTCCTCTGAGCTCTGTCAGTCTAGGCTCTATAACTGCATCATCTGAAAGGACATAACATTTCTTGTCACGGCATTGAAGTCAGACAGCACACTCAAAGGACAACACCGCATCATTTCCACTTGCCACCCAAATCGCAGATCAATCCATATGGATGGAGCAACTGTCAGTTCATTGCATGTTGTAATTGCCCTAAATCCAAGCAATATTATTTCTTCTGGCATCGTTTATTTGCACTGACTATCTTATTTAGCACTTTCTCCGTGGTTGTTATTCTATAGTCCTTTCTCTAAGCGATAGCCCTCACTTCTGCAGCAGTGCTGGGGCAAAGCATAAAGACAGTGTGCTCACTCATGAGCACTGCCTAGAAAACCTCTGTGACCTCCTGGCAGTATTTGCAGAGTCCATCCTGACTGGTTGGAGGTAAGACCAAGCCTTGACGGGCTCCAAATCACATGTGGTGTTCAAATGGTACCCACCAAGGGAGAGCACAGAGCAGATCCAACATTAATGGCAAAGGGCGACCAAGCAGTTTGTACCACTGAAATGGAGCCATTTCCTGTGCCATCATCACTGTTGTGCTCTCATTCATCAAATTAGCTTCCCACAAGCTGGGCTTTCACCCAGCTTTTGCAAGTGACAAATTATGATTTCATAAGGTTTTTGTTCTGCTTTAAAAGGTCATCATGAAGATAGTACCTAATGCATCTGTTTAGAAAATGTTTATGGGTACAATGAGTCTATTTAATGCTGTCTAGATGCAGAATGGGGAAGAGGAAGTTAAGTCACCATCTGAAGTCCCCAGCTGAGCTTGTTTTTAGAGTTTAATGGATAACATTAACTGCACTCTTATGAGATCAAGGGCCTTGTCCTCAGCCTGACTGATGCAGAGGGGACACAGTCTCACTCCTGCTGACTGTGTTTCCTTAGGAGTGGAGAAATCCTCAGCTTGAAGAAAATGCTTTTTGCACCTTTTTTTTTTTTATGAAGTCAGCTGACTCACCCACCCTGGACAAAGTGTCCACAGTGAGCTAATGCTAAACTCTGAAAACTGATGTCTCAGGGTAAGCTGAGCTATTTGAGAGCCCAGAAGGTTTAGGTGACCCCATACATCCTGGGGTAGGGGGAGTCAGGCCTGTTAGCACACACTTCTGATCCTAGCTCAGCAGTCACTGGGGTTTTGGGAGGGTCTTGAGATTCAGAGTCAGAGTCCCAAACCACACCTAGTTTCAAAGGTTTGTGCATGGTTGTTAAGTCCTTCATTTGTTTGCAGATATAATGCTCTAAGTGAATATAAAATGAGACTTCAGTATGTTGGATAAATTATTTATTGCAAATTCATTGCAAATTCATGTAGTTCCTAGTAATTAGCCTAGGCAAAGTACAGTGAATATGAAGAGTCATCATTCTTCTGCCTTATCCCAAAGGAAAGACACAACCACAGCTACCATTTGTCATGGAGTATAGAGCTTACATGTACAGTATCTCTACACACACACATCTGCAGTCACAGCACTGGAATCACAGTCTTTAGAGCTTCAAATGCACAGGATCCTCGGAGACGTTTATTGTGCTATATGCTTAGTCTTTACATGATGAAGAATTTATCACTTCTTACTAGGGATCTGCAATGCAAACATTTCTTCATGAAGAAAACTGTGCAGTAATGTTTCTCTTTTTCAGTTCTTTCCACACCAGAATACATGTCCTGCAGTCAAAAGGACCCTTTCTTAGGCAATCCAAACATGGGCCTAGATCAGACTTAGAACTTCTTATCTCATATAAATAACAAAAATATATCTTGCCCTGCCCTATAGCACCAGGGTTATTAGATTTTTAGCCAGAACCACCCGTTACAAGTAGAGAGGCTTAACAGCAGTTAGTCTCAAGACCCACAGAGACAGATAGGCTCAGAAAGGGGTGAGAATCTTGAGAAGTAACTTGATATTCAGTGGGCAGTATGTCTAAATCAAAACTAACTTTCAACTGTGATGTAGTTGATTACAACCAATAAACATAATCCTTCTCCCCCTGTTGCCATCCTACTAGGGGTATTTGAAGAGCACACTTATTTTCCCTTAAAATTCATAATCTTAGAGTTAAGGCTAAGTTATGTTCTGTGCTAGGATGGAAATGTTTGTAGTTACACAGTTTGTTGACTTGGTCTTAGGTTATTGTACTTAGAAATGTAATGGAACCTGCTCTTTAAAAGAAACCAAAACAAAGTAAAACAAACAAACAAAACCACAGAACAAGTAACCTTTAATAATCATTAATTTTAAAGCAATATCATACAATTCAAAGTAGCGATGATATTGCTCTGACACCTAAATTTAAATTTAGCTGCAGACTTACAGCTGTCTTCTATTCACATTAATAAGTGAAAATTACACTCTAGCAAGCACAGCTGACCATATACAGACTCAGACTCTGCAGCATCTACTCTTTTTTTCCCCCCCTTTTTTTTCCTTTCTTTCTGAAAATAGCTGTAAAGACGTATGAGAATCTGGACAAAAAGATGGGCAAGAAAACCAACTTTTAAAAAGATCTCCCAGCTGCTGAAATTAATGCACTTTCCCTTTATACCTGTAGCAATGCACTGAAAGAATCCCTTGCTTGATATGCTCAATAAAGAAATCCTGTGTTCTTCACAATTCAGTGTCAAGGTTGTGCTATGACCCCATATTCATTGTATATGTCACCTTGCTGCAAAGGAATTAAAAATAAGACATTTAATGATGGTAGCAGAAACATTACTAGCTGGCTTGATCTGAATTCAGATTAAGAAAAGACAATGGCTGATTCTTAAATAAGCAGCTGCTAAAGAAATCCCCAGATCAGCTCCAGTGCTTGTAGGAAATCTCTTAATACTTGTTAGGAGTGAGCCTCAGATCATTTAAAACATGGCTGCTTTTCCAGGGCTCCCCTCAATCACACCAGGCTGCTCTGATGCTGCTGTGAGCACAGCCAGACCTGTCCTCCTTTGGCTTCTGCCTCCCCAGCCCACCTTACGCAGCCCCTGCTTATTGGGAGGGTCCCTCTCTGGCACTTTTGGTAGGTTTGGTCTTCACCTGGCAACCCCTCCAGCACCTGCTCACTTCTGCCGGGAAGCTGGCCTGACAGCTCCCCCCTCCCCCTGTGTGCAATTTAGTATTTCAAGTAAAATCAGCACCAACCGAGATGAAAAATGCATGGTGCGGTTTCTGTTCAAGGTGACTACCTCAATATGCACTTTTTCAGGCTTAAAAGACCATTCCAAGCACAGGGTGTGGCCTACGGCTTCAAAACCCTTGTTTGATCAAAACTCTTAATTTTCCATGTTCGTGGAGATGAAGCATGAAGAGCTGAATTCCTTAACAAACTCAGCGTTAGAGGGTGGAAAGGCAATGAGCGTACTTGCATCAGAGAGGGCATTAGATATCCTTGGTAATCACTGCCCAAAGGCTGCTGGAAGACAGCGAAAGTGTCACGCATGAAACTCCCGTCTCCCTGGAGATGAGTTTTGCTGCTGAGGAGGTAGGAAGGAGCAGTCACACTGTGAAGCATTTCTGGCACACACAGGCGTGAGATGGAAATCTGCACAGAGAGGGCTCTTGCGGAAGAGTGACAAGTGACTGCCACTGCAGGGCATTGGGAACAGACAGGCTTGGGTGGGCAGTCCCTCACTAAGAAAGCCTCCTCTTGGATGGGAGAATGTGGGGCTTTCTATTTTCTGTTACATGCTGTCCTCCATGAGAGACCCGGACACAGGAAAGACATGATGGATTGAGAGGAGAACCAGATAACTTTTCCCAGCCCTGTGCTCCTATGACCTTCAGCAGAAATATCTCCAGAACTGAAATGCTGAAACAGTGTGATGATGGGAGGAGAGATGTCTTGATATATCCAACTCATTTGTCAGCCTCTTTCTCAGAGTTTCCTGTTTTATTAGCATTACCCTGGTCTGCCCCAGAGTGATGACCACTAACGGTTTCCCTGTTGTATCTGAGCAGCACTTTCCCCTTCACATTTTCCATGATATTTACACAGAGCTGTGATGTGGGAAATTTTGAAGTCATCAAATCTGAACTGTGAATAGCTTGGTGGGAAAATAAATGAATAAATAAACAGATAAATAAATACATAAATAAATTAGCATCCCTGAAAGCATAACTGTTTTGCCCTTTTGGCTAAATGGGTGATGAAGTGATAGTTACACTTGCTTTGATGACAGAGATCCTGTAGGTGTCTTGTTGAGGATAGTAGGACATACAAGCCTTGCTCAGGCTCCCCTCTGAGATCCCAGCCAAGAAGAAAGCTGCTTCATAGAGCTGCTGAAACAAAGAGTGCATACAGATTCATTTCTCTTTATGGAAGCATGTGCTAGAAAATACATGCAGAGCTAAGCCTTAGCTGGGAAAAATATTTTTAAAAGTTTGTGAACAAATGCCATCCGTTCCTTAATGACATTTGCTTCTGGAATAAGACATGTTTTCATTCTCAGGCTCTGCATTTTCTTCTTCCCTTTTCAGTCAACAGGAATTGAACCTGTAAGTCAAAATAGCTTTTTGTCTCCAAACATACTGAGTCAGTACCATGTTTTAAAGAGATAGAGGAACGCTATTGACAGTTTATGAGGCAAGAGATGGGGAGAATTTCCTGAAAAATGGGTTATGATGCTATAAAACAAATACTGCAGCTTCAGCGCTAATCTTCACTTAAAGAAAACCTTACTGCTGTACAAATCAACCAGGCTGCTTCCACAGCTGATACTGCTGTGAGAACATTTGCCTTTAAAGATGTGAAATGCTTTATCACTTCACAGATCCTGCACAATCCTCTTGCAGGAGCAAAATGAAAGGATACTGTTCTTGGGTGTTTTATGCAATTAGCTCTCCCCCTTTGCAAACAGATAGATAATTTCAAACAAGCTACTGCCACACCTGTATCTATGCTTGAATCTACTGTGGGTGTGGGAAATGCATTTAACTATGTGCATTACACTGGCATCTGCACCTGTGCAGAGCAATGCTCATGACGTATGCAAAGGGAGAGAGGTTGCCAACACCCAGAGCATCACTGCTAATTTGTCCACAACATTCTTTGGAAAGAAGGTTAATTTTGACATCAGCCCAACAAAATGTGAAGTCTGTCAGTGTCTTGTCCATTCCTCTATATAAAATGTCCCAGAGAAGGTGGGGCACAGATGGTAATCATGTTGGGATTATGCTTTTGGGGCTTGGTGCCCAGATCATTTGGCAGCCAACACAGTTGTGCCTGGGGTTGGCTTCACAGAGGTGACATTGCCCCAGCCTCAGCTGGCTGTGGAGACCAGGTGAATGAGGTCAGCATTAGAGGTGAGGGGGAGTTTAGCAGTGAGGGCAACATCTGTTATGAAATGAAAATATTCAAAAAGCCATTTGGAATTTGGAACAAAACTCCTTTTACTAGAAGGAGGTTGCAGCAAGAAGGGTGTCAGTCTCTTTTCTCAGAAGACAAGTGAGAGGATGCAAGGAAACAGTGTCAAGTCGTGAGAGGGGTGGGGGAAGAGGAGGGGAGAAGGATGTTAGATTGGACATTAGGAAGAATTTCCTCGTGGAGATGGTGGTAATGAACTCAGAGTGAGAAAAACCAGCAAAGAGGTCTGCGTCTGGTGGGCTGGGCTATGTGGCAGCACTCGTGCACTCAGAGTGAAGTGGTCATGGAGGCTGGACCATCCCTTTTTGGCCAGGTAGGAAGGACTCCAGGGGAGCTCCCCGTTGCTCTCCTGTTCATGAAAAGAGCCCAGAGCTGTCTTCTCCTTTCCCCAGGAACACGGCCCTGCTTTGCTCAGTCTAATTTTATCAGCACTGAATGAAACCACAGCTGGTTTAGATCTGTGGACCTCATGATGTGTTTGGAAGGCAGACAAAATACTCAGGGGTTAAAAAAAAAAAAAAAAAAAAGCTGGTGGGGAGAAGAGGAATCCAGAAGCAGCAGTAGTGTTTGGGATGCTTATTTGGTGAACAGACTGCAGCCCAGGAGGCTTCAAAGAACCTCCTGAGGGCTACAGAAATCCCTCCTTCAGCACTGATAATGTCACCTCATGTTGGAAAAAGAAACCTCACTCATTCTGATATTATTCAAGAAAAAACCCTCCAGATATCACTTTAAAGGCGAACTCCTGGGGCAGAAATATTTTAGGTGCTCCACATTGATTAACAAACTGCACTTTGGGTGATGAAATGCATTAGCACTTTCAGATTTGACATTTTTTTTCAGTATTTGTTGTATCTGCATTTCTCTGCTGCCATGAGGTTCGGCAATTAAACAAAGCAGTTTATCATGGGGTTTCAATAAATTTTCCTCTCAGGTTCTCATGCATGGAGATAATGTTGAAGTGCTTAGCTTGTAAATACTGCAGGATAATGTTTATTTGTTTAAAACTGCTTTCATAAAACCTTGGAATGCTTTGTTAACCCTAGATCACTTACGAACAAACAACCATCCTCAGACTATGTCTTCTTCTATATATATACCATGGTTTAATCCCCTACTTAGAAGTGATTATATAAAAAGTCCTATGATCTTTCAAATGCTTCCACTATTTTTTTTCTTAATAACCCACACACAGAGGTCACTTCTCTTCCTCTGCAGTTACCCTTCTATAGAATCTACTTCCCTCTTCCCATTTATTTTTAATACTCAGCTTCATCCACAGAAATACTTTTGTTATAGAAACAAATGCCTATACTGTTGGAAACCAGAAATGGCTCTGAAAGGCAGCTCTACCGGAAGAGCTTCCTGTCAGAAAATAGGTGCAGCTTTAGCAGCAACCACAACTGCACATCGCCTTTGATGTTGTTCATATTTATTGCTTATTTTATTTGTTCTTCATATTTGTTTATTTCATCATAGTGCTCAGCTGTCTAGGAGAGCAGTAGGGCCATGTCCATGAGGGCTGCCACTGTGGCTGGACCCATGGTTGTCTTCTTCTTGCTCTAAGACCAGTCACCTAGAGCCCCACCATGAATGTGTAAGGGTGTAGGTAGGTAGGTATCTTCTGGGCATCTTCTTTGTGGCCTAACATATCCTTATCTGCTGCTGCTGCCTTCTCTTTATGTCAGAAATTTTGTGAGCAACAGAGTTAAGAAAAGGTTTTCCATGGCATACTTTAATGAAAGTTGTAGAAAATCAATAGCTGTGGGTTATTTCTGCTAGCTGAAATTGACCAATGGATTTGAGCATGAAGCACGCCTGCACATACAAAGCAAGACTGCATCAGACTAATTCTTGCTAGGAAACCAATCTAAAATATATATGCCATGTTTCTAAGCCCCTCAGTTGTCTGGTCCCCTCACACAGTTGACCCTGCCTTTCTCCTCAGCATACTCCCCAGCCCTTTTTGGGTGTCCATGAGTGAATGCTTGACGATTATCCCCCTCCCATCTGCAGGAATGCCACCTGAGAAGGAAGACATTCCAGTAGCTCAGTAACATGTCCCATTCTCTGATATCATGGAAGTCCAAGGGACACCAACTTGCTTGTCTAGGGACACCAAAATCCGTCACACTTCCCACCAATGTCCCAACTTCTTCCAGAAGAAGGAGCTGAGAAGAGGTAGGGCTGAACCACCCTTTCCATCTTCCACTACCCCGCAGTATTGCTGTTAACCACAGCCAGGGAATGAGGGCGCTGGGAGCTCCTTGCAAGAGAAGCTTGCAAACTGCAAACTGCATTTGTTTAGCTCCTTGCTAATGTTCTCGCAGAGTGAGCCCTCAACCACTTGCCTCACCCCTACGTGACCCCTGCCTGAGCTGGACAGCCACTGACATTGAGTTGCAAACACTGTTGGAAAGGGAGTACTAAATGGATGTGAAATTGAAAACTTACAGGTGACGATTTCCTTTTTTTTTTTCCTCTTTTTTTTTTTTTTTGTTTCCCCACTGGATCCACTATCTATTATTTGGTGAGTCTTTCCTGAAGTGTGATTAGTTGTGAACAGAGATGGGAAATGACGTGCTCCAGCATCCTCCTCAGTTGATGTAGCTCAGAAACCAGGCCCTGCTGTGTCCCACCTCCTTGTACAAACCTGCCTTAATGCAGCTCCAGAGACAATGCAGAGGAAGTGTCCCAAAA
The DNA here is from genome assembly GCF_040182565.1 of Anser cygnoides. Classification (NCBI taxonomy): domain Eukaryota; kingdom Metazoa; phylum Chordata; class Aves; order Anseriformes; family Anatidae; genus Anser; species Anser cygnoides. Next base: position 131,940,571 of record NC_089873.1, on the reverse strand, counting down.
GCAAACAAAGAAATCCTACAGCGAATGTGCTGCTGCTGTGCATGAACAAGGGCCAAGAGCTGCAGTGCTGCTGAATGTGGGGGTGTTTCGGTGCTGCCACCGATGTTTTGGCAAAGGAAGCACATGCTCACCGCCTTACAGCTTTCTGTTGGAAAGATGATTGATTTCCTCCTCAAACTGCTGTGATACCAAGTGGCAGTTACCTGGGCGAGCCTCATTCATAACCTGTGGGTGGGTAACTGGGGAGGGGGGCAGACCTGCTTTTCCCCCAGCAGAGAGAAGGCTCTTACAGTTCAGCTTTGTTCTGAACTCAAGAGGAGCAGCGCACATGTGGTCTTCATTAGTGACGCTCCTTTGAAATGTCTCCAAGCCCTTGGATTGTAACTCTAGCACACAAAGGGGTGGGGGAAGCAAGAAGGGAGGAAGGGAAGGAGGGAGGAATGAGGCTGCTGGAACCGTCCCTGTGAAATCCAGACATGGATGGAGATTTTCTTTTTTCTTTTTTCCCCTCTCTCTTTCTTGTTCTCTGTTTTTTTTTAGCCCTCCAGACACAGAATTGTTCTTAACCTTCTGAACTGGGAAAGTACATTTCAGAAAAATCCACTGCTCTTCTGTCAAAGCAAAACCAACATGAATAATCTCTTCTAAATTACAAGCATTAAATGACAGAGGGGAACAGTTATCATTTTGTGTCTCTTTATGCATATGTGTTTGCGTATATGCTTTTGTGGTCGTGTGAAGCCTGTGAGTCTCCAGCAGCCTGGAGTTTATAAATGCTTTTGAAGGAGTGGTTAGAGAGCAAGCAGAAGAGTGGGGATTGATCTGGCAAGCTGAAGTAATGGATGTTGATTTCTGCTCATTAGGAACCATGTCACAGAACTGCAGCCTGATCAACATGCATTCCCTCTGACTGCCTGGCATTTCCTCATGCTTTAAAACTGTATTCCTCTTCTCCTTCCCAGGAGCACTAATGAAGAAGGAAGTCATTTGGAAAAAAAGCATACTAACTCTGCATATATTATTTTTCTGTGATTATGCCCATCAAATTGGATTTCATTTGGATTTCAACGCCCTTAAATTCACAGCTGCACATGCATGGCTTTCCATACCAGAAATCAATTAGAAATTGATGAAAGCTAAAGAATATTAGCAGAAAAAATAATCAACAGCAAATATAAAGCATTTCAATTGAGCCCAGAGGCGATCTGGTTTCCCCCTACTGCCTGTGGGAAAGGAGAATATTTTATGGCACAGAGAAAATGACATCCACGTTTCCGGTAGTGGAAACTGCTGAAGCATCCCTTTCACTCCTTAAAGGTTTAGGGCACACTGATGCATTCGGCTGACCAGGCAAAAAGCATGAACCTCTAACCACCCCTCACGCACCTCTTTGCCTTCTGTGCTGCCTCCCCAGTGGCCTGAGTTTCCCAGGGGCAGACATTCACGCGAGATAGATGGATGGCAGCCCAGACACACAGGCTGGAGCAAGAGGGTGCTGACATGGGAGAGGCTCAGCCTGCATAGGTGCAGGGAGGGAACATCCCAGAGCAGCCCTAGGAATTTCTGTCCTTTCAGGGCAGGGCCTGAGAAGACGATCAGATGATTTTATAAGAAAAATTTCTTCCTGTGCAGTCCTCACCATAACTGCTGACATAATGGTATTTCTGCCCATACATAGCTAAGAGTTACTATACTTAACTGGGCACCACCTGTGGCCTTGCCTACATGAGGATTTCCCATCTAACATCAACATGAAGCTGCTTAGCATCACTTAGCTCAGCATATAAAAAATTCAGGGTCTTGGGCTAAACCCTGTGTTGTGGAACTGAAACTTTGTCAAAAGCTGCTCTGGTTCATCTGTTTCTGCACACAGAGTGATGTTACCTGCCCTCCACTCTTTCTTGGAGACGGCGCAGAGGGTCTCCAGCACTTTGGCAGAACTGGGCTCTCCATCCTCCTGTACAGGGTTCCCTGATGACTGCAAAACCGTGTTGTGAAATCTAAGAATATGCCAAAAAGGTTATACAAGTGAATATTACAGGTTATACCATGCTCACAATATATTAATGCAGAAAAAAAAAAAACCAAAACACTTAATAGCCTTTGTTAAGAGAAAGCTCTCACAGGATCAGTATGAAGATGTGGGAGTCACCTCCTTTGGTTCCTTCATTCTGTACATGGTCATGAATTGCAGTAAGATATTATTGACCCATAAACTGTTATCTACCAAATGGAAATACTGAAAACTCCCTAAATTTCAGGTGGGCAGATAACCTGTTATAAAAAAATGCTCAGAAGAATGGCTCCAGTGTTTTGAAGCATGATTATGACTAATGACATATTTTAGGAAATCAGTGCACAAACAGCCTCACGCTAATCTCTCAGCAGGTTCACAGCAGGCAGCTCTCTCAATTGATAACCAGAGAGATCAGAATCAGGCCCAAGACAGTCATTTTTATACCACTTGGTATCCTAGTAATGACCACAAAAAGGGAATATAAACCCTTTGTCTCTTTACTTCTACAGACACATTTCCTGTGTATTTATTGCACTCCATTCACGGGTATTTCTAAAAGCTTGGGATCACTCCTGCTCCTGTAGCTCTTTAAATACTCATTCGTGGCAGAAAAACAGCTCTGAACAACATAGGGCTGCCATTGCCTGCTTCTTATCTCACCTTCCCCAGCCTAATCCTCTTATAATGCCCTTGGCTTCAATAGACACATCCCTGATTATGTAAATTGTGGCCACTGTAAATAAGATCAAATCAGACCATAGCCCATGTTGTTCTGTGAGAAGACATACAAAAGGGAAACAATGAACATGATAGTCAGCTAAAATCTTACATTCAGTAACAGAACTAGAAATCTTTTTGTTCTAAGTAGTCAAAAATGTTGGCTTAGGTAAATACCATCCACCAAACAGGCAAAATGGATTAGCATCAACACACACCTGAAAGTCGATAAACAGATTAATACAAGCCCAGCAGCTATGATGCTGCTTTGTTTCAGTGCATGTCCCTGATGACCACAGCCACAACTACATGTTTACTTGGAGGTGTGGCACCAGAGCACATTGATACTCATTAGCCAATTTCAGTGCCGAGTACACTGCCATACAAAGCAGTGCTGTGCGCCAAGCCTGCTCTTAGAGCTCTCGCTACTATCCTTGTGTCCAAGTGGCCCACTTCCTACTGCACATGTGCTCCTGCAAAACATCTGAGCCTATGCTGGCAGTCCCTCCTTGCAAGCTGTGTGCTTGCCAGATCTTCCTGACGCAACGACAAGGAGCTTCAGTGAGCAAGGGGTGAGAAAAATGCAAAATTCTGATTATAAGAGGTAATAAAATAGTTTGGTATTTCAATCTCTTCTAGAATGAAGACTTTAACCATTCTATTGATTATTTTCATGTAAAATGATCCACGCAAAACAAAAAATATTCTTTAAAAATGGGTCCAATAGCGAGACCTTAAAAGTTAAAGCTCATGTATCTGTCACAAAACTTCATGAAATAAATCTGTCAGTGAACTTCTTTGCAAACTCTACTGGCCACTGGACAGCTTCCTTTACTTTGACTGAGGATTGTATCTGTAGTATGCAGAGGTACTGATTAGATTAACATGCATCAAGTGATGGATCACATTATATTTAAGAAGAACACATATTTTCTTGAGATAAGTCCACGATTCTGTTTGCATCAGAGTATCTATGATATCATTTCTTTCCTGTGTTATTTTGAATATTTTTGTTGCCTATAGGGACTAGAAATTAGAGATGCAGGCAGAGATTTTTTTCTGAGTTAAATAAACATTTTCAACCAGTTAGAAGTTTGGTTTCAGGTTTCAAGTTCAAACTGGTCCTTATGTTATCCATATGTTTGCCCACTCTTAACAATAGAGACTTTCTGTAAGCTACATAAATTTCCTTTCAATAAAATCTTCTGATCTAAATTTTAGTAATGTAGTAATGTTTAGTAACCGCTGTTTTCACATGTTAAATGGGAGGTACGTTATTTTCAGAAAGTAAGGACTTAGCACTTCCTAACACTTCAGCAACTGATTGTGTCTCAGGCTGGGAATCTGACTATTATTAAGTGCTCTACAAAAATTGCTTCTTCCTTCTGTAATAGAACTGTTTATAACAGAAGCACAAAATTACTACTTTCTTCAGGCATTTTGGAGGCACTTACTTGTACTATATGGTTCATCATATGCCTAACATATATTTAGTGTTTATTAATCAGAAATAAATACACATTCTTTATTAATCATTCAGATCTTACCATCTCATCCATGAAAACAAGAATAACATACCTAACCCTTTCACTATTTCTGTGTTTTCATCACGGTACTAATTCTGACTTTTTCTCTGTGATAAAGCAACCTCAGCCTTTCTAGTGTCTCTTCAGGGGAGTTTCTTCCAGACTGCAAATGTTCCTGTGTTCTACCTCTAAACCTGTCCTCCTCTTCCTCTTCTGCACAGTCCTTTCTGCCCCAGGACCGAGCATGGTGTCACAGCTGCAGGTGAGACACTGCAGTTTCTAAAGGCCCTACAATATTGTCCCATCATAATTTCAGTCTCCCTCATAGCCGTATTGAATTCATGCAGCATTCAAGATCTAGCTTTTTAAAACATCATGGTGTAAGCTGTGATAAGTTGAAGCAAGCCCCAGGAGAAGGAAATGTCAATGTGCAAAGGCATGATCAGAGGTGTGGAGAGGTTGGGCACACGAAGGCACCTCTCCTCCTCCTCCTCCTCTCTACCTCTCTGAGGGAGAAGCCAGCTGAGCAAACATACATAGACCAGAGCATCTATGGCTGGACCATAGCCACTGCCCAGGAAGAGGCACCAAATATGCAGGGCGATGGGCTGGGGAAGCTGGTGCTGAAAGGAGCCCCATGAGGTAAGGAGGATGAGGGCTGTACCTTTCCACTTGCAATTTTCTCTGTGATTTAGTGCAAAACAGCAGCCAGAATCTCGAAAACACCAATTTCACGCACTTTGGCATCCCCGTACAAGCAAATGGATCCGCAGGCTGTACTGCTTTCCTACACTACCTACACCTCTAGCTGAACTGCAGATAGTGTTCATCCTGATAGCAAACTGCAAGGTGCAAGACCACATTGCAATAGTTGGAAGATCAAAAGGTAGAGGAACTCCGGCATGCTGGCCTTCTCAATATGCTGCTCACACCACTAGGCTGAATATATTGGATTATTTTTTGCCTCTCTTCTAATTACTGTTCTATGTTGCATTGCAAATAAATAAATGAGGCTTTGCTCCCTTGCTGGTCACATTTTACTCGACTGGTTATCACTACTTGACATCATAAAAAAAATAAATATAACAAAACCAAAAACTACATTGGATGCGTTAAATATAATTAATGAAAAAGGCCACATTGAGTGTTCCAGAATCTCCAGTTTTGTGACACCAACTACACATAAAGTTCCTTTCCCTGTGCAAGCAACATAAGTTCTTATTTACAGCATGTACCCTTGAGGAAAAGATTTCCTTCTTTCCCATTTCTCTCCTTCTTTTATTAAAGACCACCTGAAGACAAAAAGGCTAAAATATTTGAAAGAAACCTGTGTTAGTCTACTTTTAATGAACTGTAAAGGCTCCTTCATGACAAGATAATTTCAATTATACAGAAGTTAAGCTTCCATGAATTCTCAGCACTTCTAAATGAGGTAATAGTACAACTTTCCAGACAGTGATTTTCTGATCCCTGAGAATTGTATTTAGATAAATAACTCAAAATAAAAGCTCCCACAAGTGTTGGTGGCTTGTTCTGCAGCTGTATGTTCAGCATCCCATATGTATTACCTTTCTCCAGAATTCTAGCAAATGAGGTCACTGGCAGGAATGCTTGTCAAAGGACCAAGCTGCAAGCAAATGCTGCTTAATATTCACAGAAGGAAGATTTTATGTTTGGAACAGATAATATGCACAGCAGAAACCTGATTCCAGATGTTATGCCTATGCAATGGGGAGAAGAAAAGTGTAATGTGACCTCCATACCTAGACAAATCAACTCTAAATTGGGACGAATGGTTGCAACTGAGTGCAAACATGGATTCTCTTAGGTAGAATTGGAATACAGTTTTCAAACAACAGGTAGACAAATTGCAGGCTCTTTGCAGACTATTTGCAAACAGAAACAAAGAGAGATAATGTACACACTTGATAATGTGAAATTTTAAAAGCAGCTGAGTAAAGGACAATAGACAATTCTATATGTTATTCTTTGTATAGTAATTAAGTTCTAGTACTAACCAGAAATGAAAGATACTGCTTTAATATAACTTACAGGGAGGTAATCTAGAATGTGCTTAGATATAGACTAAAATAGTGAGTATATCTTTTGGTAAAGGCTCAGTGTTTGGGTTGTTAGATAGTCCAGAGCAAGAGGCTCAGCTCAGATTTGGAAGTGTTGAAAGTTTCCAAGCTTTTTCAGTGTGATTCTGTGCCCTGACACTCAGAGTCTACAAAGATCAGCAGCTGTGGCTCATGAGTATTTTTATGAAACTTCATTAACATCCACGTAGGAACTGAAATGGAAACCCTCTTTTTTAAAGACCCTTTCAAAGGCCCTGAAGGATAAAATCTCAGGATTAAAAAATAAATAAAAAATAATAATAATAATAATCTTAACCCAGTAAACCTTTGTTGAGACTTCTAGGGGTTTAGATTCAAAATTCTGGGGGCTTCCTATGTTTTAAATACCAGTTGCTCTCTTGGAGTGTGTAGCAGACAGTAAACAACTAAGACCACGGTAGCCAAGGAATTCCCAACTCCAAAACATGCCCCAGGCTATATTGCATCCACTCTTGTGCTCAGCAACTAGGGGCAACAGTGATGCTGCACACAGGACAGCCGTAAATTGGCAGCAAGACCTGGAATGTGTAATAGGAGTGCTTGCCAGAGTCACCAGTGGTGCCAGCAACCTTACAGAAAATGTGCCTGTGCCAGAGGGAGCCTGCTGTGCTACACCTGTTGTACCAGTATAGCAAGTCTCTGTTCCCAGAGGCGCCAGAGCCCACTCATTTATGCAGAATGAATGGAAGAAGACAAAGCAAATTATATAAAAAAAAGAAATAAAACAAAAACACCACCACTAAATAAATAAATAAATAAATAAAAGGAAAGAGCTGAAATGTGTTTTGTGTGTCCTTACAGACAGCAAAGAATGGAGGACAGAGACCTTATAAGAGACATAAGTACTCTTGGAGTCTGAGAGAAAAACATTGTGCACAAACTCGTGAAAAGAAGATATGGGAAAAGTCAAAGTACAGTAGCCATATTACTCCGTATTTGGAAGCAGCCCAAAGGGAATAAATGCAGCAAGTATATTAAAGCAAGCAACAGTTCACCCCTCCTTGCTTTCTATTTGGAGGGAAAACTACAGTGTCTTGGTACGCACAGAGCATCTTTAATCCTTCTCTGGTCTGGTATTCAGTGGACAGACAAAGCTGCATCAGGATGAATTGGCTTCATACTGGTGAGAGCTTGTTTGCCTCTGAATACACGGTGTTCACCATTCACTTCTGAAGCACTGTGCTGGGGATCTGCTTATGTGGCCGACTCTTTCCCTAGTGGGAGTACATCTTTTGTGTATGTGATTACTGTTCCTTAGTTACTATCTATCTGTGATAACCCACTAAAAAAATAACCTTTTGCTGTCCAGTCAGTTTTCAGCTGAGGTACATGAACACTACCAGTATATCAACGTAGAAGGGAGGGGCATTGGAGAGGCCAGAATAGAAGGCCAGGGAAAACACATAGCTGCTTCGACTGCAGTGCTGTTTCGTGCTCACTTAAACATTCAAGAAACAGTCTGTCTTGGGTTGTGGTTTCCTTAACTGTGCAGTGTATCTAATGGCTCTGAAGCAGGTAAATGTACCCACCCTCCAGATCCTCTCTCAGTTCTTCTCCCACACTCTCAGCTACATGGCCCTTACGTGGTTATTCTTCTTACCAGCTTTGGGACTTGTTGGCTTCTGTAAACCAAGCTAGTTCATTATCCCAGCATAAACGTGCCTATGTGAATTACCCTGGATGGAAAGAGAGAGCTAGTGAGCTTCCTCTCCACTCACAGTTGGTCTGGCCAGGGTCAAGGCAAGGGAAGTGGCAGGATCATTAAGATGAGAGCAGGATTTTCCATTTTTCACGGTAGGCTCTCAGTTCAGTTCACTGCCTCTCCTGAAAGACTTAGATAACATATGTAAAGTAACAACTCCCAGAAGCATCTAATTCAACCACTGCCTCCATTTCGAGCCAAGGATCTTCTGTAGCTTGGGCTTCTACCCATGCTCTGAAGCATCCAACTCTAAAGCTAAGCAGGGAGTAATCTAACTACAGGACTTTGGCTTTCAGGGGGAAGTGGCCTCCTGAACAGGTTACAGAAGCAAAGTCATATTTTCTTGTGCACTGTGACTCCTTTACTCTTTTATTCTTGGTCACGTAGTGGCAAATAGTCTTCCCTTTGCCCAGATGTCTGTCTCATCTCAAAACCTTGGAGTCAACTGTCTTCTAGTGGAAGACAATGACCTTGAAAGTAAGGCCTCTTAATTCCCATGGACTTGTCATTGTTGCAGTCTTTCTGTTCTCCACAATACTGGTCTGCAGCTTGGAGGCAATCAGACATCCAAGGCACTCAGTTCTTCCTGAGGTCAGCTTTAGCCCAACATGGCACTGCATTGACTCAGCTTCCATTCCATCAGCTTCTAGTCTTAATGTTTCTGCACAGAAGTGCCATGTAAGATCCCTGCCCTGGTTCATTACTCAGATCATTACACAATTCATGCAATTTTGAGCCTTGAGAAAAAAAATGAATGAACCTACTTTTTAGCAGTTTTGTAAAACTGTTTCATTGTGTTTTGCTGGAATTGCCCTACTTGTTGAAATGACATCCACTAATGATAAATTGCAGGGGGCTGCTCTTAGTGGAGAGCTTTCTGTTCAGCAACACAGGGTAGACTGCACCAGGCTTGCATCAGCTCTTGCCATCGACTTCCCACAGACTATCTATGAAATGGCGAAACCTTCAAGGCACTTATTGGGTCAAGTTCAGCAAATGCAAAAGCTCAGCTAAAACTCTGGGGTGAGAACTGCAGCTAACATCACTGCTTAAGCAGAAAAGAATTTTGTACTAGAGGGTTACACCTCTTCTTATATAGGGACAGCTCTCTTGGGGATGGTGCACAGATGATGGAATGAACTTCCTCGGGAACTTACAACTGACCACAGCAAAGCATGCTCTTTTTGACCTTGATCTCTCTAAGATAAACACATATCATTATTAAAAAGTAGGAACAGAAAAAATATAGCTACAGACTAACTATCTAACTAAGCCAAATCACCGTACTAAAACATAACATCTCCCCTGAAGAAGAAATGGGTCCCACATGACAGATTTCAGCCCCATCAAAGGCACAAGGTAAGTACTTTGACATAACAGTGATGAAGGGGAAACAAGACAAAGCCTCAAGCAATACTCCTGCATTGCAAAAAAAAAAAAAAAAAAAAAGTAATATCAGATTTGACGGGATACAGATTTGCATGCATATGAATTTCTCACACATTGTAGGAATCCAGAAGTTTTAATGAAATAAAGGCACAACCTACACACTAAGACCGTAAGTCATGCTAATAATGCTTTGCCTTGAAAAGGGGTACTTTGATTTGGTCACTATCAGTGTACAAATGGAACGACCAGTATTTTGCTCTAGTGCACTCTGGAGGAAAGAAAAAATCTTTCTCTGGGTCCTATTACCAGCATACAGGCTCTTTGAGATGTAGAACCTTATGCCTAATGGGAAATATATATACCTCATACCTTATACCTCACCAAGTGCTACTCAGCTGCACTAAAACCCAAAACCAAAACCACCAGTATGCTTTGTTTGTTCAATGGATGACAAGGCAATATTTCCTCTAAATGTAGAAAAGCATTTTTTATTTGAAAAAATAGATCACCAGATTAATGGCTGAATGACAACATAAGAAGAAGGCTTGTGCTAGACTGGGCAAGAACAAGTGAAAAAGAAATACCAATTTGTTATTCTAATTTGTTATTGGAAAATAAAGAGCCTTACCTTTTAAGTTTGGGGCTTCTTCTTTTTTTTAAAAAAAAAAAACAAAAAACTGATGCAGCTGTGTACAAGTTTCTTGCTTTCTATTGAACAGGTGTTGACTTTTGTTAATGGATTGTATAGCCATACTCTGTCAACACATCAGTATTACTCAGTGTTTCAAGAAATGGACTGACTGAGACTTGGAGCCACATTCAAGAGGCATTTTAATTCAAACCTCCAACTGTATTTAAGAAACCATATCTAAAAGCTCCTATCCAAGAGGCTGGAATGTGAAGTATGCAGGAAATGTTATCTTATTGGCCTTGTGTCTGCCAGTGATTGTGAAACAGCTCCATTATTCTGGGAAAAAAAAAAAAAGAAAGAAAAAAAAAACAACTACCATTCCAGGCAAAGAGAGATTCATGTAAACTTGTTAAACCTTTAGGGAAAACAAATAATACAGAGCCTGGAGAAAGTCTTTTGTGCTCCATCACATGAAGATAGTTTTGGTGTGAAAGAGTGCCCTTTGTAAACACTTCCATTAAAAATTACACTTATAAACATATATGTCTAGTACTTCATGTTGGAACTATTTCTTCTTCAAATCAGTTATTCTCAATATAGTCTATATTCACTGGAGATGACAGATTATTCACTCAGTAGTATGTCACATAGGTGAGAGAGCAGAATAGGATACTGAACCACAGTGGCCATGTTTATCTTGCATTGTAGCCCCTGGAGGCAAAGTTGAGTGGTACCTACCCTTTGTGGTAGGTGTGTACTGTGGTACAATCTCATCTCTTGACTCAGCCCAGTCAAAAGGCATGGAAGCTCTCATCCAGCCTGTGGGCCTTACCAAGGAAATGAGCATAGTCTTGCACACACATAGACCTAGAAATTCAGTTGTGGGTGTTCCTCAGGTCTTCATTTCAGTTACTTCTCAATGGCCCTGAAGGATGGTGTAGTGGGTGCATCTACCAGCATACATCATGTGATGTTTGTGAAGAGATACTAGCTGTGGAATTAGGATTGAGGATTACCATACTTCTGCCTCAGATCTCCCAGCATCCTTTTTCACGAAAGTGGTAGACTTCTTTTGCAGACACTGAAACATATATTTCTGTACAAGTATTTCCCTCTCAGGCCAGGTGTAAAGGGAACAAGCAGTGAGATTTTTTAGCTGAGAGATCTAATGTAGGGCTTAAATGAAAGAAACTTATCTCTGGGCATAATTTTAAACATCTTTTAATATTTACACAACCAAGTAAAAGTTATATTATGCTGTGGAGCTATTTCCATTTCTGTGGTCTGATCTTTTCAGCAGTGTTAGGATTTAATTTTGGAAGTTTCCCAGGTTTGCCTTGAAAACCATGTTGAGCTCTGTATCAGCTACACAATGTCAATACACAATGCATTACGTATATGCTGGTTGCTGGCCAGCTGGCATTTTAAATGAGTAGTTCAGGGAAAAGCAATTTTGGTGAGGGCTGACCACAGCTGGCTTCTCATTAGACTAAATTTTCAGGACTTAACATTGCCAAGCCTTTAAAGTCTTAAAGATTTATTTTAAACTTTCTCTGATTCAACGACTTCAAAAAATGAAGGCAGAAAAAAAACCCAACATGTCAACTCTCTGCATATATAACTCTGTGCACTTTATTTACTTATTAAATATGTTTCTGTTATGCTAAATCTGATTTTTGTGCAATGGTTTGAATGTCATGCTTACTCTTGCCACAAAGTAAGTGTGGTAGCTGAAATGCCTCCTTGAACAGATGTGACCACTACATAATGTAAATATTGCCAAATGCTGCCTCTTGGAAGACCCTTAGATAAATGTAAATCTGCAAAGAATAATGTGGCAATACAGTATTACTAAGCCTGTAACACACTAAAAATGGTCAGGAGTTGTCAGAAAGAAGAAGCGTTTGAGAAATCAGAAGGTAGGGTCTTATCATCACTCTCTGCACATAAGAATTTCACTTCCAATTATTCCAAAGTTATAGAAGTAAGATTATCAGTGATTTAAAGCATGGCTTTGCAGAAAATGGTAATTGAAAGTCAATTATAAATCACTGTTTACCAGTAGGGATCTTTCCTATCTTCGGCTTAGGATATTATACTTAATTCTTTAGGAAAAAAAAAAAGTCATGGACTGTTTGAAACTGGCTAGAATATGTCAAATGGAGTAGTGTTTACAAGGAGGTTAGGCTGTTCTAACTTTAAGAGTATATTCTTGTACTGTACAAGTCTCTCTGTAAGAGATAAAATGTTGGAAGAAAACAGTTTAGTACAAGTCTGGATGCATAATTTGCTAATTACCTCTGATGAGAAATAATATTTAAAAGACTTTCAAATAATACTTTTCTCTCCTACACAGTTTATAATTTCAAATGGTAATTGATTTTTTTAAACTGTGAAGGAGAATTTGGAAAAACTGTTGTCCTCTTCTAAAGACTGAGTGGGAAACAGGAGTATCTCTCAGAAAATAAACAAAAAAGCTATGACAAGAACTCAAAAATTCTTACCTCAGAGCTTGGCAGACGTCTTCTGCCAAAAAGGACATGACAAAAAGAGATCTCAATAACATATCCGAAAATACATTTCAAATACATTTAACAAGAGATACACGGTGACTAAAAAAGCAATTACAACTAAAACATGTAAATGGTTAATAGTTAATAATTAATGATTAAAGTGTGGCATATCATTTGCTTTCTTAACACTGTATCATAGGAAAACACAAAAATTAATATATCTCCATGTATTTAATGATGCAAGGAGTCTTAAATATGACTTTTCCTAACTTTTGAATACTTGACTGTTTAGCTTTTGATACTCTTATTCCAAAATTCTATGATATGACATGAGTAAAGAAGTAGTCATTGATTCAGAAAGTTACTGATGTAAAGACACTGTCAAGATTTAAAAAATATGTAGTCTTTTACATTCATTAGGCTAGCCATGAAAATTTCACAAACAAAATTTATCAATGCTCACATGGATGGACATCTCAACAGGAACTAGGTGAAGAAGACCTCTTATCCCCCTGTAGTCCTCTAGCCCATCCTTCCTCCAGCTGTAGTTCAAGGAGGAAGCTGGCTGAACATTGAGGAAGATTGTTTCCTCTCAAAAATGCAATAGCAGTGCATTCTCAGAAAGGGTGATGCAGGAGTTGGAACAATCATCATTTTAGACCTTTTCCTAGAGTGGATCGCATCTTCATACAGAGTTGGTCTGATGCACACTTCTCATTGCAAACATTTTTTCTGACTACCTCAGTAGCTTCCTTGAGAAAGTATTATTTGGAAAACAGCACAATGGACTTTTCAGTTTTTGTAAGCTTGTCAGAAGCAGTTTCAGAGTCCAGTGGTCTCTGACCAGGTTCCTTTATTTATTCCACACAAAGAGGGTTCAATGTTTAATACCACATTTACACATTTCATTATATTTGATTTTACACAGGATTTTGAGATACAGCAGTGTGATGAAATCACAGTGTGAGCACAATATATCAGTTGCAACGTACAACATGTACAAATGTAATTCCCATTTCCAGTCTCTATATGTTCACCATCATGACATTGAGTATCCCCAAGGAAAGGAATGCATGGCATGAAGCCAGTTCAAACATGTTGCCCTTTTTGAAGTTCATTTTTTTGATTGTTCAGTTTTTGTACTCCGTGCTGCTCTGAGCCATGTGTACATTTTCCTCGTAACTGGTCTGGCTAACTCCGGAAGACATTCACACTCTTTTGATTAACTCAGGGAGAATTCAGTGGATCAGTTGATCCACTGCACTGATACAGTCATTAATCTGAAACAAAAAGGCCACCCTCCTGTTGCCTTTGTGTTGAGATGAATTCAGCTGTATGTGCAATAGCTGTGGTCACTCCCTACATTCTTCACTGAGCTTCATGAGCACATTGCTTGTGCCTGTCTCCCCTGAGTCTTCTGTTGTAGGGGTTTGTCCATCAGCCACAAGCATATGATGCCAAAGAGTTATTTGGAGATTATCAGCAATTGCTCCATAGACTACAGCTAGCAAATGCTTGAAATACCATAATTGCTCACTGTCATGAAACCAGTTCCAAATAGGAGGGTCAGACTTCATTTGAAAGAGGTTTTGTAAGTTATTCTGGGGGGATGGGAAACAGAGAGAAAGAAGAAAAAGCATAGAAAGCAAACATCCTCCTCTTCTACCCAGAGCTTTGGAAGTTTTTTTTGTTTTTTTTTTTTTTTTCTAAAATTAATTGAACATGCAATTACATGGAATCTCTTTTTTTCCTTTTTCTTCCCTCTTTTTTTTTCCCATTTTTACTTAGTAAATGCATTTAACATGATCATGACTCAGACAAAATATGCTTGGCCTCTGTAAGTGCAATATGCCCCATTTCCTGCAGCTAGTAGGGAATATCAGGTTTCTAGCCATGACTGAGCAATGCCTGCTGCATTCGGCTTCAGAGGTCTGAAACGGAGTGCCTAGGCTCACTGCTCTGCTCTCTCAGTTTTCAGAAAGTTTGATTTATGCATTGCAGAATCTCTTCAGACATACACTAAGAGCAAAATCTTACTTTGGTGTGTGCTTAAACAGCAGCTTGTCCAGAGGAAAACCCTTAGAAAGAGGAATGGTACTAAATCCATGCTCTCATATTTGCTAAAGTTGGGACTGTTAGAATATTTGGATTTTTAGATCAACGGCCAGAAGAAAACACACAAATAAAGCATTTTGGTTTGGATTAAAATGAATTAAAAAATTCCTGTATCTTGCCAAATAAACACCAAAACAAAACAAAACAAAACAAAAAAAAAGAAAAAAAAATGAAGGTGGACAGAGCACTCGAAGTTTTTCCATGAAATCTAAAACAAAACAGACAAACAAAAATTTATTGTATTTGGGGCATTTCTAAGAAAGGCAAAAGACTGGAATGTGTAAGTTTAAAAAGCTGTTGGACAGTAGCTGTAATCTTGCTCAGTAATTCATTGAGTTTTAGACTCTGCCCAGAGCTTAAGGTCCATCTTCTCGTCTGCCTGTGGCAGTCTGAATTCATATCTCTTAACTCCCAGAAAAAGATTTCAGCTACCAGCCCATATGATGTATGCTGGATTTTTACTTCCTTAGTTTGCAGTTTCTTTAGGGTTGGTCTTACCTATACTTTTCAGCCAAAAGAAGGTGAAAATAACACCTTAGTCTACTCGTAGGAATCTTAAGATGATGTGGCCAATCAAGAGTAAACGCTGTCCAGCCCCAAGATTGCATGGGTCCCCGGTTCTGCTCCAGCTGAAGGACTGTGACACTCCTGCAAAGCATCAGACACCAGATTTTCAGCTTCTGGTATGTGATTAGCACATCTAACCAAGTACATAAAGCAGAAACATAGGCATAGAGAGCAGAAGTTTGTACACACATATTTACACAGCTGAGTAGTCCAGAGGTGTGGGCCTGTCAGGCATAAAAGCATTTGAATCCAGCTCTCTGAAATCAAGAATGAGTTGGTCCAAAGAGACTTTTAAACATTTTGTCATTCCAAACACATTTTTAATAGCTGAAAGTACGAATCCCATTTACCTTCAATTCCTAATATTTTCAGGAAATCTTTTTCAATAAATGAGCGTTTTTCAAGACTAATTTCCTCCATCTCTACGCCTGGCATTGTGCTGATATGCAAAAGCACATTATACAATGCATTAGAGCAGAATATCTGATGGTTCAATAACTAATGATGGAGAAGGGAACCATAAGGACAACTGTTTTATAAGCTTCTCCTTGATAAATATAAGCAGGTAATGTTATAATTTATATAAATATATATCCTGAATAATAATTTTCATGTCCTGGCTGTCCATCTTCTATCTGAGAGCATATTGACCCAATGGTCTTGCACAAAACCCAAATATTGTTGTTCTTCTGCATTGTTATCAAGTTAATTAGAGAACAGAGCATTTCTCCCACTTCAGTACTTCCATCTGTTTCTGATTTACCAGTTTCACATATTATGAAAATGCGCCAGACAGCAGCTCTGTCCAATATGTTTCATGTTCACAGTATATATATGAAAGATGGTTTAGTATCAGTAATTAAGCATTTACTGGCCTTCATTTTAGCTCAATATTTCTTTTGTGGAGAGGAAAAGCTCCAGCTCCTGAACAAATTGTCACAGTGACTCTGCAGTATGCATATGGCATAAGGAAAACTGCATTTCAGCCCCACTCTGGGCCTTGCCAGTAAATTGTTAAATGGTAAAATCCTGATTCATATAAACAACTCTTGTTTACATGATTACATGCCTACAAGTTCTTCCCTGCCCCCCCGCCAAAAAAAAAAAATAATTAAAAAAAAAATCTACATCTCGTCCTGCTATATCTTGTCCAAATATTTACTCAAAGGCAGCCCCTACCACAAAAAGCTTATACCCAACATGGACAAGAGAAGAAGCAGAGGTGGCTACAGCACGGCAGGCAGGGAAAGGCTATGAAACAGATTTCTCCCCAGCAACCAAAAAGTCCACGGCATTACCTGAATTCCAAGTCATTGCTCTAATGACAGAAACATGGAGCTACTGACAGCGCTAACAATGTTTCCAACAATACAGTTTTCTAGGAAAAAAAAAAAAAAGGAAATACCACAGACAAAAAATGTGAGCAATTGCTACATGACACACACACACAGAGAAAAATTTGTTGTCTGTCATAAGGCTGGATGGAAATGGCAACTCAAATCATTGGAGGCAAAGGAAAACACACCTATGCAAAAATAGAAATTGATGGATTTCTGGAATCAATGGTCCCTGTGCCAGGGAGCCATCCCAATTTTACTGGTAGTTTTCTGTCATGGGTATAACAAGGCATCAGAATGAAGCAAAATATTCCACCAGATGCAGCATATTTATATCATCATATTGGGAAGCAGAGGAAATGTCTTAGTGTTTCTAACATGGTAGGTTACATCGAAGAAATCAGGTGACAAAACACAACTGTATGGAAGCACACACACTTCTGAAACAAGAAGCACTCTTTCACGTTACGGTACTTACCCTCTTCTTCATTTCTATCACCTCCAGAGCTCTGAGAAATATATTATAGTGCCCAATAGGTATCATGTTTCTGGCTCATAGAGGATACTAAAATTCCCTTCAGAATTAGATTGTATCATGTACCTTATCATCAGCTGATAAAACACAAAAACTGGCCTAATTCATTTTGATGTTCAGGTTTGCCTCAGACTGAGACATGAAGGATTTCTCCTGCTTCTCCCCCACCAACTACCAATTACGGTGAATACCTTGTAAGGCTTTGGACAGCCTGGTGGGTCTGCAAAATCATACTTACATGCAACTGGTATTTGTCAAAGTGAGTACTGTAGTTATTAAAAGTATACATTCCTTACCCATATAAGGAATATTTCTATCAGACAGTGGCACACTAATAAATACGAGGATTATGCAGTCTTCCAAATTGCAAGAGATCACCTGAATAGCTATGCTTACCAGAACCTTATTCTCTGAAAGAAAATAGCAACCACATTTATTGATATAAATGGCAAGCTTCTTCGTTATGCATGAACCTGACATTTATGCTTTCTAAAACTCCCCAAGGTTGAACATACAGTTTCTTGAGACTTTGGATTCAAAATGGAAAATCTCTTCTGGTCTGAGTTTTTCACCTGGGTGTGTGAGTTCCCCAGTCAGCTGATGTAGCCTAAGATTCCTTAAGCTGCCCTCCTAACTCTGTATCTGTCCACCAGAAGAAACAGCCCAATTTGAAGGGACTCTTCATATTCACCAAAGCCCACTGCACTAAGGATATTTAATAAGTTTTAAAGATTAATTTATACCGTGTCTCTAGTGAGACGGTCACATTGGCATTCACCGTGGATTTATTTACATTCAAAAAGATCTACAACATACCCACTGAAGGACATCATGTGTTAATGTTGACTCAAGGGGTCTTTTTTCAGTGAAAATACATCTTTGGTTCAAAACCTTTTTTTTTCTTTTTTTTTTTTTCTGGAGTGCTGTTTGAAGAAGGTAAGCTAGAAAAGCACAACTTGTAAAACTGTGTCTAAATGAGCAGAAACACACCTTGCACTTGAGTGCAATATGGCTAAAAATGGTGCAAGAAGTTGGTGCTAGAATGGTGGAAGAAGTTTCAAATCCTGCTCCCAGCTGCTTACAATTGCTTCTGCATGCAACCCAACAGCCATCCTGTCTGCCAGCTCTGTTGCCATCAAAGGCTCTTCCTCACCTCTCTCAATCAAAATATTGCCAAATTTAGTTGTTGTTTTAACCAGCTCCCAAGCCTCTCTCCATCAAATTTTGAAAAATCCTGGCAGTCAGGTGAAGTCCCTGGTGACTGGAAAAAGGGAAATATCACTCCCATTTAAAAAAAATAAAAACAAAAATAGAAAGGAGGACCCAGGGAACTACAGACCAGTGAGCCTCACATCTGTGCCTGGCAAGATCATGGAAAAGATCCTCCTGGAAACGATGTCAAGGCACATGCAAGACAAAGAAGTGACCCAAGAAAGCCAGCAGGGCTTCACCAAGGGCAAATTGTGCCTGGACAAACTGGTGGCATTCTGTGATGGAGTGACTGCATCAGTTGACAAGGAAAGACCAATGATGTCATCTATCTGGACTTCTGCAAGGCCTTTGACATGATCCCACAGGACATCCTGATCTCCAAATTGGAGAGATATGGATTTGATGGGTGAACCATTCAGTGGATAAGGAGTTGGCTTGAAGGCCGCACCCAGAGAGTGGTGGTCAATGGCTCTATGTCCAGGTGGAGGCCAGTGACAAGTGGTGTCCCTCAGGGGTCTGTCCTCGGACCAGAGCTGTTTAGTATCTTTATCAATGACATAGACAGTGGGATCAAGTGCACCCTCAGCAAGTTTGCAGATGACCCCAAGCTGGGTGGTGCAGTCAATACAACAGAAGGAAGTGATGCCATCTCATGGAACCTACACAAGCTTGAGTATTGGGCCCACATGAACCTAATGAGGTTCAACAAGGCCAAGTACAATGTATTGCACCTGGGTTAGAACAATCCCAGACATGAGACAGACTGGGAGAAGAAATTGAGAACAGCCCTGCAGAGAAGGACTTGGGAGTTCTGGTGGATGAAAAGCTCAACATGAACCAGCAACGCACGTTTGCAGCTCAGAAGGCCAACTGCATCCTGGGCTGCATCAAAAGAGGGATGGCCCTCTGCTCTGCTCTTGTGAGACCCCACCTGGAGTGCTGCAACCAGGTCTGGGGCCCCCAGCACAAGAAGCACATGGACCTCTTAGAGTGGGTCCAGAGGAGGGCCACAAAGATGATCAGAGGGCTGGAGCACCTCTCCTATGAAGAAAGGCTGAGACAGCTGAGGATGTTCAGCCTGGAGAAAAGAAGGCTCCAGAATGACCTCATTAAGCTTTTCAATACTTAAATACTTAAATACTTCAGTACTTAAAGGGGGCTTATAAGAAAGACGGAGAATGACTCTACTCATTCAGATAATGACAGGACAAGGGGGAATGGTTTTAAACTAAAAGAGGGGAGATTTAGATTAGAGGTTAGAAGGAAAGTCTTCACTCAGAGGGTGGTGAGGCACTGGCACAGGTTGCCCAGAAAATTTGTGGATGCCCCATCCCTAAAGGTGTTCAAGACCAGGTTAGATGAGGCCCTGAGCAACCTGATCTAGTGGGTGGCATCCCTGCCCATGGCAGGGGGGTTGGAGCTAGGTGATCTTTAAGGTCCCTTCCAACACCAGCTATTCTGTGATTCTATGAAATTGCTGAAAGAATAGGACATATCTGAGTCATTCAGACTGACACCCCTCCACCAGAAGGTCCTCTACATGGCAGGTAGCAGCCTTCAGCTGAGGAGCAACAACAAAGTAGCGTCAAAGGCAGTACAGGGACAGACAGGAGCAGAGAAGGATGACTGCCCAAAGCTAAATTTCCCTTTCATGGGTTTAAAAGTATTTCATCCATTCTCTTGTCAGAACTCCTGGGCAGAAGAAATGTCTGTAACTGCTCTGTCACCACACCTTTTGTATTGGATGCTTTTTAAAGAGCCCTATGTTTGCAAAGTTTTTATTCTGCTAAAACTGTTCAAAATAATCAAGTGAAATACTTCATTTATGGGTGGTTGGATAAAAAAACAAAACGCGTTAGTGATTCGATGATTCAAAAGGCTTTTTTTGGGGAGGGTGGGTGGAGGGGTGGAGGGGGACGTTGAGTTGACATGAATAAGCAAACATATAATGACCACTGCCTAATATTTTCTCCTTTGTGTGTGCTATAGTTCTGCACTTCATTTCTCTCGTGCTTTCGCTGAAATTTTCTGTTTCCTGCAATGTACATAACTCCTTTCTTACAAAACTGTAGGATTTACCTTGGAAGCCCTGTGATTCTGAATGCATTACAGAAGACGGAGTCAGGCCAGGGACCCTGCTCACAGTGTGGGAATCAATGAGATTTGGTACTACAGCTCCCTCAAGACAATGCACAGTCGTGATCTGCAGTTTAGTATTGAAATGAATCAACACAATCCATTGTGATGCTTTGAATAAGTAAAAATAAAACATTTCAATGAACTCCAGACTTTTGTATTAAAGTACTGTTTTTCCTAAGAATTTCAGAATTTCCATTCTAAAGAAGATTTTGAAATTTTTCAATTCTGCCCTGTTGTGCAAAGAAATGAACTGCTAAGACACCAGCAATTTCTATGGCAATTCTAAAATTAATGTGGTTCTAAACATGCATAGCATTTTTTGTACTGTATTGAAACAGACTCATGGGTGCAGCAGCAGATGTGCTGGGACCCTTACAAGACCAATATGCTCAGCTTTCCCAATAAGCCACATGATGACTATGTAGTATACAGCAATTCCTACGGGGGTTATTTTGTTCAGTAAAATCAGAAAGAGGTTTTCTCATTTGTATTTTTGTATCTTGATTCCCATGTACTGTAATCCCAATTGCAAATACAATCCACCTAGTTATAACAAAACGTCTTTGTAGAGCACACATATTCTTTGTTTCAGGGCCTGATGTTCGAGGAGTATAAAGGCTACATTCAATGCACTCCAGTCTGCAGCTGGAAAAATGACTGGAAAATTACTTCCTGGCTCGAAGCCAGCACTAAGTTTGCTCAGGACATAAAGCAATACAGGGCATGCAAGGCTCTGATCCGTATCTGGTTTTAACCTGCAACGGGGAAATCCAGCTACTTCTTGTATCTATAATTTGTTACCTGTCACTTACTGACAGCCCAGCACATGCTGGCCACATTACCTGCCAGGGTCCTGAGGTCCATGTGGCCACCTCAGGGCCAGGTCTCACCCTAATACACCTCATGGGGCCTGGGCCTGGGCCTGATCCTCACCCACAGGCCCAAACCCCAGACTGCTCTCAGCCTGTCCCCGTACCCAGGGAGGTACCCAGGGCTGGGGCTGCCATGGTGCCCCCCAGCTGCTTGTTCCTGGTGGGGTGCTGGGACTTTCCTGTGGGCCTTTCTAGTACTCTACTTATTGAAGCTGAGATCATGGCCCAGCTGGCTTGTTGGCTTGTTTCCTCTGTTCACTGTCTAAAGTTATTGCCTTGATTATTGGGCTAAGGGGTTGATGAAGGTCAGCATCTCCTCAGTTTGGGGAAATCCAGCTGTGGTTTTATTAAAAGATTGACCTTTCTTGGGCCCAATGGGTTTTCATGCACCCAGAACCAAACTAATTCTGAAAAAAGGACTAGCACACGGGACATACACAAACGGCTTAGACAAGCACAACTCTCTTCAGCAAGCCAAAACAAAGTGGCCTGGAGACGATAATGCAGTGACTTTTCTCTACACAGAGAAAAGAGATCAGAAGAGACCACCTCTACCTCCTGCCTCCTGAGAGCTCCCTGCAAGAGGGACTTGTCTCAGTCTCCATTTCTTTGGTAAAGCATGTCATCAGCAGCTGGGGCATGGGCACAAAGGAGCCAACAGCCCCAAAGGGTGCAGAGATTTGTGTCTAAAACCTGAATGGAACTGTGGGAAAAATGAACTTGACTTCTGTCTGAGTTTCACCCTTCAAGTACTGACCTGGAGACACAGGGACAAATTCAACCCAGACATGGGAGGTGGGGTGCTGACATCCCATCTGACTTAGGATCACCTTTGCTCATGACATGAGGCTGTTCCTGCCGAGTCACACCCAGCAGTTTCTCCAGAAGTTTATCACATGTGCCAGCAACATGGAGGCCTTTACTCAAAGAGGCCTCGGGGACCTCCCACTATGATGCAAGGATGCTACTTGGCCTCTTCCAGACTGAACACCTCCCCATCCAGAGAGAAGTCTCAGCTAGCACCCAGCTAGGTCCAAAAGCAGGAGACCTCCAGGGCCTGCACACAAGGAGGGGAAAAAAGACATCCTCACCTGCAAGAATCCCACAGCCCCTGGCAATCACAGGGAGCCTCTGATGAGGAAGCCTGGGAAGCGGAGCATAGAAAACATTGCAGGCTCTGCAATGAGCACAGAGACCCAGCAGGAGGACATGGAGGCAGCAGCTGGTGTCTCCACGGACAGTGGTGTCCACAGCCCCTCCAATACCTGCAGGGACAGGAGGTTCTTACCTGGGAGTCACCAGCTCTCCCAAAAGAGGAGGGTAAGTAATTCCCAGGTCATTTCCACCCCAGCAAGAAGCAGTCACAGCTTCAGTGCTATCAGGAACCATGGGAGGAAAGTCAGACTGCCAAAGAAATGGTAAAGTCAGTCAAGCCTTATACTCACATACATCTGGGAAGAGTGGACAATGATCCCTGAGGCTTTATTCACAGCCCTTGTCCCTTCTTCCTCTGCTGCAGTGCTGGCTTTCCGTACTGGAGGAATTATTCCTAGTACTTTTCATAGGCTAAGCAAGTGCTCTGCAAGTGCCTCAGTGACTACTTAGACCAGGAATGGCCTCAGGAGGTTTCCAGTCCAACCGCCTGCCCAAAGCAGGGCCAGCCCTGGGGTCAGACCAGGCTGCTTATGGCTTGGTCCAGTCAGGGCTTGAAACCTCCCAAGGACATAGACAACACAGCCTCTTGGAGTGACCTTCTCCACTGCCACACTGTCACCACAGGGAAATGGTCTTTCCTTATACCCAGCCCGAATCTCTCTTATTGCAACTTGTGCCCATTGTCTTTCTGCATGCTATGAAGAGTCTGACTCCAGCTCCTTGATGACCCCTCAAAAGGTTCTATCTACGTGCTATTTAGTGTCACCACAGCCTTCCCTCCTCTGGGCTGACCCAGCCCAGATCCCCAGCCTCTCTCAGTGGGGCAAGTGCTCGAGCCCTACCAGCTTGGAAACCTCTCCTGTGCTTGTTCTATTTTGTTTCTTGCATTCGTGAGCTTTTCCCCTTTGCAGCTCTAAGCTCCTCTTTTCTTCTCTGGCATGGTACAGCACATTTTGGGAGCTGAAAAGAAGCTGTGACACTGCAATAGGAAGGCAATGATGCTAACATTGCAGCAGCAACACAAGAGTTGTGGCCTAATGGGGACTTTTTCCATTTGCTTTCCCCTGGTTTCCAACAATATGCAGTGCAGGGCTACATCCTCACAACCAGTGAAGCATGGGAAGGTTGCTTTCCTCCAGCCCCACTACACAAACTTCTACTTTCAATTCACATATGGACTGGGGACACAGGTTGCCAATACCATGGAAGACTTTAACCTAACCTTAAATGTTTAGAAAGAAGAGAAGATCACAGAATAAATGTCATAAATAAATCAAAACCCACTACAAAGCAGAAGATGTAATTTGAAATAGAAATCAAAGGTAGGGCAAATGACAAGTACTCTGAGAAATTATGTATAAGTGAATTACCAGTTATAGTGGTAATTATTATAGAAAGATATGGAGGAAAAGAAAAAAAAAAAGAAAAAAAAGAAAAAAAACACTAACAAATATCTAGGTCACTAAGGCAAAGATCTGCTTTAGAATAACATAAAGTATAGCAGCATTCGTAAAGGTATTGAAAAGATTTCCAGGGCCATGTTGTAGCACGTACCTTTACACAAGCATTGAAGACATGAAGAAAACTGCTACTTGTGTGTATGGTGAGGACAGTGATGGGTTGGGATGTTTATGTCCCAGGAGCGGTAACCTGAGCCCTTCACATTACATCTTACACCCAGTATTACACTTGCAGATCAAATAAGTGTTTGAGCACTGCCCAGAAACCTGCCTGTCTGGCAGTGCAATGCAATGAAGAGGTGTGCAAGCTAGCTCCAGCTACAGAAGCAACCGTCCCTTCTATCAACACACAAGCACCTCGGATATGTATTGTCCCTTTAAATCTGCTCAGAGATTAAGATGAATATTAGAAATTTTTAGTTCAGAAAAAAAATAAAAATAAAAATTATCCTGCATTCCCTTCTTCTGTGGATGAACCCTCTTTGGTGCTGATGATGTATATTGCCCAATTTTAAAACAGCTCAGGTCACTGAGAAGGAGACACCAATAGGGAAGTGGGGTCACAGACAAGAGGAAAGGTCTTTGTAGGAGATGGAAAGAAGCAAACACAATGAGGCTTTTGCATAAAATTTCCCAAACTCAGAGCTAATTCTGCCTAAGTGGAACTCTTACTGCTAAGGAAAGCAGCTTAGAAAAAAACTCAGAATGTGTCTGTTTTTTCAACCGTTCACTCTCTGCACTCCAGTGAGAGGCTTTTATTAATTAACCAGAGGGGAAAAAATAGTGGTATTTCAATATATCATATAAATGAAGAAGTTCTGGTCCAAGTCCAAGAGTTCAAGAAGAATGGAATGTGCAAACTCACTTACTACTATGAATATATATTTCTCCCCTTATTCTTGGTTATTGTTTCAGCTCTGATGAGGCCAACCCTAGCTGAATACTAGCCAAGTTGCTGTATTGGGACCTCAAGGATAGACACATGAGTTTCATCTTCTCTTGGTTCACTGGTCTTTGTCCCATCCTTGGCATGTCTGACACCCTTCTAATATGAAATATGGATGTCTGTTATCTCCTCTCAGAAATGGGGCTAAATGGCCTCTAGGCTGTCCTAAGCTTCCAGACACCACAGTGATTTAAACACACTGAATTCCTTAAATCTAGCCTGCAGCATGTTGGATTTACATGTTACTATTCAGTGACACGGGACAGATGAAAGTTAACAGATGCCCAAGATGTGTATGGGTTTCTAAATACAATTATCCTCTACTTCAGTTAGCACAGGAAGGATACAGTGCTAGACAAAATAATAAACACACATGCTTCTGTTTCCTTCTCCCTTTTTTTTTTTTTCCGGATATGTCAGAATCTTTTTGTCTTTTCTATCTCAACTATGTACGATTTGGGGTGGTAGTTGTTCTTTGGATCCTCTCTCTCTGTCCCTCACCCCTCCCTTATGCAGCTATTTTTCTTCTTCCTTGGCTAATCCTACCTTGAGAGGAGCGTTACTTTCTCTCCTGCACAAACTCCTCAGGTTTGAAATCATGTCCAGTTAAAGGGTTGTAAAATTACATCTAAATCCTTTGCTCTGCCTCAGGGAAAAACTCAACTGCTCTAATCTCTGGCTTCCTAAAAAGAAGTCAGAGAAAACTTAACCTGGCAGATTTTGGTTATTGCATTGCTCCCATTTACTTACATTTGAATGAGATTTCCTCGGGTTTATGGCTTTCCATCGTTAGTGCTGTCATCAACCCATTGAATTTCAGCCAAAGAAGGCAGTAGAAAGAGTAGTGAGGGTACCCACTGGACTGGTTTCAAACTGGAGTTTGAAATCTAACATAAGGCGCCTAATATAAATACAGTTCATAAGCTCTGCATCAACCCTCTCCTCTAGACTGTCATAGTTACTCATCATATGAAATTGATTTTGTGCTTTTTAGAAGACCCATCTTTACCACAGCAACCCACAGCAACTAAACAAAAAGTTCACTGTTACACACATCTATTGCCAAGCTTAAACTCACTTATAGAGACATGTTGCAGTCTAATTCAACCTGTGGGTGCCACGCTCCAGTGCTGATCAGGGATGATACTGAGCTCACCAGCCCCGTATGTGGTGGAATGACTCAGCCCAGGCCAAATACTTAGCTAATGGTAAGTACAGTTTGGGTTTGTTTGATCTTTGATAAAAAGTTTCAGATCATTTTTCAATCACATGATGACAACAAGGCCATTCTAAGCAAAACCAGGTACTTTTTGAAATATGAGATTCTGCAAATCTTGAAAGCAGATTAATTGCTTTTGCTTTAAGAGAGGAAGAATACAGCTACAGTAAGCTAGTTATTGCTGGGAGCGAGAGGTCAAAGGGGTAAAAGAGATAAAGCACTCTCTTTTAATGATATTTTCCTGCGAAGGCAACAGTGCATTTTTACATTGTGGTTCCAATATAACAGCAAGGAAAGGACAGACTCCAGTGTACTACTGACTTTAAAAGGATGCAACACCTTTAAGTGAATTACATTGTTTTAGTGGTGATGGTGTTTATTATTTTGGATTTGTAAAATTATAGAAGTTACTCCAATGATTAATGTGATTGTAAAATTTTGTGCAGAAATCATCAAATGAAATATTGCAAAAACTTCAGTACAGAAGGGCTAAGTCTGCTTTTGAAAGCCAAATAATTGGGATAGTTTTCAAATAGGTATGTTGATAGCCTTGTAAAAAATCATTGTAGGGACTGATGGATGTTTGTCATTTTACCCATTACAAATTATCTTACTGCAACACCTTGAGACCCCAGCAGAGATCAGAGACACACTGTAAAAAACAATCAGCTGAAATGATAGTAAAAAAAACACAAAACAAAACAAAAAAAATGCAGTTCAAATACAAAGACAAAAATTGCACAGGAAAAGGGGAGTCACTGAGTGATATGTGGTGACAGATTCCAGTCGTACTTCTCTTCCAGTAAGTTATTTTCCCTCATTTCTGCTCAACTGAAAATACATTTTTGTGATGTTTCTTATTTTCCTGTAAATATTCTTACAAGGTTTGTTTTTACAGGCCTTGCTAATTGTGGCTTTTCAATAGTCATGAAAAATAAATTATTATTACTATTACTGATATTTCTGGGATGTGCATATTTTTGTTCTGTCTTTCATACTATGAAGAAAACCCCACAGAACAAAAGAAACTGCAATATTTGGGGGGAGAGGGGGAGACAAACAAGGGGATGGTTTTGAAAATGCAAATATTTTAAGTATCGTGTTTTAAAATTATAAGGAAAAATGGTATGTAAAAGTTCACTTTTACCTAAGAACTGTATAAAAGTAGATATATATAGCAGAATGTTGCATATTTTAGAGATATGTGAATAACAAAATTAAGAAAATAAATTTATTTGTAAAGAATAAATAACTGATGCCAGTCTCTTTTACATTTTAAGTTATCTTAATTTGAAATTATATTTGAAAATCATTTTGAAAACAAAACAACCAAAACCAAAAACAAAACAAAACAAACAAACAAAAACAAAAAACAGCAGAAACTGAAAGGATATTTTATATATTCTAACCTTCTCCCCATTGTAGTATAAGGCTTACTGCATGGCTATAGCATAAGAATTTATTTTTCTGTACAAAAAAAAGTGGTGAAGTGAATCTACTTTTGAGTAGTAATCAAACCTATCATTTCCAGGTTTGTTTGTGTATTTCTGGAGGAAACATTTCATGTCATACATATCACATCAATTAAAACTCTTAAATCAATTAAAAATAAAAATAAAATCTCCACTCTTTCAACTACAACACACAAAGTGTTAAGTGCATACTGGAAACACATCTTGTTTGGTTGTTCGCTTCAGCAGAAGTGGTGGAGATAAGAAAAGTAGAGCAAAAAGATGAAAGGCATCCACGCCAACCTCCCAAGGTCTCCTCTACTGCTCTCATTAACTGCTCCGTTAAACTGGCTAAAAATGTTTTAGGAGCTTAATGGAAATGGTTTTAGGTAATTGTTCTTCTCTAAACTTCCTCTTACTTGAAGTCTAAATAATTTGGAGTGAGAGGAGATCAGAGGCAAGTCATAGGTTAGGGATTATGAGATTACAGAGTGTCCGCGGGAGGGTGTAATCCTCAACAAGGCTCTGCAGGGAAGTTCTCTCTCGCTGCTCCGCTGCTCTGTGTGACCACGCTGAATACTTTGGGGCTCTCTTCCCCCCGACTGAGCTCAGGCATTTCTGAAGGTCCCACGAGGCAGCAAGGCCCTGGCACCGTGCGCCCCTCTGACTAACAGACAAATCACAGAAATGCAAAAACTATGGGGGAAACTCAATGTAAACAAAAGCAGGAAGTGCTGCCTTTGTGTGTGTGCACACCAGCTATGCCTGCAATGTCAGACTAATCAATGTACTTTTGGACATGGCAAAGTCTCATTATCTATTTCTATTATCTATTCCTATTCAGTGCAGCAGTTGAAAACTGTCTGCTTAGCTTTACTTTGCACACAGCTGCTTGACTGATTAAAGTCATAAAATTTACCAATCACAGACCATTAGCAATAAAGCAAAATTGGTGAGTCATAGTTCAAAATACCAAGCTTTCAAACTCAAATATGGAACATGAAAAACAGGGTGTGGAAAGACGACTTTATTATTACAGGCTCTGTCCTTTGCCTCTGCCCCGGCTATTTTCCCCTCAGCTCAGCAATAGAGCACTGCCCAAAACGGATCCTAAGAAAGCCCCTCCCTGACAAGAGGCCTCCAAGCAGGGAAAGGGACAGGGCTGAGACATAATCAAGGTGACTGTGATGACACTGGGAGGTTCAGGAAGAAACAGAGCTGCTCACCTGCCCTTCAGCCCAGTCAGGGTATCTCTGGAGCAAAGATCCCTGAGGAAGCTTTAAACAAGCTGGTCTGGGTGCAAAATCAGCCAGACCATGGAAATGTAGAGTTCCCAGGGGTGTTTACCACTCTATGTCTTCAAAAGAAATTAAAAATTGTTTGTAACTCTGAAGCAGATTAAGGTCCTTGGCAACACAGACTGGGAACAAGCTATGATGTGTCCCATCTTGACTGCTAACAGCACTATGTATTATCTTGGATCATGCAATACAACAGGACCAGATGGGATGTGTCACCATGAGTGTATAGCAAAAAGCAAACAAAAGAGATTTGAAAAGGGGGAAAAATATGCAGGATCTGACCAGCGTCCATGGTTCCGCTTTCCTGCAAAACCATCAGATGTTGAAATATAAAAGAAAATAAAAAAAAAAAAAAAAAAGAAAAAGAAAAAAAGAGAGAGAGTTATGTTTTCACTGGTAGAAAGAGCCCCAGAGGTCAGGCTACCTCCAGCTGACTCCAAGGCTACCTCCTTGACATTTTAGCTATGTAGATGTATCAAAATCATCCAGGCCTCAGAGTACATATTCCTTTCAGTGATGTCTCATGTCTGGAGAGACGACACTACCCAAGAGTCTAGTTTTATCATTACTGTTATCTCTTTACTGCTCTTTCATGAGAGATGAAAACATTTTGCTCCTGTTCTAATTTTGTTTACCCTGAGGTCTCACTATGCAGAATGCACTGCAGGTCCCATCCAGCACTGATGGACTCCTTACCTACATCTTGCAAAGGGTCAGATCCTCCAGAATTCCTTTAGGAAACAAAACAAATTGCCTGCTGTTCTTCTCTTTGCTTTTTAGTCACTTACTTCCTCTTCAGATCCCTGTTTTTTCTCTCCTGTTGACTCACTTCTGCTTGTGCCCTGTTTTCATAAAGCTGTTACCCTGTCACGTCTCTGTTTCCTAATACTCTATCAGCAAATAACAGAATTTTGCAAGTCTCATTCAAACTGCAATAAAAGCAACATTAGTTATCATGCAGGAGTTTAGGGACATTCCTGCATCAGGGCCAATCTTTACGGGAGAATAGGGGAGAATGGTCCTAAACTTTTTGCCATGAATAATTCCATACATTTACTTTATTTTTTTTTCTCTACTTCCACATTGTGTTTAGCTTTCTTGTTCAGATGAACCATATAAAAGTAAACACATGCTCAGAAGATTAATGAAATCAACACACCGAATTAAATTTACATACCTAGATATGTTTATTGTTGTTGTTGTTTTAAGATTGTGGAAGGTTTTCCAACAATTTCTGCTGGCTTCTATTACATGCAACAGTAGATATTAAAGTGCAGGTGGACTGAAAACTCTTAAATTCAGGAATAACCTCCTTTTCTGTGACTAATATAAACTGACCTGAACCCCAGTCTTCATTTGGCTCCTCTTCTGAAAGAGGCCCTATGAGTAAGGAGAGGCATAGACACAGTCATAGGCTTAGTAACTTAGTCAGAAAACCTCTCAAAGTAAAGAAAATCTTGCAAAAAATAAGCATGAAACACCACAGATGATGTTGTAACTTATTTCTGTTTTATTTTTAAAGACTAGAAGCAGAATGTGTACACTGCCACCAGCACGGAGAAAGGAAGTTTTCTTCACTGTGCCCTCTATTACTAGCACAGGTGAAGCTGACGTTTATAAATGAATGTAATTAATCTGTTACGTCTTGTGTATGTCAGAAAATAGCATTTGAAAATGATTAGAAATTAATAACCTAAAGGACAGTAATTGGTCCTTTTTCCAAGAGACTACAGCTTTTTTCTAATCATATCATAATGTCACCTGCTTGGATCATTTTTCAAGCTTGCAACACCCTGTGCCCTTGCTGTGTTCTAGAGCACACCTATCTGATTGTACTCACTATCTTGCTCTTATTTTTCTCCTGTTTTGAAAAAAAAAACAAAACACAAAACTCCTTATGTGTACTCATATTTGTACTGACGGAGTACCTGCCTATGCTTTTGCATGATTGAAAGCTTCATCCTTAAAATTGAGTTGGAAATGAAGAGGGATAGTGATGGACTTCATCCATCACTAAAATAAAACCCCTTTTAAAATACATTCTTCAATATCGGAAACAAAAATGCACTTTGAAATGAAAATGAAAAACATACTCAACTGAGTTAGGGAAGGGTAATAAGATAGGCAGTAAAAAAAAATAGTAGGTGGAGTAAAATAAAAAATCTTATCACCTCTTCCTTTTCCTCAGATAAGAGCAATTTTGGATGCTCTAACACCAAGAGTATAGTTATACTTTTAATGATAATTTCATGATAAAGTCTGAGTAGGCAAAAAATATCAGCTGCCTATAGCCTCAAGATAAATCAGTTCAAATAAAAAAAGCAGGAATAAGAAAGCCAGAATTGTATTGTAACAAAGAACTTCCTGAGAAGCTTGTTTTTGCTGTTATGAACCTCTGCCTTTGTACTGATTCATAAGATCTGTTAGTACAAATATTTTATGGCAATAATACATACAATGTCATCGGTCAATTGACTTTTGGTAATATTTCTGCAACTAAATATACCCATCTATAAAAAGGCAGGTACCTGGCCTCCTCAGTGCAGGGAAACAGGCACTTCCAAGAGATGTTCAATTCACCATGAACAAAGTTAGGTGTTCTACAGAAGCAGTACGAATCATCTCAGAGAGGCCCTCAATGGTTAAATGCAAAGAGGGATGAATCCAGCCTTTGTGGTTTACTACAGTATAAAGTCTCAAGGGGACCTCTCCAAAGATGGGAATAGTGTAGGAGAATTCAACCTCTGACAATAAATAAATAAATAAACAATCTCTGAGGTTTTTTTTGTTTGTTTGTTTTTTTAAAGGCTATTTACCACTAGAAGTTTGATCCTACACCACCACAGGAGACTAAATCCTTTGACTAGTAGCAAAATAAGAGAGAAGTTGTGTAAAAGACAGCTGGAAGAAACTGGAAACAAGGGCGTACCAAAGCAAGTTAAAGTCATTGCAGGGCTATGAGGCCATAGGTCTGAAGTCCCCAGAGACCAGGAACCGTCAGTCAAACAAGCATGGAATGGGCACTTTCCAATTCACCTACACCCTGCTGCCTTAGAGAAAGGCAAATATTCCATTCAGGTGATTTTCATCAGTCTGTTGCTAGCATCAATTTTCACTCACAAATGGGGAAAAGTGAAGCATCCAAAGCTTTCACAGCCATGGACTTTCAGTTAAGAACTGGTACCTCCCACAATTCCCAGCATGAAATTAGGTAAAGACATCAGTTACTATTGCCACTTTTTAAAGTAAATTCCAGGCAAGAGATCTTAATTAAGACACCTTACTATGTAACATAAGGAAGCACAGCCATGGGACATCTTTAATAAACTATATAAAATTGATTGCATAATTGTAACCCTCAAAAGAATGGATTCACCTCACTGAATTTCAGAGTGTTTTCAATGCTGTGCTTCTAATGGATGCTTTTCTCAGGACTCTGCTTTTGTTGAAGCTTTACCAAATTAGTCATCCTCCTTGACTTGATCCAAAAGTATATATATATATAAAATAATAAAAAAAAAATTGAACAGTCTCATTTTAAAATCTTTTAAGTTTTCTTCTTCTGCAGCCATAATCAATATCATTTGTTTCAGCCAGGTTGATGATGAGTACACAAAGCAAAGCTGTTCCAGCCTTCATATGGGCCCAGAAGGAACCCTGGGTCTCCTCTCCATGGGTCCTTCAAAGCCAGTGTTAAGTCCTGCCATTCAACCTAACATTTTCTCCCTTTAGAGCCTTTCTGAAGTGTCTCCACAAAATACCTCTTTTAAAGCTGCTTTTCAAAATAAGAAATCCAAAAAATAAATTTAAAAAAATCTATCAAACAAAGAAAAACAAAAAAAATAAAAGGACTGCTCAGAAGTTAACATAAGCTATCTTTTCACATTTTTGCTGAGCCCAGCCGTATGCTCAGAAGTGGATTCCTACATTTTCCTGGTGCTTCAACCCCACTCCCTCTTGGGCAACAGCTCCTCTGAGGACAAATCCATCCCTAGGCTATTTTCAGATAAAATCTGCTGACTTCTCCAAATCCAATCCCTGAGGAAATTGCGGATGGTTGAGAGAAAAGGCACAGACAG
This sequence comes from Anser cygnoides, assembly GCF_040182565.1. Taxonomy (NCBI): domain Eukaryota; kingdom Metazoa; phylum Chordata; class Aves; order Anseriformes; family Anatidae; genus Anser; species Anser cygnoides. Next base: position 131,907,568 of record NC_089873.1, on the reverse strand, counting down.
AGATGAGCCCAAATTGTTTAAAATGTCGGGTAAGCCCAAACATGCAATCACCTTTTCTTTGCATCTCAGTTTTTATGGATTTGTAGTCTCACGCCTTTGAGAGTCAAACTCCTGCTGCCAATGCAACTTATTAGCACTCCTGCAAGACTCACCCACCCATAACACAGCCATTCCTGGGGAAGTGGTAGGGCAAATGTCTGAGAAAAGATGGATTTATTCTGCTCTCCATGGCATGCTATAATTGATCCTTCCCTGTATCCCGCTCTCCTTCCCTGTATCCCGCTCTCCTTTCTTTCTCTTGGCCACTGAGCTGGCAATTACTGCAGACTAAAGCTGTGTATTCAGTGTACTAGGAAAGAGAAAAATGAGCTTGTCCATGTCAGAGGGAAGGAAAGAATATAAATTGAGTCATATCAGCCACACAAAGGAAGGAGGAAAAAAAAAAACACAACACAAAAACACAGAAATGAACAGTTCAGCCATTCCCCAAACTAACAGCTGAGTAGGCTTTAAGCTGCCCCAGTGAGACTCCATGCTTTATCAATAAATTGCATTATCTCAGCCTTGATTATTTCTACTACAGCAGGTATCTGCAAAGTTATCAAGACCCTAGTGGCTTAATAAGATCCCGAAGAGATAGAGTTGATAATTGTTTCCTGACAGCTTTATGTCCGCAACTGATGCGTCTTTTAAGGTTTTGGTGTTCTTGCAGGCAAGTCTAAAGAGGAACATATGTTGTGTCTTATCATGTGTGGATTGTAGGGTGGTGCGGGGGAGAGCTGGAGGGGGAGGTGGCATTGATTTGGAGCAAGGAAACCCCTTCTTGTCAGTCAGCCTTGAGAGCTGCTTAGTGCCTTGTTAAATACACTGATAAATGCATATCTCGGTGAAGCTCCAGGAGGACTACTTCATGTCAGGAGATTTTATTTTGCAGATTGCTCTCTAGACAAGAGAAATCTGATTTCTGAACCTACACAAAAGGCTCGCTGTGCTTTGTGGGTGTATTGATCTGGCAGCACCACAGCAGCTGTGAGCTCGCATGTCTGTGCTGCCGGCATAATCAGAAACATGCTACATGCAGGATGCAGCAAGCTTCAAGAGCTTAACAAGCCAGATAGGGGGCCTGTCAATTCCTTTCAGGGCAAACAGCAGGGTAAAGAAGCAGCATATATGGAGAAATATCAAAGCTATTGCAACAAAAAAGGGATGAGGAAATGACAAAAGAAAATTAAAAACCGCAAGAAAATCACTGAAAGATACAAAGCGTCAGCTTATTCACCTATCATATGGATATGGTTGCTTTGCAGTACTCACACAAATGCAATATGCAGTAGAATTACATTTTGAAAACCAAAAACCTCATTTCAAAATAAGTCTGGGTGATATTCTAGTCTGTTTTCCTTTCTCATATTTTCCAGCCGTCATGAAGCCCTCCTGTGTTGAGCAAAGCTTTTTATGGTAGGAAAGAATCTGCTTTGCTTGTCTTTATGTTTTTCAAGCACCTTTCATCATCATAGAACATCATTTTTTTGGCTTGTGGATATGTTTATATATTATTTTTATCCTGCTTTCAGTACATATACATTTTCTCAAAATGGCTTTCTGCTAAATGTATGGGCTGACTTTCACAGTTCCCATTTTGCTACAATACTTATACCTGACATTGTCTGAAATGATGGTTTCTGTTCAGGCAGTAGCACAGTGAACAAAAGAAAGGTGATACTGGTAGTTTATAGCATATGGACTTGGCTTTGAGGTTAGTAAGTAAGTCATTAACATATGGTTTATTCTTGCAAATGCTCACACACAGAGCGCCTTCAGGCGTGCGAGGAAGCACAATGAACCAGGGGCACTTCCTCTGCATGACTGTGCAGAACGCCTCTCAGTTTTCCTTTTTCCACTGACACACCATGGAGAGAGCAGTTGAAAACCTGTGTGTTCTGGTCAGAGCTAATGCTACTGCAGTGATGAAATGTGCTTTTGTTCTCTATGCTTATGATTTGTGCATGATGTAAAAAGTATGGTAATCTCAGTTCTGCTTTCTCTTCCAGTGCGTGAGCTGTGTGATCCCTTAAGCATGCTTTGTTCCCAGGTAGCTACCCTCACTACACATTCATACTGCTCAAAATCAATCAGGCTTTTAAAACAGCTTTTGCCTTTCTTTGTGTAGTTAAATGTAGAAACTCCTTTCATAATTTTAAATAAATGAAAAGGTAGGATCAGAGGAGAATTAAATTAAAACAGAGTGGGAACAAGTGGTTCTGACCACAGTGGTAATATCTGGAAACCAACAATTATCTATCTTGGTAACTGTGCAATTACTATAGAAAATACCTACCAGTGAAAATGCACAGTAATGCATCTCTCTCCTCTGATGGCTGGGTCATGGAAAACATCCATTAACAGAAATACTGGATCTTATTCATCCAAGAACACCAAGGTGAATTAGACCTAACTATGTGCCAAAAAGACATCATTCCTCTATCTTTTCATTGGTAATTAACACCGGCAATTTAGAAAGATAGATGTATTCATCATACAGCTACATAAACCACTCACATATTCATGGAATAGCCTGTCTTCCCTCTAAGCTGTAGATATGAGTCATTTTAAAATTTCTTTGTAGGCCTTAAGTGTCAAAATTGTGGCTGTCAGCCACAAAGCTCTTTTGAGCTAACAAACAGGGCCTTGTCCAGTAAGCTACAGAGACCACAAAGCTAAGTCACTAAACCTTTCTGTTCTTTAGTTATTAAGCTGGAAAACATGGACACTATTAAGGACTCATTCTTTAATGGGTAGGGCATGGGTGAGGCAGAGGGCTCCACAACTCCAAGAGCTCTTGCTCAGGTGACAACATATTTAGAATTATAGAATCATAGAATCATAGAATATCCCGAGTTGGAAGGGACACATAAGGATCATCAAGTCCAACTCCTGGCACCGCACAGGTCTACCCAAAAGTTTAGACCATGTGACTAAGTGCACAGCCCAATTTCTTCTTAAACTCAGACAGGCTTGGTGCAGTGACTACTTCACTGGGGAGCCTGTTCCAGTGTGCAACCACCCTTTCGGTGAAGAACCTCTTCCTGATGTCCAGCCTAAACTTCCCCTGCCTCAGCTTAACACTGTTCCCACGGGTCCTGTCACTGGTGATAACGGAGAATAGGTCACCTCCCTCTCCACTCCCCCTCGCGAGGAAGTTGTAGACTGCGATGAGGTCCCCCCACAGCCTCTTCTTCTCCAGGCTGAACACGCCAAGTGACCTCAGCCACTCCTCATATGTCTTCCCCTCTAGGCCCTTCACAATCTTCGTCACCCTCCTCTGGACACTCCCCAACAGTTTAATGTCCTTTTTGTACTGTGGTGCCCAGAACTGCACACAGTACTCGAGGTGAGGCCGCACCAGCACAGAGTAGAGCAGGACAATCACTTCCCTCAACCAACTAGCAATGCCGTGCTTGATGCATCCCAGGATACGGTTGGCCCTCCTGGCTGTCAGGGTGCACTGCTGGCTCATATTCAGCTTGCTGTCAACCACAACCCCCAGATCCCTCTCTGCGGGGCTGCTCTCCAGCGTCTCGTCACCCAGTCTGTACGTATAGCCAGGGTTGCTCTGTCCCAGGTGCAGGACCCAGCACTTGCTTTTGTTAAACTTCATGTGGTTGGTGATCGCCCAGCTCTCCAATCTGTCCAGATCTCTCTGCAAGGCCTTTCCACCCTCATCCGAGTCCACAACTCCTCCAAGTTTGGTGTCATTGGCATATTTGCTCAAAACACCTTCTAGTCCTACATCCAAATCATTTATGAAAACATTGAAGAGGACTGGCCCTAAAATGGAGCCTTGAGGGACCCCACTAGTGACCATCCGCCAGCCAGATGTGGCCCCATTTACCAAAACCCTTTGAGCCCTGCCCATCAGCCAATTGCTCACCCATAGTATGATGTTTTTGTTTAGCTGTATGATGGACATTTTGTCCAGTAGGATCCTATGGGAAACCGTGTCAAAAGCTTTGCTGAAGTCCAAAAAGATCACATCAGCTGGTTTCCCTTGATCGACTAGATGGGTGATCTTATCATAAAAAGAAATCAAATTTGTTAGGCAGGACCTACCCCTCATGAACCCATGTTGGCTGGGACCTATGACTGCATTGTCCTCCAGGTGCGCTTCAGTAACTTCAAGGATCATACTCTCCATAATTTTACCAGGCACTGACGTGAGACTGACAGGCCTGTAATTGCTAGTGTCTTGTTTCTTACCCTTCTTGAAAATTGGCACAACATTTGCCAGCTTCCAGTCCAATGGGACCTTTCCAGATTCCCAAGATCGTTGAAAAATAATTGAGAGAGGTCCCGTGATGATGTCAGCCAGCTCTTTAAGTACCATGGGATGAATACCATCCGGACCCATGGACTTGTATGGATATAGGTGGAGCAGCAAATCCCGCACACGTTCAGGGTTGGTTGGGAGTTTGTCATTCCCACCATCATGGTCCTCCAGCTCAGGGTACCCTGGGTCCTGAAGCCCATCATCAGTGTTGAAGACAGAGGCAAAGAAGGTGTTAAACATCTCTGCTTTGCCTATGTCATTGTCTGTGAGGAGACCCTCCCCATCTAGTAGCAGACCTATGTCTTCTTTGGTTCTCCTTTTTCTGTTCACATATCTAAAAAAACCTTTTTTATTGTCTCCCACAGACATGGCCAGCTTCAACTCCAGTTGGGCTTTGGCCATATGAATTTTCTCCCTACAAACACGAACAGCATCCCTGTATTCCTTCCTCATCGCCTGACCCTCCTTCCAGCAGACGTACACTTTCTTTTTTCGACTAAGCTCCGGTAGAAGTTCCCTGGTCAGCCAGGCCGGCCTTCTGCCCTGCTTGCCTGACTTCCAATATTTTGGAATCGCCTGATCTTGCGCTTTTAGGAGGCAGTGCTTAAAGATTGACCAGCACTGGTGGACGCCAATGCCTTCAAAAGCAGTTTCCCAGGGGACCTTGCTGACTAGTTCCCTGAGCAGCCTGAAGTCTGCTTTCCCCATATCCAGGGCTGAAGTTTTGGTGGCAGTTTTCCTTCTGTCACCATAAATTCTAAACTCAACCACTTCATGGTCACTATGACCAAGACGGCCGCCAATTGCCACGTCTCTCACAAGACCCTCTCTGTTCTCCAGAAACAGATCTAGGGGAGCATCTTTCCTAATTGGCTCTCTTAGCGCCTGCACCAAGAAGTTATCATCTAGGTGCTTTATGAACCTCCTGGACTTGCTCGTGTCAACTGTGTAGTGATCCCAGTTGAAGTCCAACAAGTTGAAATCCCCCATTAGGACAAGGGGAGTTGATCTCAAGGCATCTCTTAGTTCTGCAAAGAATAATTCATCAGCGTTGTCATCCTGGCCAGGTGGTCTGTAATAGACTCCCACAACAACATCACCTTTATTTGTTCGTCCCTTAATCCTTACCCAGAGGCTCTCAACTTTGCCATCGCCAACTTGAAGTTCCACACAGTCCAGCCCATGCTTCATATACATCGCCACCCCGCCACCTCGCCTACCTTGCCTGTCCCTCTTGAAGAGCCTGTAACCATCTATTGCAACACACCAGCCACAGGACTCATCCCACCGGGTTTCACTTATGCCAATGATGTCGTAGCTGCGGGACTGGGCCAAGACTTCTAGCTCCTCCATTTTATTCCTCATACTGCGTGCATTTGTGTAGAAGCACTTCAAATGCGCCTCCCTACACGCAGCACCTTGTGTAGCCAACTGAAGGGCCTCACTAGCACACAGTCCCTCTGATTCTAGCACACCATCCCTTAGCTCATCACCAGTATGCCTGGTTTTATCCCCTTCCCCCTTCAACTCTAGTTTAAAGCCCTGTCTATCAGCCCTGCCAACTCCTGAGCAAAAATCCTTACCCCTCTCTGAGAGAGGCGCATCCCATCTGGTGCCAGCAGGCCCGGTGTCGTGTAGACCTTCCCGTGATCGAGAAACCCGAAATTCTGCTGGTTGCACCAGTCCTGAAGCTACATGTTAATGTGATGAGTCTGTTTGTCAGCATCGATCCCCCCTATCGGAAGGACAGAGGCAAACACAACCTGTGCCCCTGATCCTTTAAGTAGTCGCCCCAAAGCCCTAAAGTCCCTTTTGATCGCTCTCGGATTTCTTGTTGTTACCTCGTCATTACCAGCCTGAAAGACCAGTAGTGGGTAGAACTCACAGCCCTGTACACGCCGCTTGCACCTTGGTTGTCTCCAATTTGGAAACCAGATATTAGGATATCACTTCCTCTAATCAAGAGCTAGAGAAGAGTAGCAAAGCCAAAGAACTTCTTCGTGCCTTTGGTATCAGAGAACTCACAACCTGAGGCAGGCTGGGCCTTCCTCCAAAGAGGAAACCGTATGTCTCCATCGACTCAGTATGCAGATCAGGCACTTGCTTCAGGAGGACTGCTTCACGAGATAGCAGAAATCCAGGTATTCTGGATCTCGTTCCAAATTCTGCTTTACTTCTGCAACTGGAAAAGCAGCACTGACTACAGAAGAAAAACCTTTCTTGTTTTATGTGTTCTCAGACATGCCCATACTGCATCTAGATCTTGGTCAGAGACACAGCCTCTCTTATTACAAAAGGACACGAAACACTCACCACTTCAGCCAGGCATGGTTGGGTTGGTGATGGACAAATAAAATGTACTGCAATCTCTCCTCTATCATGAGACTGGAGTACAAGTAGCACTAAGCAGAGCTAATGGAGGGATTTCTCCACCCCTCTCATTTCTTCCACATCCCTCTGATAGGCCTGAGCCAATGTAGTTGCCATAGTTGCCTACTTACTTAATATGTTGTTTCACCTGTCTCTTCCATTTCTCTCTCCCTTTAATCTCTCACTATATGCTGAAACTGCTAGATCATTCAGAGAAGGGTTGATACTTATTTTGTTTGTAACACCTAGTACTCTGAGGTGCTAAATAGCATCTGTAGGCACTTTCAAGAAGCAAGCAATGCCTTGCCTTTTGAGCAATTGCTGTGGCAGTATTAATAAATATTTCCCCCGCTTTACAAAATGATGATTACAAAGCAAATGCAATTCACTCCACAATGCGAATGGTGGTAAATCAAAGCAAGAAGTGATGTTCTGGGCTATCTGGTTCCTCTGCAGACCTTGTGTTAGCTTTTATCTGTTTGTTATTATCTACGCTTGTTTTGTTCAGGTCTCAGCATCTGCTACGTCCCCACACAAGCACTCATTAAGCTCTTCCTCCCACAATATTTTAAGTAAAGACTTGTCTTCCAGAGCTTTCTCAAGGTTGTAGCTCAGATAAATGCAAAATATCGGACAAAGCTGAAAACTGTGCTCTCATCTTAACTCTGACAGTTTTTATCAAGGTCTTCCAGGTCAGTAGAATTCAGAGCTTCTTTTTCTTTGCCAAATTTAGGAGCTGGTCACTATTCCTTATAACCAATTACTACTCATCAGCTAGGTCTTATCTCTGAGGCAGTGGCAGTTGATATGAATGGAATTAATCTAAGTTATGCCCCTTGGGCCTTATCCCTAAAATCTTCAGTGAGAACTTGACAGACCCATTAGTTAACAGTGAAGTCATGGCTTCTTAATATAATTCTGGCTTATTAATTAATGAACCATGTAAATCACATTCAATATAATGATGAGGTAGCCTCAAATTAAATTGGTATGGAGGTCAAGGAAGGAAGGTGAATAAGCTCAAGTGTTTTGTTGCCTTTGACTGGGTATGCTTTCTCTCCTTCTCTTCTTTGACCAGACTAGTTCACACAGCCAGCACTGGCCAACTGACAGGGACATCTCTGTCTACATGTAAATTGATGAATTTCTCCTGACCTCAGAGAGAAGCTTAGAACAACCCCTGGAGCAACCTGAAGAAGTAGTGTTATCAGAAACCACACTGTTCTTCTCTCCAAACAGCAAAGGATTCATTGTATGTCTGGCCACCTGGGGTTGGGGGGATCTGCCAAGTGGGTTTTCTCCTGATGGTTATTGCTCAGCCTAGGGCTGACAATCTGAAAAGCTGTGGAGTTGTACAGATTGTGGTCTTCACCCATACAAAGCAAAAAGGCAATAAGCACATCCATATCAGAGGAGAATAGCATCCTCACATATTGCAGAAGACTCAAATCCAGCAGATCTACCAGAGGATGGCACAAAGTGAGCAACAGGCTCCCTCCCCCCGTTTAACAGACAGAAACTAAAAAATAAAGCCACAGAGGATAAAAATATAAATTAAGAAACACAGATTGTGAATTATCAGGCAAATTACAACAACTGGTAGAGTTTTCACAAGCCCAGCTCAAGAAACTACATGGAGCTCTGAGGTGGTCAGCTGGTGGAGGGCAGCTCTGAGGAGAGGTTGTCCTCCATGCCAGAGCTGCGCTCAAGGGGAAGGCAATACCACTGCAAGGGAGGCTGCCAGCTCCCAAAAAGTCTCCTGCCTGAGAGGCTGCCTGCACCCTGCATCTCAACTTCTTCTGGTAAGAATGGACTGTGAAGTCAAAGAGGGGACATTCCAGGAGCATATGAAGTGAGAGCACCTTCACCAGTCCCAGGTAAAGGTAAGCCATAGTGGAAAGAAGCAGGCATGTAGACAGTTGTGGTATTGATACTTGTTTTCCTTGAATGCATCATCTAACAAACATTTTCCTGGAGTCTGGCTCTTACTCAGTTTTGCTTGGGCACCTTCAGAGGACAAAAATGTAGGTGCTGAGTATGACTCACACCCACCGACGTGATCTCAGTCAGTATCAGAAAACTGCAGCGTAGGCCAAGGAATGGAAGATCACGTCACCTCATCCCATAGGAACGATATCCCCAGGAATGCCATAAAGCCCAGAGAGCTCAGAGCATATCTGAGCTGTCATTAGTTAGGATAGCCTCTGTGTAACGCAATCTTGACTCTTTAATCTCAAGCCATTCACAGGACTATTTCACTAGCATTTTTTTTTCTTTTTTTTTTTTTAATCTTTATTTTTTGGAGAGAAGAGAGCAGAGGTAATTGAATAATAAGACTGGCAGCAAAAACACCAAGTTCTTTAACTGTCTTTGCCAACCTCTTTTGTGACTGACAGCATGTCATGTCACTTTTTTGTCTCAGTTCTCTACTAGTATATGAGGATAACAATAGTCCAAGTGGTTTTGAGAGACTAAATTCAGTAATGTCCAAAGCCAAAGCCCATTGAAGTCAATGGAAAAGCTCTCAATTACCTTGAAGGGCTTCAGGTCAGATCTTGCTTATTCAGCATTATAAGAGGCATTTGAAAACCCTTTAAATAGTGCCATATGTGTGCAAAGGTATTGCTTATTACAGGACCGTAGAACAAACTTTTCAGCTGCTACAAGCACACACGAATAATACCTTTTCTCAGCCTCATTTTTAACAATCTTTGCTCCGTCTGAAAAATCGTTGCAAATTATGTCAATACTTACAATTGTCTTCAACACCCTATCAGACAAAGCATTTATTCTCTTGCCTACAGACTCCTTTTAATCTGCAAGAAATGCAGATCTAGATAGGTCTGAAGGCAATGAAGTAATGCACCATAGCTGTCATTCTTTAACAGTTTATGGTCAGTCTTTGTAAACCTTCATGACAAGTTTCAGTTGATTGACAGCTACTGGGCTAGAGCCCCACAAACAGGTTTTAAAGGTCCAAGACAGACCTAATTTTCTCTAATAAGATTAGATGCCACAGCTCAAGACTGCCCTATGAATAAAAAGCCATCACTTATAATGGTCTGTCTACTTGTTACTCTGCACAGAGACTGACAAAATTCACTGTAGCTCTGGAGTGTAGTCAGTAGTCTCTCAGACCTGTTGAGAGCCTTTATGGTCACAAGGATCAATCTGATATCAAGGTCAAGGTCTCTACTCCATCCAGATAATTGGTCAAGGTCTCTACTCCATCCAGATAATTTGGTACAGAAGCTCTGCAACAGACTCACATACAAGCGACAGAAAGCTCTGGTGCTGGCTGCAATGATGATGTTTCATACTTTTCTGTTTAGGCAAGAGCAGGACAAAATACTGACGAGGCAGTTCACATTGAATAAAACAAAGAGAAGGGAGAAAGATGCCATTTTGAAAGCACTTGGAGATGCCAAGTGTTAAAACTCTGGGCTATGTGAAACTTCTTAAATGAAGTCATTTTTTGAGAGAAATAAATAAATAAATAAAGCAAAATTGGTGATACTAAACTCAATTAGATACAATCATGTTGTTTATTTAGTTATAGACCACAATGAATACATTAAGCTAAACATTTTAGTGTTTTCTATAAAAATATGTGTTGTTTCTTGAACACACAACTTCATAGAAAACTTTACTTAATTTTTATTGGAAAATTTCAAATATGCTTGAAAAGATTTTAAAACATCAAAACAAAATACTTCCTGTTGAAATGAAATGTATTATCCAGAACAGTTTGCTTGTCCCTCTGAATTTTCAAAATGATCGACAAATTAGAAAACAAAACACAAAACACCTTCCACCCAGTTCTAATAAAATAATTTCTTACCACAGTTGTGCCTGAGGGTTTGTAGTCTCCAGCAGTTACAGAGTATAAAAAGAGAGAAAGTGGGAAAGATAAGATTGAAGGGGAACTCCAACCCAATAACACAGACATTTTGCAGGCAGTAAATGCTAAAGTATTATCATAGTAATTGACATCACAAATGCTCCAAGCTAAATGTATTGATTGTCAAGGTCAGCATTTTAGGCAGCAACAGCAGACATCCTTATCCATTAGCCCTGAAATATTGATTTCAGTCAGGAAAATAAAAGCCAGGAAAAGGAAAATACTTGAGCAATAAAATGATCTTTCTCTATCTTTGTCTTCCAGACATGAGAACAGACACCCTGTTCAGAGCATGTCTGCATTTATAGAATTGCTGAAGACTCGCATGAATTTCCCATTCCTCAATCTATTCAACATACATTTGTATTTGAAATGGCTAAAAAAAATAAAAATAATAAAATAAAAGACTACTCCAAATGCAGAATCAAGAAAATAGACAAGGGCATAGCTTTGGCTTTATCTTGCTTGACAGAGGAGGGTGTATCGCAAAACCACAAGTTCTTTTGCTAATATTATCATAGAAGTTACAAAGAAAATGCTTTGTAAATGAAACCTGGTAAGTGTCAAATGCTTAATTATATAGCAAATACCAACCATTAAGAAAGTGTCCCAAGGCTAGAAACATTCTTTAAAATTGCTTTCTCAGCAATTGTTGCCTCAGCTTTTTAAACTGTATTACTTAAAATGAAAAACAGCACGATTAAACACAATGAACTAGTTTTAGAAATCTGGACAGAAGTGAAAAAAATAATCCCAAGCACTTAACTCATAGCATGCACTTTTTAAAGACAAATAATTGTCCGTGTGTTCTTTGGCTATGTGTGTCACTAAATGTTGTTCAACACTACCTCGTATCATTTGGTGAAACCCTGTTGTAAAAAGGTACCTTATGAAGCTGACTATTGTGATTTTCTAAATTCGTATCTATAAGGCAAAGGTAAACACAATTCTCAGAACAGCAGACACTCCAGGGCTATGATCATTTTTTCTTTAATAAACATTCTAGTTCCCTGCTAGAAATAATTGTCTTTGTGCTTTTTTTCTGTCACACAGCAAATTTTCATGAGGAATGTAGCAAAGCAATCGGTGTATGCATATGGATGTAGTGGCCAAAGGCAGGCAGACAAATTACACTAAGTACATCTGAAGAAGCAGCTGCCGTCTGCAAGAATGAAACCATGCAGCAAGAGCTGCAGTGGCCATAACTACAGTAAGAAGTGCACAAATGGAAAGTGATTGGAGCACATAACATGGAGCACATAACAAAAGACAGCATAGCTGGAAACAAAAATGTTGCTTTCAACTTTGAGGGTATGGTTAGAAAAGATAGCACCTTAAGTGTTTATAGAAAGTAACAATGAGATGGACTTTTTGGTTAGGGCATTTATGACTGAACTATTGATGGGACCAAAACAATATACGCATGACTTGTCTTCTTTTTACTCTAACCAAGTCAAAAAAAACTAGTCCTGCTTCCACATGTTTATGTACCATTGCACTACAGCTTGGAAACTTTAATTATAATGGGAGGTAATGAATCTTACATTTATGTTGTCTCTTTCTTCCTGTAAGTTTCCATTATATATCAGCAGACTGCTATGCAGATATAGCTATTTCCTAGAGACAAACATGACAGCTCGGTATAACCACAACCTGGGCAGCAGTAGAGGGATGAAATTTTGGCCAACAACACCAGGGAAAAGTGCCATGGGAACCACTAGATTTACACAGAGGAAACACATTGTTAATATGAATGACCAATGCAATAAAAACCTGAAATATATTCCTTTATCTGTTTATTCCCTTGGGAAAGTGGAGGAGTGAAGCCACTCACTTAGACATGCATAAGCAGTTCTAGGGCTCCCAGTCTATCCTAAGCACTTTATTTAGAGAGAAGGTAGGAAGGCAAGAGGGAAGGAAGGGAGAAGTACAGGAGAAATAACTAAATTCTCTTTTTACAGAAGAATTAGAGCTTCAACATAACGGTGGAAATGAAATAAACTGAAGATGATGTCTACATGGATGGGCACAAGCAGCACAACATCTGCTCCACCTGTGCTCCAAGGCAGACAGGTAGAAGGCAGGAATGGTCTGTGCAGTCCTAATGCCTACACATGTACCTAGCTGGCTTCTGAAGAAAGAGAAGCTCCTACGTGCTACAGTGATTATGTAATCTCTATTATGTACTGATTTTCAGTGCAACTCACAGGACTCAGTAAGAAGAAGAAGTCAGGCCTGCTGCTTGTACGTAGGGTCAGTGGTTCCTATCTTCCCTTTTCTCAAATGGTTTTAAATGAGATGAAGCTATCTACAGTTATCGTTATGTTTCCAATTTCATACTGCCTACCATGGGCCAAATAGCCCTGTGAAAATCATCCAGTCTGCTCTCACACCAGTTTTACAACAAAGACATGAGCCGATTTTATTTATAGTTTCCAGACATACGTATTCATAGAAGAAAGAAAAATTTTATTCACTGTATAGAAATAGAATTACTAACAGACAGAACCTAGCCACCCTCTTTTATTAATTTACCTGTCAGACATCAGGTTTCACAGTTCAGCTCAGGTGGAAAAAATCTTCAGAGACAATTCTCGAGTTTTTCTTTGTCTTCAGAAAAACTTTAGGAGAATTTTCTATCACTTCTCATTTCTCAGAGAGTCAGCCTAGATAAACAACAAAACCATCTGCAGTATTTGCAAGTGAGACAAGTGACAAATGATTAAACATTTAATGCCTTTAAATTAGAGCAATTTCCTTCAATAAGAGAGAACATTCATTTCCCTGGAGCTCAAAAAAAAAAAAAAAAAAGCTCAACTTTATCAATATTATAAATGTATTCTACCTCTAACTGACTGCAAGGTAACTAGAATTAGTGGAGCCCATAGCCTGATTTCATCAGGTACATATTAAACCAACATTTCAAGGACAGAAGCAGGCAAATTGATTAATTTTGTGCTGTTTCCTAAGCAAGTGCACGAGAAACACATCACAGTAGGCTGAAAATCGCAGAAATTTTCACTACTATGCAGAAAAATCAGAGTCCTTGTTGGCTCAAGCTTCACAGAGGCTTACAGCTGTTTTGCCCTTTTGCTCTCATGTTTTGCTCTAAACCAAATGTTATCCAACAGTCTGAACCTCTTTTGTGTATAAAAACAAATGAGAAAAAATGACTTGAAGCAGAGTGACTGACAAGAACTGGGACTGAGCTAATGAAAAGCTAATACACAGTCTACATAGCTGCAGGTTGTTCTGCACACTGGGTGGACTGTGAAGAACTAACATCCTTGGAGAAAGACTCCAGGGGAGATTCAAGGACACATAAGGAATATGCAAGTATTGGAGGAAGGAACTGCGCAGGAGGCGCTCCTGGTAACCACAGATCTCTTTAGAGATGCGAGTACAAGAACAAAATATTCTAGGCTGGTGGCAGGTCTCCTGTCTACTGAAAGAGAAGTATTTTTCAGTCAGTTCTTGCCAAGACCTAGATTTTGATGTTAGCACTCAAGTATAATATATGTCCTCTATAAATATGAGGAAATGTCTGGGTCTTTTTGGCAGTTACGGTGGACATTGAGCTCTCTTTTCTGGTTTATAAAACTGCTAAGCACAGATTCAAAAAACAACACACAAATAGGAAAAGAAAACATTTTCAGATATACATACCACGTATGTACAATGTCAGCAATTCAGACACATTTACAGCACTTTATATTATAGATAGATTCCAAGCTCTCATTACCTAGATCAGACACTGGTGAGGTTGAGTCTACATGAGTAAAGTTTAATCCAATTCTTTTAAGGGACCAGCTCATGCTATGACAGCACCTAAGGAGCAATTTAATCATAACCATTCTGTTATTCAGAGAAAACAGCCCTTTCCTGCCAGCAAACATAAAAACAAACAAACATTGTGGATGCTGCATGAGCAGTTCTCTCTCCTTTTCAAAAGTGTCATCTATCAGACAGATCCAGGAACAACTAAACACTCTGAATACCCTCATCCACTACTTCTTTCACAGATAAAACATAAAATGTAAAACAGAAAGATGCAAACAATCAAAAATGTACTTGAAGTACTGGAAGACAATTTATGTAGTCATAGGAATTTCTCTGCTGACCGACTCAGACTGACCTAAACAATTTATTTCCACAAACATAAGGTCACTGCACATCAAACACATACTACAGTTGCAGGAGCTAGGCCAGTTCTTTCTACGTTGGCCTTTTGCATCAATCCCATTATCTTTCCAGCAGATCAGCTCTGCATGAGATGAGTACTTGTGCATTACCTTGTGTCCTTGTCCGCCCTCCCTGACAAACTAGAATCTCACAGTCTCTCAGAGTATTTATGTTTATTAATACATCCTGGATTGCCTCTCTTTTGTTTTGCACCTATGATACTCCCACAGAAAACGTGTTAGTAGGAAAACCCCTTTTGTGAATTCACTAATTCCAATCTTCATTCCTTAGAAAAAGAGAAAGCCACAGAAACAAAGATATAAATTATACTATATTAGGGGTTTTATGGTGCAATACTGATCCATAAATTCACGGTTCTCCATGTCAAATTTAATTTTAAAAATATTATTGAATATTTTGTTAAGTACTGCACTATAGATATTTGCATAGAAATATTGAAAAATTGTGATCTGTCCCCACATAAAAATTGTGACATCTTGTGTGACAAATTAGGAAGATGCTTTAATATCAACAGCATAAGCTATAGCACTTGACCTAGAATCCATCTAAGTAAATAGAATGACTGCGTAGGATTTATCTGGCTGTTAGTTTGGACTTCAACCCAGCTGACTAGCAGTCAAATCATGACAGTGTTATTTATGGTGTCTGTACTATATTATCAGTTTAAACCAACTTTATATAAGATGATGGTAACTTTTTTATTTATTCTAATATAAATAAAGGTACATACCTGATCACAGTGCTTTATGTAGCTTTTAGAGTAGCACTAATATTGAGTTCTGTTCATTCTACTATTTTAAACAAAATCTTTTTGTTGTTGTTGTTTTTATGTCCATTTTCAATCTGCAGACAAGATTCTGGAACACGGTCTTCTTCTCTCAGCACAGCACCATTGACAAAATCTGCCCACTCACCAGTTTTGCTTCAAAACACTCAGAATTCATGGTATAACAAATTGCATCTATGAATTCACAGGGATCCCTGCAGTTCCTGGAATCCCCTGAGCAAGAAGACAGGTGAAATATTAAAAAAAAAAAAAAAAAGGAGAAGAAAACCAAAATGTTCTGCAAAGAAAGGCTTGGGGCCAGATTTATATAGGGTCTCAAGCACTGTGATAATGAATGGCATATCTAGCGCAAGGGCACCTGGCCCGAGGAGCAGAAGACTCAGTCTTGAGTCAGATGTTTATTGTTTTACACAACATGAGGAACATGCGGTGTCTAGGAACATGACTCAGCTGTAAAGATTGTGTTAACTGTTTTTAGTTAGATTTCCTTTTTCAAAACAATTTCTTTGCATGTAGGTGCAAAGGTTGTCTTCTTTCTAATGGAGCGGAAGCATATCTCACTTGGAAATGCATGAAACTTAATATTTCTGAACATCACAAATGAGCTAGGTTTCAATACTAATTAAGTGGGAAGACCTCAGCACAAGTTTATAGTGGCAGTCTTGTTCTCGTTATCTAATACGGCCCACTCAATTTTAGGGTATGTCTCCAGGGATAGAGAAGGAGTTCTCAAAACCAAGCTATTCATAACATGCCTGCTACCACCATACACATCTCTGTACTTGAAGGTGTTGGTTATTGATATGTTTAAGGCAACTTACCAAATGTCAGAGCAAGAAGCCAAGGAATAAAGCCTTTCGGGGTTCTTTGACACTGTTCTGAGTGAGATGTCTGTCACAGCCTCTCTATTGCAGGGCAAAGTGAGACAGAGCATATTGGTAAAGGTAGGAGATCACTGGGGAAGTTTGATGATCATACAGTTCACGAATCTATTAAAGACAAGTAAATCATCTGTAAGTCTGAAGCGTGCTGAAATGCTTTGAATTAAGGACATCTTAAATAGATTTGATTATCAGGAATATTTTTGACATTATTTAAAATTTCTTTCAAGAAAAAAAAAAGTATTTGCAAACAGATGATAATTAACTTTATTTTAAGCAACATCTTAGTCCACTGCTTCAGGTTCTGACCTCCTAAAGCACATGAACTAACAACTCCACAGCAGAAGTGTTTCTCAGCTGTGCCTGGAGGTTGCTGTGGTCCAGAGCAGTAAAGCAACTACCTACCCAAACTACCAGGCACTGGTCCAGTCTGCAGAATACCCCTGATATATGTAAACCAGATTCCCTTCAGAGGGAACTGAACCAGAACCTCAACTCCAGATATGTATTAACATGTAGACTACTGCAGCCCCTGGTGGGGACAACGAGGTCTGAACCAAGAAGTAAGCTGCATCACCACAAGAGCTCGTTGCATTTACCAAACATGCATGTGTCTAAGAAAGGTCTCAAACAATCAAGAACTTCCATGACCCTCCTGCAGTGGCTCTCACACCTTACAAAGGACCAAGTGCTGCATGTGCTTCGCATTTGCTGTTAATTGGCAGTCCTTACGTCATC
Organism: Anser cygnoides; assembly: GCF_040182565.1. Classification (NCBI taxonomy): domain Eukaryota; kingdom Metazoa; phylum Chordata; class Aves; order Anseriformes; family Anatidae; genus Anser; species Anser cygnoides. Next base: position 131,890,361 of record NC_089873.1, on the reverse strand, counting down.
TCTGCTGCTCCTTCTCTCCCCAAGGACTAATGTGGCTATATACCCTCTCCTGTCTTTATCTATTCTGCCTTCTGTTGTTCTCCCCCCGTGATGAAACTTCCAGTCCCAGCAGGCTGTTAACCTCCCTTCAGGCAGCGAGAGGATTGACAATCAATGCCGCTAAGTAAATAAACAATAAATTCAGTGATAAAGCAATGCTCCCAAACCACCATACAGAGGTGTTGTTATGCTAGCCCTCTCCTTACCCACCACAGCAGGCAGTGCAGAGGACCAATTTTAATCCTAGTTTTGGCATAGAGACATGTGCATCCCATACCCTGACTCACTTCTACAGTGCCACGTCCCTTGTTAGTGCAAACATCAATGTTCCTTGCCAGCAGTCTGCTTTTAAATTTGAAGACAGCTCATAAAGGTAGAAATAAGGGTTTCTGAGCCATTGTTTCTTGCAAATCTCTCTGGAAAAGCAGTAGGATTTTGAGGAAAAAAAGAAGTAAAGATTCTAAAATCATTTGTCTCAACAACAGATTAGAAGTATGTCAGCAGCTCATAATAAAAGAGAATTAGGTCTCCCAGAGAGCATTTTTTAAAAGTAATTAATTTTATTCAGAAGAGTCAATTCAAGAGAGTTACAGAAAATTCATAAGATTTTGTCCTCATGGCACAGGAGGTTAGAAGAGAAAAGACACCTGCCTTATTACATTTTAGTCTCTAGAGGCAGTTCACAAAATTATTAATTATACAAATACATTAATCAGGAGAGTTCCGTGTCTTCTCTGACTTCACATGACCATTCTCATGTGCCAAAAATGTCATTTTTTTTCACAAACAGAACCACCAGCAGTATGTGTAAGTGCTTTTATTAGAGATAACAAGACCTCAGAAGTGAGGAAAAGATGGACAAGTGAAATGAAATAGCCAGGAGTGCTCACGTCAGTCGTGCTCATTCTCATACATGCCTTCCCACGCTTTTGGCAACATGTTTGAAAACTGAAACTTGAAGGCATCTAGCGATATCTAGTATTCATCTAAACTAAACAAACAACAGCAGAGAGCGCAGCCTCTCCTCCTCTTCCCTTAGATTAATTTAATTTATTGCATCCTTTCACAGATAAGCAACAGCTAACGTGCAGCCAGCCGTCATTATCAAGGCTTGTTTTGTTTTCTTATGGTTTGGGCTAAGAAAAGTGTTTAGGCCTGAAATGAGACTTCCTTTATTTTCCGTAGGAGTGAGTGAGAATGAGGCACGTTCCTCACGTCTTGCAAGAATGGCTGAGATGGAGACCCTCGGCCCTAGGTGCAGAGTCCAACGCAGCCCCTCTTCTGCCAGCTGGCTGGGCAGCCCAGAGCTGCTGCCCTCATGTCCCCTCCTGTCCTGGGGCAGAGGCAAATTGGATCCTGGGCTGCATTTGCAGGGGAATTACCAGTGGAGACAGGAAAGTGATCGTCCCACTCTACTCAACACTTGTTGGGAGGGCCACGAGGATGATCAAAGGGCTGGAGAACCTGCCCTATGAGGAGAAACTGAAGGAGACAGGTCTTTTCACTCTGTAGAAAATAAGGCTCTGTGGGGACCTCATCACAATATTCAGTACTTAAAGGGTGGCTACAAAGAGGCAAAGGGCCTCTGTTCACAAGGAGCATGGAATAAGAATAATAAACCAGCATCACAAGCTAATGTGAAGAACAGTTCTTAACAACACTGTTGCTTTATTATCGATATCCACAACTGCCTTCTTCCACTTTAGGTTTGTCCCCCTAAGTGCCCTACCTTGTTCAGTGGTCTCATTTCATGGAGCTGCCCTCTCCTTGCTCCTTGCCTCTCGCCTCAGCACACCTGCAGACTCGCTGGGCGATGCTCCCTCCTTCCCCAGAGGCAATGCCAATGCCATCATTTCCACAAGAACTTTTTGTTTCATTTCCATGACTTCCTTGTCTTGATGGAAGACACGGATGATGGCTGCTGATGTTAGTATCCTGCTGGGCCTAATGTTACAAATCTTCCCTTACATATGAAGTTTTACTTCAGTCCTTAAATGAATAATGAGGATTTAACCAAGTAGAAGGATTACAAGATCAGGCCCATAGTGAATTTTATAAACACAATAAATGTCTTACATTTTCTATGTAGAGTTGACTGAGACTCCTGCTATTCTTTACCATGGAAATATTGAGATCACATGATCCAGGGCAAATGCAGGTCATGAAGATTAATATAGAGATTTATCATGTCTACAGTATACAAATGTACATTCTGGGTGACCCAAAAAATAAAGAAACCCAAGACTAAAGTATTCATAATAAGGGAATTTTGATACTTTAAACAGTTCTGCTTTGTTTTATAATGTTCCATTACCTCACAAATAATGTAGCTGTCATAACAAACAGTAACAGTGACAGATACTAAGAAAAGCTGGGTGGTGTGCAAGACTCTAGACACAGTTCAAGTGCTCAGATCTGAATCGACTTTAAAATTAATATTTCTTGGATTGCTCAGCCCTGGAAAAGGACTCTACAGTACTTCTCAATTTACAAATCTAATCTGTATCAGATAGCTTACAGTAAAATGTAACACTGCTTTGACCTGAGCACAGTTGTTGAAGTTGATGGTTTTTACACAGATCAATTTGTGTGGTAAGGTTTCTACTCAGATCAATCTGTGTGGTAAAGTTTCTACTCAGAAGACACATGCAGACCTCACAAGCTTATCAACTACCTATAAAAAGCAACAAAGGAAGAATAAGGTACCCCACCATGTGCCGGTTCAATGCTGTCCATCATTTCTGCTGTTCTGGTCTTGGGGGCAACACAGCAGTTTTAGGCAGCATTTGCAGCACTATCATTTGTTAATTGTGCTTAGAGCACAAGCCCATTTCCAGTTGGTAAGATCTATGGACTGTGAGCACCACGGGCTCATGTCCAGCCCACCACCACCCCAGGGCCTTGCCTGCAGAGCTGCTCCCCAGCCCCTGGTGCCAGGCAAGTATCTGCTTCAAAGAAAACTGGTTCAGAACATTTCAGGTAAATCACCTGAATCTTTTTTTGTGATGTCTTTGTCCAAGACAAAAAGAAATCCCAGCAACATTTTTTTCAAGCAACAGCCATTCTACTGTTCTAGGGATTCAGAGTATGCATTTTGCCATCTGGAAACAAGCTCTAATAGTGGCCAAGCTGTCTGTGAAGATTTGCATGCTGCAGAAGGTTGAAGGGTAGCATGATCAAAACACCAGAATGCTTTTGGCAGAACAAGCTGTATCATGAAACCAAAATGTTTCATAGAGAGCTGGGTTCCCGCAGAGCTTCACTGAAACACCTCACCAGTCTGTTAGTGCTGGGCTCCAGCTAGGCAAGCCCTCCTCCAACCATCCACTCTAGAGTACTGTAATCTGGGCAAAACCTAGTCCAAGATGTCTTTTTTTAGGATTATGCAGCTGACACTCGGGTTTGGAGGGTTATACTTAGAGTTTCCTCATTTCCAAGGAAACTGGATTTGTCTAGAGTAAAAATTCTCCATTCCTCCTGCTTCCCACACAACTGAAGATTTCTATTCCCTGCAACACCTGCTTTGATGGTAGTTCAGCTGTAAGACCCTGCATTTTGTTTGGGCTGGAGAAGTGCCATTCTTAAACATAATCAGGGGTCACTTGCAGAGACTAGTTTCATTGGAGAGAGGAAACCATCACTCCAAAATCTGAGAGGAGATTGGCAGGGCATCGGTAGATGTTGAGACAACCAGCTGGAACTGAGGGTCATCAGCCCAGAATCACCAGAAACAGACAGTGCAGATCACAGAAGTTAGGTCTCTGGCATCAGGAGCTCATGAGTTCTTCAGGGACCGCAGTGAATGGTTCTTACCTCGCATGGGACAGATGCAGCTGGCTGAGGATGTTGGCTTTGCGTAAGGAACATTAGGCTGTGTGTTCAGGCCCTGCAAACATTTACTTGTGATGCTGGGAAACATTCATAACTTATCCTAGGGGTCTTCTTCTGGCATTACTTTCTGACATCAGCTGTACATATCCATACTTACATTGAAATGTCAGGGTAGCAAATTCAAGCTCTCAAAATCGAGGAAATGCCAAAACTTATGCAATTCTCCCTCACCTCCTCATGCTTGGGGTCATGTTGTCTTTTACTGCCTACACATCAACCAAAGCACTGATTAGTTCAAGCTATGCAAATTGTTTTAAAAAGCCTAAAAGCCTAGTTTGCAATTTAAAATGGGATCCAGATGCCCTCATCATTTTAGGAGAGAAAAAAAAAGGCATTAAGTGGTAACTTTTTTTGTGTTACATGGCATGTGTCCAAGTTGAACTTGCATATAAAAATAAACCTCATGAGTTCATTGTTCTGAACTTACAGCCAAATGTCCTGTTTGTCTTCTGTTGAGTTTAAATGTTTTGTGACTACGTTGTATAAAACATACTTTAAAAAAAAAAAGAAAGAAAGAAAGAAACAGTAACAGTAACTAACAAAATATAAATAATATAATGATTTATTTCTTCAGATACTTCTAGCCATTGCACAACATTTGGATCTTCTGATAGAATTAATTTGAAAATAGCCTAATTATTCATTTATTTCTCTGTTCCCATAGAAACTCTGACAGCAGTGATTCATTTCTAAGAATTATTAAGTCCCTGACCATGCAATTCATACAATTTTTCTCCACAAGGCTCAAATATCTAGCACATTGTATTGCAAGGAAGGATAGATTATCCATTTTTGTTTGTCAGCTTCACTTTCTTGGAAACAGAGAGTCTTGCTTTCTCACCATGGGTGAATTACAAAAATCCTAAGCACCCCAAGTGGTGCGTTCTGCCTTGGTGAAGAAAGGAAAGGTTTGGATCTGCTCTGCCAACCTGGAAGTGCATGAGGCAAACTCAATCCTGCTGCAAATGGGTTGGGACCTTGCAGCCTAGCACAGCAATTGTGCCATGCTCCACAAGAAGGGCAACACACCAGGCAGTGTGGAGTACGGGTTGACACCCTGACAGCCTGTCTCCTGACCCAGGTTGGTCCTTGTCTGATGTCTAGTACAGTGTATGGCAAAAGAGTGAGTTCCCCATAGCAACTGGAAAAGTGAGCGAAAGCAGCAACTGAAACAAACGTGTCAGTCAAAACGTGGACCCTTCACCTCCAATCTGGACACCTGCCCTGTCTGTGCAATTATCCCTTTATACTCATCATTTCTCTGGGAGTTTGGCTTCAACTTCTGTGTCTAGACCTTTTCAGTTCTCAGTCTCCATGCCAAGACCATCAACAGAGCTGCACTACTTTTGATTGTACTCTGATGCTGAGGTATTTGCTCATTGAAGCTACGTAAGAAAATCAGCTCTGTCCCACTGCAGGACAGCACTTACCTCCTCAGCAACAAAGTGGTTGCTAAAGGAAGCACAGAGTGGCTTCTCTGGCAGGAAGAGGTAAGTGCAGGTCACAAGGCTTGTTTGCCCTCAGAATTACAACACAAAGGCAGAAAATGGTATGTCAGCTCCACTGTCTTGCATAGCCATTTTCCATCACAACGATATGGTAGCAAGGCTAGTTCCATGCACAGCACACAGTTGAATTGAAAGATTATTTTTGCTCCCCAGGTTTATCAAGTAGATGTTGGTGAGAAACAGACACAGAAAACACCCCACAACTGCTGTCTGACAAGTGACTATCGAGCTGTTCTGTAGCACTGAAGACCAGCTCTGTGAATGACATTCATAAAGAAACTCCCAGGAGTTTAAAAGGGTTTCTAGGCTGCATGGTCAAGTCAGGAGTCATACCAATTATCTCAGATTTCCAGATTACACCACAGAGGGTTTTGTCTTCTGGTAATGGAAGGAAAAGTTGCATGGGCTTGTCTAACCCCTTTCCAGATAGCAGGGTATAAAATAACCATTGGGTTATGCTGGTCTTCCTCCATAGAGCAAGGAGGCACTCCTGTTCCAACCCCATCAAATCAAATGACTGAATCTGTGGAAACCTGGAAGATTTCATTTTTAAATGACTACAAGAGAAAATACAAACATGTGAAGGGGAAAAAATAGACAAAATAGATATAAACAAACAAACATTTTTTTTTTAATTTAAAACTATCACTTGATAATGATGCTCATTTAGGTAATGTTACATTTAATCATCTTCTATCTACATTAAAATATTTTGAGCTTTCATATAAAAATACAGGAGAGTTGTGGGTAATAAAACATTAGTAAATCCTATACCCATTTACATATGCATTAGAAACTAATCTACGGGTATAATAGAAGCTAAAATGACATTTGCAAGGATTTCTCCCACTCTCAAAATCTGAAAATGCAGCCAGATTGGCAGCTCTCAGTTTACACCGCATCCCACGAGTTTGGTTGGGAGCATCTCATGAGTAACCATCAGCACAGCAAGGAATGGGTGGGCGAGAGAAAAAGGGCACCAGTGGAGTGCATTAACGAACATGAGATTGAGTACACCAAGCACAGCAAGTTCCTAATGGGCATGTACATTTCTGCGTGCACGGCTAGTCAGACTAGTAGAAATACTGGGTGAGAATTATCTTCAGGATCAAGAGCAGAACAGAACAGTGAGCTCTGGTACCCTTATGAATGATGCATAGAAGTATTTTGGAGCAGCTTTTCCTCTTGCTATTATTAGACCTTACTTATGTATCATTTAGGTGTACAAGGTAATTTGCAACTGGCAGAATTTGTCAAACACAACATAATTCCTGTCACATGATGCTCAGAGCTGAGCTCACAGATGCCACAGAAGCTGTGGCAGTTTCGGCACAGTAAAAACAACTCAAGACAGCACTTGGGTTGTGGGCTCCAGTATATGACCACATCACTCTGCTGATCACGGTAGATTGCATCACTCAGGCAGAAGGAAAGTATTTTCATTTGATGACTGAATGCAGAAAGGAAAGGCCCCATGGGTTTGTTCCTGATGCAGTAGGAAAAGGTAACATCCAAGTTGGAAGTATAATTTAGAGCATGAATACTGTAATTTCAGTATCAGCAGTATAATTTAAACTCCTTTAAGTACGCTTTTTTTTTTTTTTTTTCCTTTTTTTCTTTTCTTTTGGCTGCGCTTAAAACTAGGAGATGAAGTGGAGCAAGATTAAATGAAGGGTGAGCTACTGTACAGGAATATGAACAGGGAAAAGGTCTCTAATTAGCTGTGTGGTGTGTTGATGTGGCAGCTTCTAATATGCCTTAGAAATCCAAAGCGAGGGTGTCTGAGACACTAGAAAGCAGTTGTTGTGGGCTGAAAACACAGAGCTTTTTGTGCAGGATGTGGGCTGCTTGGCTATATCTGTTATAGCCTGCCTATTACAGTGCCAAGGAACATTCCCTTTCCATCCACTTGACCACCTGCATTGTTAATTTATCAGAATAGTTTCTGGCAAGCCTTTAGCACATCCTAATATCCCAACTCACAGGTGAGGCCTGGGTGTCACACAGCCCAGAGACCATCCCCTGCTGGCTGTTTGCATGCAGCCATTCAGTCCTGGGTGGGGAGAGTGCAACAGCATGGATGTGGCTCATCGTCTGCCAGCCGCTCTGCACTAACAGCAGTCTCAGGCTTGTTCAGCTTGCTGCTACAGATGTAGCCCTACAATGCTGTGAACAGTGAGCCAGATAGGGACACGTGGGGCCAGATCAAGAAGTTTTGTTTCAGATTTTTTCTTCTTGCCACCAGAGCCAAATCTCTACAGAACAACAGGTGCCCCCTCTTCAGTTTGGGCTGCTGCGTGCACACTTGGAAATAGATACATTGACCATTTGTGGCTTAATTAAGTAAAGATGTTTGAATGATGGCAAGGGAATTGCTTGGGCTTAACGTCTGTTAAATAGGGACATGGAAAGTGCACAGAAGATGGTATGGCCACACTTTTTATTTCCATCCAGCCGAGATCTGCCTAGTCTTTTAAGCAGCACAAAACACTGCACACTCATGCAATTGCTAAGAGAGGTCCGTCAGGAAGTAGTCCATTAACACAATGCCAGCCTTTTGTAGGATAGGACTTGGTACAGCCAGTCCCTGAGTTCAATGTGTGTCATGGGGTCAACACATGGTGCCTATTTACATGTTTCTGGTTCACATGACTCAGCAGGAGCAATCTGACAGAGCATGAGAAATCCAAGGCTCAGCCCACACAAGATAGAGCCGCCTCTACCAGGATGGGGAAAGTGCTGGGAACTGGCAGGGCTTGCACTGACCAGCCAGCCGAGACTGTGCATCTGCTGTCTCTTCATGGTGTACAGCTTTTTATAGCAACAGATGCTTTTAGTAGCAGCTTTAGCCAAATCAGTGTTTTCTCACTGCTGCATGCTCAAAAACCTACAGGCTTTCTTTTCAGGTGTGGATCCTGCTACTGCTGCCCAGGGCATAGCCATCTCAAGAGGAGGTCACTGCAGATTTTTTGGCAGAGGAGGGAGATACATATTGCATTAAAGCTACCTGAAGATGGAAACTGACAACGGGTTGGTGATGGATGTTTTATCTGAAGCATGAAACCAGTGATCTGCAAGAGGGACTAGCTACCTTTCCATATAAATCATTGCCTCTCTCTCTGTGCTGCAGAAGGTTGTACTGTAGCTCTCAGATTACAGGCAGGCAGGGAGACCTAGCAGCAGGCTACAATGCTGGAATTCAGCCTGCTGCTTTATCCAAAATCGACTAATTGACTATACACTGGTCTGCTGACCTTCAAAACATATAGTTCTGGAGCTCTGGGTAGAGGTCAGGAAAAAAAAAAAAAAGAAAAAAAAAAGAGTAGGGAGGGATCTAAGGGATAATGAGGTATTATTACTTTATTGTCACTGGAGTTTTTTAAGGGTTCATCTTGGTAAGCTGTCATCTTCTATTTTAGAATTGTGTACAAGTCTTTAAGGGATGAGAGGAAACACTGAATGATGGTAAAGGTTAGGAGAGGTACATTTTTTTTTGTAAAATCCTGTTTAAATACAGTGGGAAAGAATGAAAACAGCTGGGGCCACACTAGGGGACATACAAGGCTGGAGTAGGGAAAGGGCTATAGTCTCACAAGGTTTCCTTCACATCTCTCACAAAAGACTGTTGAATGTCCTTGAAGGAAAGACATAGTGGCTTCAGAGCAGCAGATGGCTGGAGCTAGAGGGACAGATGCAGAGAGGATGTGCCTAGGACAGCCTGGCTGTTATAACAGAGCAGTAATGTCCCCCAACCTCACCACTGGTACATGTTGAAGTGCACATGTGTGCACTCACACACACACACACACACACACATATGAGCTACAGCGCGCTCACAATGTCTCATACTCCAGCAAACCACCTTTGAGCAGGACAGGATAAACAGCAAGCATGCAGCAAGGCTGCTGAAAGCCCTCTTGAAGCCCACCCCAGCGCCCGAGCTTGTGGCAAATGCTTAGCTTGAGGTTGGAAGAGGAAAGGGAGAAGGCTCCAAACCCCTACCCCTGTGCTTCTGGACTGGGCATCATGTTGGGGTAAAATGTAACATAATGGAGAAAGAGCTAGTTTTAAAAGTAAAGCTCGCATTGGTTTATTTTCATCTGTCCATCCTGCTCTTTCCCACCTCATCCTTTCCAATCAGTAGACAGAGTAGCTATGTAAATTAAGTTTTGGGGCTGGAACTGATAACTGTAGCTTGCCAAACAGATTCAGACAAAGGCTTTTTTAGGCACCCTGTAAATATAGAGTTGCCCCAAACAAACCACAGAAAGGCTTTTAGGGCCATTTTCCTCGCACCCTTCCCACTCACAGAGCAGCACACGACACGTTTGCTCCCCATGCAGCCGTGGCAGCATATAGCTCCCAGCAGCAGCACACAGGAGGGGACCTTCCATGGGACCCCCTTGGGTGCACAGCGACAAGCAGCATCCCAGGGCAGCTGCAATGGCTATGGGGTTTCTCAGAACCTCGCGGAGGAGCATGACCACAAGGGGGTCACTGTGTCACTGGTTACCACAAGGAGTAAAATATGGCAATTTAGTAAATTATCTGTACTCCAGGATAACCAAAAACACATTTTCACTTAGCATATTCCCCGAAGTCTCTAATTGCTCCTCTTCAGCTTTTTACTAGAATAAACACTTTTGTTAGTAATGTAAAGGAAACAATCTGTCTTTGGGCGTGCTTTTTGTTTTCTTCCAAGGGCTGTCCACAGGGAGGAATTAGCCTGATCCAGAGCTAAACAGTGCCCTCATTTGCAATAGTGCATCCCCACTGGCTCCAGAAGCCTTTTACTTCCCCACCCATGCAGGAAGACTGGAATAAATTATTCAAAATGCCAGCCTGCCTCTTCTCTGTCCTTTCCACTAGTGTGGATGGTGCTGGGTTTGAAGCAGACAGATCACACCTGCTCTTCTGGAGGAGCGAGGCTGAGAAGAGAAGGGAAGGGACAGGTTAGAAACTCACTTGTTGCTGGGGTCCACACAAACAAGTCTGGAAGTTAAGAAGCATACACTGCATGTCACAAGCTTTGACTCCAATGGGTTTTTTCCCCTTGATGCACAAGGACACACTGGTCAATAATTTAGCAAGGGTTTTGCAGTGTGTGCCTTTGTCCAGGAAAGCAAAGTGTGCCAGCATTATTACATATCCTTCTAGGTGATCAGTGGAGTAGTGCACACAGTTAGAAGTGTGTATCAATGAGGAGGGGTTCATATGTTCAGGAACAAAGCCAGCCATAGCTTAAGATCAAGCAGTCCCATTATGTGATAATTAAGACCCTAATATATCTGGTGTCTTTCATGAAACATTTCTTTATTTACATCCACTACTACACAATCTGCTGAACTCCGTGTAAAATACTACTAGGACAGTTTCTGATGAATTAGTAATATAATAAAAGCCTGTCAATATGTTCACATTGGGCTTTCTATTAATAATGATTAAACAGGAAAGCTTTTCTCCCATCCCATTGGAACTGAGGACCAAATGCAACCTCACAGATTCTTGTTTATGTTCCTGTTTTGGTCTCTCATTGCTCCTGGTTTTACTAAAATCACTTTCTAAGGTGAGTGCCACTGGTAAATGTTTTTATACATACCACTGATGACTTTTCATCATCCCTACCAAGTATCCAGGTGCACTTCTACTGGCAAGGGAAATATAAGGTAACTGATAAATAAAAACAACACTCGAAAACTAACCAATTCCTGTTGACTTCCAGTCTGTTTGGATTTCCTTTCTTTGTGCATTTACCAGAGGACTGGTTGTACCTCAGCCAAAGGGGAGACGTGCTGCGGGCAGAGCAAATGTGAGCAGGCTGGGCTGGGACAAGGTGTATGCAGCACCTGCTCACAGCATGAAGCCAACCTCCTGCCTGGAGTCTGTCTGGGGATGTGTCACTGTGGCACTGCCTCCTCCATCTGACCCAGTAAGGAGGTTTAAAATGCAGAACATTCCATTACCAATTTCTTTCCAAGACCACACGAGGCATTTATTTTCAGCCATATGATGTCTCTGTAGAAGAGCACACTGGGAAGCAAATGAAATAGGCAAGAGAGGAGAGAGATGGCGAAAGAGATGAAGAGATCTCAGGAAATGGGAGTTTGGAAAGGAAGGGAGATGCAGAGAGAGGAAATCATGTCGAAAATCTGCCCATCACATTTCCCCGAGAGATGGATGCTGCTCAGCAACAGTGCTGGTCCTTGTGAAAGCAAACAATCAAGTTACTGCTTTCTGAAGGAATCTGTCAGCAAGCAGGCAAATATGGAAAAAGAAAACACAAAACCTGGTACTTCATTCTTATGTGGGTGTTGGGGGTGGGTGGATTTCTTCTAATATTCTTTTTTTTAAGCAACCATGTCAGGGCCCTTGCCGGCAGGCTATTGTTGTCCACAGTGACTCTCCATCTGTCTCAGATGCACACAGGGAAGAAACCACATTCATCATTATTGATTACTTTAGGTCTTGCAGGGCTTTGTAATGGAAAGGCCGATGTCAGTGTAAGACAATAGGTATGGTGAGACCTTCCCTAGGCTTCTTTGTTTAGGCTCCACGGGTGCCTCAGGCACTTTGTGTATGTGTCTAAACCAAGCATCAGTCAGAAACCTGCCATGTCCGTGGTATACAAAAAGCTGGTATCTCAATGCGTGAGAGAATTTCACAGCCAGGGTCAAGTTTACTTTGAAGACTATACAGTGAAGGAAGAAATGCCTTGGATTTTTAACAGCACAAAAGTCAGTGTTGTTCATTTCTAGGTTATTGGATCTCTTAAAACTGGAGATAGGGGCCAGAGCTGTGTTGCAGCTGGGACTTTTATGTCATGAACTCTTATTTACACTGGAAATCAGCTGTATTCACTGCTTGCATGTAAATGTTTCCCACAAAATCAGTGGGCAAAACTACTCCTGTGGAGAAAACCCACATTACTTAAGTTTATAGGAGCATCCTGGGATACAAAAAGATGATATGCAAAAGTAAAACGCTTTGTAGGAGTAACACCACCGATTTCTGTTGAAGTCTTTTGTGCTATCTACTATAAGCATCCAGAGAACAGCAGTGGAAAGATTTGCCACACTGTAAACTGATGCTGAATCAAGGTTAAAAGGCTCTACTCTTTTGCTTCCAAGAGTATTACAAAGGATCATTCCATTTTCTGAAGGCAAAATGAGTGAGAAGTGGAAACACGCATTTAGAAACATACAGAGTAATTAAGCAAAATTGTTTTGTTTCTTTTTTTCTTTTTTTTTAACTTCATCATTCTATATGTAAATAAGTCCAACACATGTAACAACATTTAACTTCGTGATCAGTGAAGTCTTTTAACCATTTCCTTCTTTCTGTTTCTGATTTTACCTGGAAATAAAACATGGCATTTTTCTATCTTGACTTTTCAGCTTAGACAACAAAGGGCTCCAAATGAGATAATAAACACTAATGGATAACTCTGCGTGCTGAAGATCTCAGCTCTCTCTGCAGAGAACTACAAATCTAATTAGGAATACAGATCTAGCCCCTGCACCCTTCTAGATTATCACCTGGGATTGTGTGAGTAGATTGAGCTATTCAAACAGAAATGGGCTATGGCTCTCCATAAGTATAGCCTTCAGCTATTGCAATGTGCTTTGTATTACTATCACTGTGAAATTTTCTTGGAAGAGCCGAGGACTCCCAGGGTAGCACTTAGATACTTGAGTTTAAGAAAGAAACCCGTACCAAAACAAATCTCTCCAAACCCATCGTTACTTGGTAGTCCATAATGACAGATATTTTTTGCAACTATGCCTATCCAAAAGCCACTTTGACTCTGCAGGGCACCTCACCTTGAGACTTGCAAGTTGTTGCTTTGTCTCCAAGTACAGTGAGGCTTCCAAGCTTTTCATTATTAAATGAAATGGTATATGGGAACATTTACGGCTACTGGGTTAGGTTTGTACAAACTCATAAGCTCTGAAGATGGATCATGGAATGAGTTATGCCAACATCAATCAGCTTTCTCCCCAACTAAATCCTGAGAATGGTTTGGGAGTTGAAGGGACCTTTCCCAGTAGACAGCCTGCATGCACTCACCCAGCAGTTTGCTGCCATAGATGTGGATTTCAGTGCCCAGGAACACCTTTAATTCATTTAGTTTATTAATATAGATCTAGCTGAAGGCAGTTCCATCCAGTATATCATCAGGCTTACCTAACACTCAATAGTGCTGACATCATTGCAATGAAGCCACATCACCATGCAGGAAGGAGTGATAGATAGATTGATAAAGTCAGGGAAAGAAACAAAAAAAAAAAGTATCTGCATTTAGCCTGCCGCCTAGAGTGCTCCCATGGCTTGGTGAGTGGTCTTGGGTTCTTGTTCCTGCTGAGGAGTTGATTGTGCATTTTTATCTAATGACTCTTTAATGGATATACATTCCTCAGGAGCTGGAACAGGAAAACAGCTGCAATTGTGTCACAACAGAACAAGCTCTGTGAAGCTCTATTTCCATTTGAAGGGAGGAATTTTTAATGATATTTATGAAGGACAAACCTCATGCAAGCCATTAATTGCTTCAGTTGATGTCTAAAGAAAGCAGTGTATAATTTAAATATACATTTGAAGCAATTATGGATGAATCAATAATAAATACATTTTTAACAAAGGCAAACTTCCAGGAATAATTAACCAGATAGGCTGGTATATAAAGAAACAAAGTCTGGTATATCCAAACTGGAGCTGGATAATATTTGAAAAGTAATTCATATGCTACCCAAAAAACACAGATTCAAATCAACTTAGTAATAAACTAATGGTGATTTAGCAAATATTAACATCTTTAAGAAGGAGGAAATAATTTTCTATTACAAATAAGCTCAGTGGTTTAAAATAAAAGGTAAAGCTGTCCAACCACTCAAGAAAAATAAATTCAAATGTATATATCAGGTTTACAAGTATAATTTTAACCTGAAATTAAGTCAATTTAGGTTTTCAATTTGGAATGAAAAAATAGATGAATGAACAAACAAACACTAGGACTGCAAAAATCAAAATAAATAAATAAATAAATAAATAAACAAATAAATAAATGTTGTACATCTGTCTTCCAAATATGCCAGTACAGGTTAGTATGATTTTTGGAACGTAGGTTCAAGTTGGTTTTGGAAGTCATGGAAAGACTAAGACACGGACCATGTCAGATTCCATTTTAATGTAGTCACAAGTTTCTATTTCTACTAACACCTATTTTTATTACTTTTTTTCCATATTTTTTCAATGTACTCTTAATTTTTTCCAGTATTATTTTTCTAGGATGTTGATCAAAACTGCAAAGGAGATAAATTCTGCACTCAAACATTCACATAATTCCTGCAGAAAATTGTCTATTTTTATGACTTTTGTAATTGCAGTGTCAGCCACAAATAAATATGATATCCTTATTCTCGATAGGCAGAGACTTTAAGTGGTAGAGATCTGAGAAAAAGAAGAAGGTTGAGAATGGAACTGTTTGCAGACTAAGGTAATATCTAGTATAACTTCAGGGAAGAGTGAATCAAACAGGTGAAAGATCTCTCAAGACAACTGTAAAAGATATAGGAGGGGACACAAGGTTTCCAAATCCAAAAACACAGCTGCAGTTATAAGATCTTCTTTCAGTTAACAATATATTTGACCTTGTGCTTTTTCCTTTCCTTTCCTTTCCTTTCCTTTCCTTTCCTTTCCTTTCCTTTCCTTTCCTTTCCTTTCCTTTCCTTTCCTTTCCTTTCCTTTCCTTTCCTTTCCTTTCCTTTCCTTTCCTTTCCTTTCCTTTCCTTCCCTTCCCTTCCCTTCCCTTCCCTTCCCTTCCCTTCCCTTCCCTTCCCTTCCCTTCCCTTCCCTTCCCTTCCCTTCCCTTCCCTTCCCTTCCCTTCCCTTCCCTTCCCCCTTCCCTTCCCTTCCCTTCCCTTCCCTTCCCTTCCCTTCCCTTCCCTTCCCTTCCCTTCCCTTCCCTTCCCTTCCCTTCCCTTCCCTTCCCTTCCCTTCCCTTCCCTTCCCTTCCCTTCCCTTCCCTTCCCTTCCCTTCCCTTCCCTTCCCTTCCCTTCCCCTCCCCTCCCCTCCCCTCCCCTCCCCTCCCCTCCCCTCCCCTCCCCTCCCCTCCCCTCCCCCCCTCCCCTCCCCTCCCCTTCCCCTTCCCCTTCCCCTTCCCCTTCCCCTTCCCCTTCCCCTTCCCCTTCCCCTTCCCCTTCCCCTTCCCCTTCCCCTTCCCCTTCCCCTTCCCCTTCCCCTTCCCCTTCCCCTTTCCCACAAAGACTAGAAATTCCCACTTTTGTCAAGATTCAGACTGAAACATGTTCACCTCCAAATAATGAGAGTTTATGTGACACGATGCTGCTTGGTAGATAGAAAGCATGAAAAATAACTTCTAATAGAGTGTCTGTGATTTTAACTGCCATTTAAATTGAACACAAGAGCAAGTGAAATAGTTGACTTTTCACATTGATTATCCAGAACAGTGCAAACAAGTTGTAATATTAATTTATGTGAGGTATTCCAATGTAAAAAAATCCAAAATAATTTAATAACTGTCAATGAGGACAACAGAATTGATTTTGCTGAGTTTACCTCGTGATAAAATTGACGTACTTTGCCTTCACTGAGTTTTTTCCAATTGTATGGAAAAAAACCTTATCTATCCTGAAGTAAAAAACACAATTCTTTCAATAAAAACATTTCTTTTTTTTACCTGTGTGATATCATAAATGCTGAAACCTATATATGCCTTCTCATGCTTTTCCAGCCATATCAATTGCTACATAAGATTACTCAGTTATTTCAGCTGTCACTGTCTTTTGAAGGTTCTGCAACTTAAAATAGTTAAAATAACCTCTAGTTTGACACTTGTAAGCCATCAAAACATTCCTGGAAGCAGTTCTATTTAACCATTGATGATTTTTAGGCATATTTATAGTAATATCTGAAAACTGAATGTCAGTGACTCCTTTGGGAAGATCAAATTCCATTTTCCAAAAAGTATATTTTAACATTTTTAAACTTTGAAAATAAATCAGTCACTGACTGAAGAACATTTTCTGCTATTTATGAAATGAACAAGCCAAGCAAGCAAAGAACTTGAATTAGCAGTTGGGTTCCTCACCCTTTTGACATGAACAATGACTGATTCACTCAGGAACACAGATATTATACACAATCTCAAAAGCAGGCTAGAGAAACAATGGCAGCAGTGGATGCAGCCTAAAAGCATAAGGTAACAAAATACATTGTGGAGGGGATGATCTACTTTTTAAAATAGGAACTTTTATCCTTTTAACTTGCTCTGTAGAAAAAAAGCAAAATTTAAGGGGGACAACAGTAGGGCAAGAAGAAGGGGATCCATCCAAAATGCTGATTATTTTATTCATAAAAACAAATGAATCGCACATTCAACATTAGATGTCAAGTGCTCACAACGCTCTTCTAAATTTTTTTTAAATGCCTTTTATATCTGATCATGTGCTCTCTGATTCAAGGGAAAGGGAGTGGCCCTTTCCAGAGCAGCGATCTGGATCTGTTGAAGTGATGGAGGGAGGCTGGCAAGGGCTGTGGGCTGATGTCATTGCTGCCTGACAGCAATTTCCTGGCTCTGCTTGGTATTTCTCTTGGTGTTTCTCAGTGGAATGACTATGTTCCATTTGTCACCATTCCCTGGATTGTACAGAAACAAACATATGTAAAATTAATTTTCTGATATAGCATAGTTAACCTTAGCGTGTAACAAGCCTGGATGTCCTAGTTTGCCTTATCCTAGTGCTATTGCTGATATTATCTAATTATTATATTCCCCATCCCCATGAGTGAATTTAAAGGACGTTCAAATGACACCATTAAGCATTTTAAGCCTTGCTGCAAAACTCTTTCCTAGAAGAAAGGGCTAACCAACAGCTTTGTTCCAATTGGAGACTATATAATAAGAATGATTTGTGCCAGAATGTCACAGCTTTGCCAGACTCTGCTCTGAACTCAGAAACATTTTGAACATAATTCTCTGGTCCAGAATTAACCATGTGCTTATTGCTGGGACAACAACATACCTGTTTCAACTTTGTGCTGTGCAAGACACGAGATGAGAAAGATGGGGATCTCTTTCACAGCCTCTCCCAGGCTATGAAAACCTCCATAAAAATTATCTGGAAGAGAAAAATCAGGATACAAACTTCAGGAAGATTTAAGAGTTACTGTACATCCTTGTTTGCCTTACAGAAGAATTTGCTTTTCTCCAGCCCAATCTCCCGTATCTCTTGAAGAAGAAAAAACACCTCAAGATTGAATCCTACCTGCACTGGAGAAGATGTCCTGATGAGACAGATGTTATGAGAAGGGAACTATGTTTTCATTTTTCCTCTCATATTGAAGTATTTAGATGATAAAGTGAAAAAGTAGAGCTACCAGATTTACATGCACTGTTACTTTAAATATGTTTTCTTGAAAGTTTGGTACCGGCCCCACCTCAGTGATTATGACAGGACAGTCCCTCTTCTTGCTCTCGGAAAAGTCCTGCAAAGTCATCTGTAGCTCCTAGCAAAGGGTAAACAATCCCAAACAATGGTTTCTGAAGATATGAGCAGAACAAAAGAGTTTGTCATTTTTAAGTATGAGTTAAACTCCCTTTTGTTTATTACCAATAACAAAGGCAAAAAGGAGTAAGGAGATAACATTTGATCCAGTAAGACATAATTTCCATTTATTCTTTGCCCTGTGCAGGGTGGAGCAGTTGTGTACACTAGGTCTTGACGCTGAGCATGAGGCAGGGAGTAAGACTCTTTCTCTCTGTGTTGTTCTCCTACATACCCTAGGCTTGCCTGCCAGTGAGTGTAACTGGAAATCTGCTGTCAGGGCAGCTTTCCCTGCCCAAGCTGATTTGCACATGCAGAGCAGCCATGTGTCTGAAGTGGCAAGACTTTTGGCAGCTCTAGCCCTGTCCCAGAGTTCAACCATGGAGACTTGGCTAACAAGTTCCTACTTCGCTGCCCACTGTCTCTGCTACACTGATTAAAGGCAATGTTTAATTTTTTCCCCAGTTTCTACAGAATGTTCTTCATATAAATCCACTCACATCTGTGAGGCAGTTTTCTACTTGCGGGAAGATCAGGATACTGAGGTTCCAAATGCATGAACAGCACACAACTCACTTTGTGGTTTTTTTTTTGTTTGTGTTTTTTTTTTTTGCTTTGTTTTGTTTTGATTTGATTTGTTTTGTTTTTCCAAAAGTGTTGAAACTTTTAGAAAGGATGGGTGCACTCAATGTCTTTTAATACCTAGATGGTAAATGACAGTCTATGTCTAATTCAGAAACAGAGGTATCTGAAAGTTTGGGGTTAGTGCTTTGAAATGTGTGTTCACTTACTTAGCTGTAGATGGTCCACAGTGAAACTTAGGAGGCAGGTAAGTATAGAGGGTTTACTCAACAGCATCATTTTCCCTCAGTCTGTACTGAGACAGAGCAAAAATGTTTCTGTTACTGCTACAGAAGCAAGTTAATTCAGCTTTGGGTGGGAGTGATTTGGCTTGGCAGGAATTCTTTCACTGCTGAGTAAGAGGACTTAAGACACTGTGTAATTATCTTGGATTGTAGTCCTGTAGTTCTAGTGCTCCATCCTCCATTTTCAGGCTCCAGGGTTGCAGAGCTAACACTGAAGAGAAAGAATACAACCCACTAGTATGATAGCCACGTAATACCTTCAGTAGCTCAGGTGTAACATTCTCAGGCCTTCAGTAGAAAGATGGGATCTATTCTTTGTACATGAAAGGTACACATCAAGTACGCATCTTTTTGTGCACTGTCACATTAGTGCACCAACCAGCTGGACAGAGCTGGACGGTTAAATTGTTTGTGGTGGCTGGAGAGCAAATGGATTGAGCTTGTTCATTTGTTCTGGTTTTGTTTTTATAAACAAGAGGAGCACCCTTCAGTCTACAAGTGCTGCCAAGCAGTGGTTCTTCAGCTGTCCACAGGCACTTGAAGGAGTGGTGCCCTAATGGAGCTCTCTGGGCAGATTGCCACCACAAGATCACTGCAGCTGTACTGGCACAGGGGCTGCCAGCTAATTCAGTCCCTGTGGAGCAAGTGAGGTCAGTCATTGCTACTCTCACCGAGATGCCCTGGATTCAGCTGTCATGCCAGCACAGTCCCATCCCTCGTGGAGCCGTGGGACCTCACAGAAGCCATTAACTCATCCTACCTGTGAATTGCTCCCGGAGCTCTCCCTCCTCTGGGCTTCCTGGGCCATGGGAAGCATGCCTAGTAGCTGTTTCTCAGATGAAGATTTTGGTGTGTGGCTTGTGACTTCAAGAAGTCTCAGTCTAAAAGTCATTCATTGTGGGGTCACGACATACAGTACAGGCATCAATAGTTACCATGAGGTAAGGTGGGATGGTGACCCAGCGTATTGCCTCTTCTGAGTCAACGTGCACACTTTTACCCGTGGTTAATGGAAAGAAGCTGCCCCACTTGCACGGAAGGATCAGTTACGTTGACTGCCCTTGCATTCACTGGGAGGCAGGGCATCCAGAAGCAATAACTGTTGGGGTAGCTCACATGGTGTACCTCCACAGCCTACCCCCCGCCATGAGGGAACTTCCTTTTGTGGCCCTGCCCTAAGTGCATAGCAAGGGGCAGATAGGTTTGAGTCTACTACCTGAGATCATTCTCCTCACTGAAAATGCAGAGCTCTGAAATCACTGTAGTGATCAATACATTACAACTGAGCAAACTAAATACATATCAATTCCAGATGACTGAATTTGAAAGTGCTTCTTGTGACCTTTCTCAAATGCCATTCTTTGTCATTGTCAAGTAGAATTCCAAGCAGTTTAATCAGAGGAAGATTTTGAGTGGTGATGGATGTTTGAGGGTTAATTCTATTTTTCAGTTTTGTGGGTCTGTTCCAGCACAAGCTGAGCAACTTTCTTCAAGATTCCCAGATGTTCGATCAACTCAGAAGGTTGTTCCCCTTCCCCACATCAATCCTCATCACTTGAAAAAGAAGTTACCAGTGGCTTTCTGTTTGATTCCAGTCCAGTGGTGCAAAATTCATTGTCACACAAAGCACAAGAGGGAAGGCAAGTGAGACAGTAAAGAAGGAGAGTGAATTTACTCCATTTACCTAAACTCAGAGGTAGATTATGCATGTAGTGCTCACTGGAACATGACCCAGCAGAGCACCGAGGTGAAGCAATTTAACAGGTGGCAGAACAGCAGTGATGTGAAGCCAACATTGCACGAGTGATTTCAGCTTGTGCTTGCATGTACAGGTGTCATGGTTAAGCCCCTCCATCTCAGGAGGCACTCCTGATCCTAAGCACCCTTCATTTATCAAAGATAATGAGCAGAAGCTGTGAAATGAAAGTTAGAAGCTAATTGCTGTAACAGCCCTTCTTACAGACAAATCACAGATGACAAACCTTATCTGTCTTCACTGGCAGAAAAGAACAAAGCCAGTTCCAGCCATGGCTTTGCCCTACATTTAAACAGCCTCAAGTGCTTTTACTCCCAGCCAGCCATCAGCCAGGTATTTGACCCCACAAACCTGAGCAAGCACAGCTGCTTACGCATAAAGCAGCAGCTCCACACCAGACATCTTTCCCCCATAACCAATTGAAGCACAAACACATCCCCTCACAAAGAGGCCTTTGGGATCCTGAGCTCCAGGTTTGAGGCCTGTGGATGCCAATGCATGCGCTCCTGTGCTCAGCAACCACAACCACTGGGACACTCAGAATAAGTGGTTTGTGACAAACAGCTACCCTCCATATGTGTGTTTGGGAAGTCCCGTCTGTGGAAGGAGAGGTAGGTGCCCTCTCCAGACTGCAACTGTTGTTTTGAAACCTTTGTCAGTTTTTACAGGAGGAAGGAGCTTAGTGAGACTCTGTTTTGAGCCCATACACCTCTAGGCTGAGACAAGGGACTTCAAGCTGAAGGCAGGTAACTCACAATACAAAGTGATTTCAAAGGTGTCTCTTTTTTCCTTCGACTTAATTCTAAATCCCAGACTTGCTAGGCACTTAACAACCTAGGAGACAATACAGGCTTCTCAGCTGATGCTATCAAAGGCAGACAGAGAAACAATTAAACTAGAGCCCTGGGAGCAGCATTATTATTTGAAGATAATGTTAAGAGGAACCTGCCATGTGAATTTTGTTCTGATCTTGTCAATCAGTCATTACCCTGGCAGAGAAACCCTGGGAATTGTGTTTGTGCTTTCTCTTTCAGGCAGATTACTCTTGTACCGTATGTTCTCCTCCTGCTTTGCTACTGTAATAAAAGATATATTTAGTTGAATAAAAATTAGGAGCAAAAATGTTTACCTTATCTGTCTTTTTTCCCCTTGGAGGCATAATGGAAAACCATGAAAGTAAGCAAAAATGCACTATGCTTATAAAAGCCCTGGTAGAGCCTTCATTAGAAAAATTAGTGTGATTCAGTACAATGACGTAGGACACATTTCCCACATTGAGCCTCACTGGAGATGAATGAGTGCCAAAGAACAGCAATTTTGCTAAGCCAGAGAGGAAGAAAAGGACTAGAGGATAATGTTAATGATTTACTTCTAAAGGTAGTTGCACTTCTTAAGAAAATGTTAATATATGGAGAATTAAGCTTTTAAAATGAGCAAGTGTATAATAAATTGTAGGTATTTTGCTAGTAGGCAAGAAGAATTGTAGAGTTTGTGATGTTTCCATGGCTTTTGGCTCTGTGATCTGTAAAGTACGAAAAATGGGGGAAAATAAGTTCTTTCTTGAAAAATCTTTCCAAATATAAAGAAGCCTCTAATCAGTAAGAAACATGTGAAGATGTCTTACTGGAGATGGCCTTTCCTGAGAGCATGGAGAGTAATCATGCCTTGTCTATTTGAGACTTGTTTAAAAGAAAGGTTTTAATCAAAGTATTTTGTGCAAGCTTCTTTGTATTTGCATTGAGAACAAGTCTTGAAGTGCTTACTTTTAAATGTACAAAAAGAAAATTTCATCTTGCACAGAGTACCTGAGGATTAGTTGCCCTCTTAAATGATGTAGCTAGCTCTCAACACAAAAAACAACGCAAACTCATTTTTCCAAACACCCCATAAACAGCACTCAAACTTCTACAGATAGACAATAATGTATGTGATATTCCAGGACCTAGTGTTTAAAAGCACTCCCAACCATTATTCAAAACACCTTTCTGAAGTGAAAATAATGCTTTCTCAAAACAATATTATTCTTCAAAGTTCATGATTTTATCAATGTTCTCCGTGCATTTATCAAACCTAGAAATATCCATTTGTTTGTTTTGACCTTCCACTTTTTTTTTTATTTTATTATTATTCACCAGAAGAAATTTGCATTTGCACCGGAACAAACGAAATCTAAGTTCTCCCTCTTCCTCTCTAAATCAGAGAGCAAAAGGAAAAGTAAAGGAAACCAAATGGTCCTTACTGACCAGTGACTCACTATTGATCTTTTTCTGTGCATCCTTAGAGTTAATTCATAAGCCAAAGGAAAAGGTGGATTAAACTAAACGGCCTCACAGCCAGTAGAAACTCCAGCTCTGCTTTGGGATGGTTACAGACCACAATGCTGCTGCAATGACTTAAAATAGATTTGTTACATCAAAAAAATCCACTTTTGTTCTCTGAGACTGTAGGTTTTATTTGAACAATGATTAGCTAGATTTTATACACTTAGGTAACCGCACAGCACATGATTTCACGTTATACTGGTACCGGTGTACACTAACTATAGGAAAAATGCAGTTTTATAAGCCATCACTGAAGCACACATTAGGGTGATTAAGGAATGGATGATTCACAGGTATTTAAAAAGTAGGGGGGAAGTTGCAAGTGGGGAATCATCATTTTCATGATGGGGAATTATCTAACGGTAAATTCAAAGTTGCTGATGAAACGCGTAGGTATCACAAAGGTTAGAAGAGCAGTCAGAGCAATTTGTCTGCCTTGGCACACTACGTCCATTCAAGCAAAACATGTTTTCAAAACAAAAGCTTGGGCAGCTGGGAAGAAAGAATGCAGATCAGAGCTCCACAATGGGGAGCTGCCTCGGGGCTCCACAAGACAGCTAATTGAGCAGAACAGTTCATATTTAAGAGCATAAAAGATTTTTGGATGAAGAAACAGGGAAATAATACTGAGTGGCAAGGAGATGGTGCTTTCTTTGCATACGTCATCAGTGAGCTCATTCGTGGAATACAGTGTCCTTTTGGGGAATCCTCACTTCAGAAAAGGAGGTTGAAAGTTTGAAAAAGGCTTAGGGGAGAATGTTAAATCAGGCAAATACAGCTCTTAGGTGGAGACTGAAGAAACTAAATCTAGTTAAATTTATTGAAGAGAAAGAGTTAAGAAAATACTTGATTACCGCTAGCACGCATTTACAGTGAGGCAAAGATTTAATAAAAATAATGCCCAATGAGACACAGTAGTTGGAAGCTGAAATCCAACAAATTCAGTCCTCAACTGCAGTTCAACAAAGGCAACAAACCATGAGTAATAACTTATGAGAAGTGTAACAGATTTTCCATCACTTGGATGGACATAACTTTGGAAGACAAATGTGAAGGTGGGATCCAGCTTTCCCATGAAGCCACCTACAAAGCATGGGCCTTGCTGAAATAAGAGAACAAGCCCCAGACATGGGTTTCTGCCTGTCCCTTAGCTCTCTCCCTGGCCCCACTTTGGACCTTTATAATGACCTCTCCCTGAAACTGTATACACTCACCATGGCCAGTTCACAACCACCCATTCGCACACTCTGGTGTTCTGCAGTATCATCAGTAGAGAGGTTGGTACGCTTCCTCTAATGGTGATGGAATGTTGCAAATCAACCTCTTGTTAGGAACTTTTGCATAGAACAAATAAATCCATCAGTTCTGCTCTTAAACTATGAGCATTTCATAAAACATGACTATGAGCTTTTTTGCTCATAGTCATGTTTTATGCACTATTTTATATTCCACCTGCCACAGTTCTAGCTTGTTGCACCTTATATTCTAATTCTGGCCACCTCCTTATAACTGTTCTGTCAATCACTCGAGCACAACAAATTTGGGACCATTTCAAATGCTAAATAAAAGAGCCTCTGCAGCAAGGAATCACACCATAAAAAGTATTTACTGATTATGCATTGTATGCTCCTTGCTTTACAAATGTTTATACAGCAGTTATGGAAGCTATTCTGCTCTCTAGTTTTTAATATTTTTCCAAAAACTGATCCAAAAAATTTCAGCTTTATTCTTCAACACAGTGCAAAGGTACACAATCAAAACTTGCTATGCAGCTTCAGAACGTGCAATAGAAGTTAGACTGTAAACAAATGGAGTGGGGAAAGATTTTTTAATTCATTAAAGTTTTAATAATATTTTTGTGTTTTTTTGGTGAGGGAAAAACAGACTTTGTAGTCTGCTATTCATTCACCAAAGAAAGGGAAGGTATTTATTTTTCTGTCTGAATTACATTGATACTTTTCCCCGTATGCTTTCTATTAACTGAAGAAAATGTGGAAGTAATAAAAAAAGGAAAAGAAGATATGGAGTATCTTGGTATATTGGTATAGTTTCAGTCCATAGTGTTTAAAAAGATGTAGGGAATAAAGCTACTGCAATTTCTTACGTAAAAAATTTCACAGCCTCTAAATTGAAAGTCTATACAAAATGTGAATTTTCTGCAAAAAGTCCATTATCATCAAAACTGTATTTCCATAGATAAAATATTAGGTAAAAGGAAGGATTTATTACAAAGTTGCTGCTCTCAGGCTCAATTATAATGTGAAGCGGAGAGGAATTGCGTCTGGGAGGATGGTGAATGGGGAGTGTTCAACAACAACAATCACCCACAAGAGGGGAAAACCAACAAAAATAGGCTGAATCTTCCATCTCAGACTCAGTTTGCAGAAAGGGTAATCAGAAAAAATCTTCTGTTTGAATTCTCATTTAAGCAGATTAGATATGGATTCTCTGAGACAAAGAAATATGAATGCAAACGTTTAATTTCACAGGATTGCTTGAATCAGCATAACAGCACTTTAAAAACTATGAAAATGTTTTAGAGCTCAAAACTGCCTCTGTACATATGCAGTATTTTAGCCTCACGTAATTGGATTTTGTAGCAATTCATGTTTTGTGTACCCTAGAATGCCCATTTAGATGACCATCTAAATTAATTGTGTACTTCCTGTGGTTTACCAACAGAGCATGAAGCATCATACCCGTCTGTTTGAAACTACATAAGGCATATATCAAATAATGCATAGGATAAAATTTCTTAGATTTATATATATAAAATTAATATATAATACTATACATTACACAAAGCACTATGTTATATATTATACAGTATGTATTATGCTATATGATATATTATCCATTGAGAATTCTTTTTCTGTGCCAGACATGGCTAATCTTCTCTTTGCATGGTATCAAGACTGCATTTCCTTTAACAACTAAAAAGTGATTAATGATCTTTGAATCAGCCACAGCCTCTGCAAGTAAAAGTGTAATTTCAGGTCACAAGGCTTCTTAAAGCAATTTTTCTTTGAAAAAAATGCAAGGATAAAGAAAATACATTTAATGGTTTGTAGATTGTTTAAAATTAGAAGTAAATGAGCAATTTTAGATGTTTTCTTTTTAGATGCTTCCTTTTCAGTCCACTCTTAGATGCCCGACAGTACTCCCATGAGCTCCATGAATACTGATCACTAGTCATATATGTCTGACCCCCTACTTTACTGTACCATCATTAATGCTTCTTAGGCATATCATCTTGATCTCAGGTGGCCATTAGTCCAGAAGCTACTGATGTGGCAGATCATAAGAACTGAAACTCAACTCTTTGAACTAGCACAGGGCCCTTAATCTTCTGGCTGACATGCATTGTCCTATAATTGCTTCCTCCAAGACATGACAGCATATCTTGCAAGTCTATATATTTGGATATATAATTGGTGGATTGTCAGTATGATGGCCAAGATATTGGAATTTGTGTTACTAATTGTTTAAGGCAATAGGCAAGATAATAACTCATAACATGATAGGGATAATAAAAGTCATCACAAAATATATGAATTACCGGAGGTGGACAATTGTCAGAGCTAGTAGAATTATTTTATTCCATTTGCGTTACGGCAGATAAATATCATCACAGAGAAATCTCCTGCCTGCCTCAGCCTGCAAGACTCCTATTCATAGCACAGTAGAGTGCTGTATAATGCAGACCACATTTCTGGCCAACTAATCATAAACTGTTCACTAATATCAACAAAACTCAAATGCACGGGCATAGAGATATAAAAATCCAAAAACTGCAAATATCTTCCCCACAGCCATAGCTGGCATCTTTAGGTCTGTAACATCTCTATCTGATTTACAGGAAATTCTTTCTTTTGAGTGGGGAACACTCCATACAGTATCAATGTCCACAGTTCATGATTAGTTCTGCAGCTCATGAAACAATTTAGGAAAGCTGGTTTGCTATGAAATCGTATCCTTTATTCCTTTATTCCTCTGTCATTTATGCAATAGCCCAGTTCAGCCCCTGAAGTGTTTGTGGTTGTCTTCTCTCTATTGCCCTGAGGAAAGAACTTGTGCATGTGCAGGCTGGCAGGCCAAGCGGATGGGTCAGCTGGCTGCTGCTGAGGAGCGTGTTGAACAGCTGAGTTAAACCTGCCTTTTCTTCTGCCATAGCACAATCTGTCTCCCCACCTCCCAGTACCACAATTTAAAAAAAAAAAAAAAACAAACAAACAAAAAAAAAAAAAACAAAAAAAAAAAAAACAGGACTGGCCAAAACTTACATAAGCTGAGAGGAAATGAATGGCAAAGATTTGGACAGACGTGATCACACAAGTCACGTTTCCCTCAGAAACCACACTAGTAGTTTCACAGAAGGGCAAAAAGCATCACAAAAATTGCTCCTCAGCAGCAAAATTTGACATATAAAGTAAGATACCTACAGAGCTTACTCTGTTCAATTTATCAAAAGAGAGACAGAGGGTAATGTATTTAGAGTGAATAAATGCTCTCACAAGGGAAAAAATACAGATTTTTTTTTAGAATAAATTGAAACCGATAGTTTTGAGCTGCAAAGCTAGGTAAATCTGAAGTAGTAAGTACATTCTTTAACAATGAAGTTGGTTAATTTCTGGCATGCAGTGGGCAAGTTCTGAGTTTAGCATCCCTGCATATGTTCCAATGGGGGACTAGTCACTTCATTGTAGGACAGGATTTGGTCAGGGACAACATGCTGGGCTCATTGTAAAGACTGTCTAAGTAATAACTTTCAGTCCAAATCACTGAAAATGTCATGTTGGATGATCTCGTGGATCTTTTGGACTTTAAAAGTCAATGAGTAAGAAATTAAATGCCAAGTTAAAGACCTCTGAAATCAAGATATATGATGTAAGTGACAAACCTTTAGTTATGAGTGCAGGAGCTAGCACTACACACCATCACAGAATTATAATAGCACATCTTCCTCCCTTTCTGCCTCCTTCCTGAAGTGCCATTTACAAGGATTCATAAACTGACTAATATATT
Organism: Anser cygnoides; assembly: GCF_040182565.1. Classification (NCBI taxonomy): domain Eukaryota; kingdom Metazoa; phylum Chordata; class Aves; order Anseriformes; family Anatidae; genus Anser; species Anser cygnoides. The sequence goes on along the minus strand of NC_089873.1, from coordinate 131,862,391 downwards.
AAAAGCCTGAAGTTTTGGTCACATTATCCATAGAAAGGCTCTCACAAAGGTCAGAGTGAACATTGCAAGAACACCAATATTGGAACATATGTTTCTGTTGGAACAAATCATAATGCTCACAACAGCAGTAAAACTGCGGTGTTTATAAATTACTGCATGAAACAGAGTAATATATTTTTTTCATGATAGCAAGACTAGGAATATTTGGGTCCAAACTGCCAAAAACAATTCTTTGTTTAAATAGGAAGGAAACTTGGGAAAAAAAAAAAAAATCAAGGAAAGCTGAATATGCTGTGCTTAGAGGGAGAGGATTATGAGCTGCTAATGACAATGTATTATTTTGAGTGAGGAGAGGAAAGGGAAAACAGTGACATAGCAAAGAGATCTTTTAACAATAACATTTTGGAAGTCTTATGAATAGATTCCTGACCTTTGCTGCAAAACACGGAGGCACAAGGGCCCTACAGAGGCCCACAGTTATTTCACAAAAATAAATAGTATGAAGGCATTTTTTTAACCAGCTAGAGCAAAAGCAAACACACACGTGAGGATTAGCACTGCAGTGCTGCACTTCAGGCTCCTCACAGGGCCTTGGAAGGCTCCTCACAGGGCCTTCGTAGGCTCCTCACAAGGCCTTCGAAGGTGCCTTACAGGGCCTTCGAAGGGGTCTCAGAGCTTTGAAATACTGTCACCTGCCAGGAATAACAGACCCATTTGGTGTAAAAAGGGGAGAAACAGTGAAACAGAAATAATTTGCATTGAACTTACAGCCTGTGTTCACGCTTATCTGGTAGCCCACAGCACACACTCCAGTATGAGCTGTACAGTCCCCAGGCTTTAGCAAAGATCAAGGTGAGAGAAGCCAAAGGAAGGTGATCTTTGTAATCAGCAAATACCATGCTAGGCTACACATGATGTGCTACCATGCCCTTTAAAATAAACAAGAGGCCAGAAGGAATTGCGGAAAGCAGCTCATTTGTTTCAACCACAGCCCACAAACAGTGCTGGAAAGCAGCGCAGCAAAAGCAACCCTCAGGGCGACACAGAGAGCTCATTGTGGGGAGCTACCGAGTGACTCAGAGCACTGGAATGGAAGATGGCACCTCTCACCTCTGGGTCACCCGTCGCCATCCATTTGCAGCTAGCAGGGGCTAGAAGTTATTACCATCAGAGGGGCGCTCAGTGAAACGAGTTGGTTGTCTCAGGACAGCTGCCCAGATCACACAGCCCAGCCCCGCAATTATTGCCCAACACTTATTGCTCTCCCAGGCTCCAGCCATGGCCGTTCAATAACCATCCGCATGGCCTGAAGCTCTGAGGGCCACCAGGCATACACTGCTGCTTTCTGTTTCACACAATGACAGGCATGTTCACCCACTGTGAAAGAGACAAAGACCTTCTCATGTCCCCTTTGTTCCTCAGTTCTTTCTTCCCTTAAGACAGATCTGCAAGAAATGTTGTCCACACTCTTCTGTAATTTCTCCACTTCTGCCAAGCCCAAGCATTGAAAAGTGATTGGCCATGGAACAAAAATCACGAGCATAAAAAAGCATATTCTATTTTATATTGTTCAGTTCTCTTTTAATTTTTGCATTTGGTTCATATTTATATTTTCCATTTCTTTTTTTTTCCCCCCCCCCCTTCCTTAAGGAACTCTGAGATGCTAGCATTCATATGGATCCAGAAGCACAGCCTTCAAGGAATATTTCGAGCACTGTGACGCTTTCTTCATAAAAAATAGGAGCTGGCAACACTCCGTCCTAGTGCTGATTTAGCACAATACTCCTCACATTCCAGGCACAGCGCAAATGTCAGTAACTGATTCCCAGTGGAGCTTAGAGGAGGTTAGTAGGATGGAGAATCAACTGTAACATGCTTGGTTCAGGGCCAAAGAGACTAGTATCGGGTCTTTGTCTATTGCAAGTCTCACAAAAAGCTGCGGCCTCCGTTGCTGCTCACCCCTCCCTCCAGAGGCTGTTGGAAGCCAAATCGTTGTGCTCTCCAGGAGAGCATGAAGATCCCTTGATCATTTCACACAAAAAAAAATGTCACACTTTTTGTTTTGACTCTGAAAGTTAATTTTCCCCTTTGTGCTATTATCTACCCTACAAGAGGATTAATTTAAAAGATTATGGCAAAGAACGCTATGTCTTCAGGACATGAATTTCGTCTTGTCTTTTCACATATGCCATTCAACTTACTTGTCCATTATCTGCTTCCTCCGTGTCCTTGTGCTTCCTATACTTCCAGGATGCCCACTGCAGCTTCCCAGAGTAGCTGGCCACCAGCCAGGACCACAGCAATTGGCTGCATAAATCACTTCAGCAGCTTAATCACACCCTTCCTCTGGTTTTCCCCCCTATATCAAGGAAATGGCCTGCAGTTCTCACAGACTACACATTCAGGAATGAAAACCTGCCCGGTCAAGCCATAGCCGAGCAGTGCTGGACACAGCAGGGCAGCAAACCCACTCCTGCTAGTCCCACCCCAGCTCTCCTCTGACTTCAAGCCCTGCAAGCCGTTCACTGGAAGCTTTGTCTGGCTGACTTTGGAGCATCTCAAGCAGGCAAAATATTTTATCTCCCTTTTGACACCAGAGAAACACACAGGGATAGACTTATAAAAGGTTTTAGGCACTGGACCCTAGGAATGGATGTCAGTCTAAAAAGGTTTACACAGGGCTAAGCACTTGGAAATTTAGTTTCATAACATGCAACACCCAGCAACCAAAAGCAGAGTGAAAAGAAGGACGCAAACCCAGAAGAACTTTTCTGCTGACATGCTAGAGGTGACAATACAGAAGAAAGATTCTTGACACAAAGTCTACAAATGCCCTTGGATACCTGTCGTCCCTTTGCAATGCATGTCTTTACTTTCTAAAATGTAGGAGCAGCTCAAGGAGGAGCTGCTGCAATTCACCTTTAAGCTCCCTGTGCTCAGCCAAGCCAAATGATATTCAGAACAACACCTCTTGGTGCAGGAGGCATACCTTGGCCGCCGCATCCCAAGTGGTTATGCACTCTGTTGGGTAAAGTGAAGGAAACATGACAACATTTAACCCTGCTGAAACTTGGCAAGATTCACAGGATCAGAAAGAGCATCTATCAGCAGCAAATCTGCTGCTGTAACCCGTAAATAACCGAGTGTTAAAGGGCTCCAGTCCCTGATCCCAGGACTGTGGATGTGTTTACTTATTGGAAAAGATAATGGAAACAAACATCTAAGGCAATATATGGATTTTTTTTAGAGATCACATTCACAGAGTTAAGTGTCTACAGTGAAATTTAAGCCTCGTGTCTGAGCCTCAGTCAATAATGGGCCTTGTATTTGACACTATATTACACATGAAGTATGCATTAATGGGTGTTTATGTGCTCTCTAAATGCTTGAACAAATGTCTGAGCCAAAGTGGTTAGAATCAGTGGTTTTTCAGTGCGGTACCCTGTTTAAAATAATTATTTCAGGGTGATCCCAAACTGAATATTTTTACTGGGCTTTTTAATAAATGCAAATAACAAGATTCCTAAGGGACTTCCATGATGCTCAAAATGCTGAGGTATCGGTAACGCCATTTCATGGGATTTGGGAGACTTTGGTTTAATTTTTTCTGCTGCTTGACAGCTGAACTGGGGTAATCAACCCTTGCTGATTTGAACAAAACAAACAAAAAATCAATCGCACTCTTGGAGTATAGATCCTTCTTCTTACCTAATTTGACCTGAACTGCTTTCCCTTTCGAGACCCACTTACTGCTTATAATAATAGACCTTTTTTATTGTACCAGAACTGCTTGAAGCTCTATTCCTGCTTCTAATAAAATAAAGCTTTAAATATAGCAGATTATTTTCTCCACCCTGTCTGACATGAGCTATAATCAGATTTTTGTTCTCCCTTTCATGAACACCATCTGTTTGTGACCATTAAAATCCATTCTCTATGCTGAAGAGATGGGAATTCAGAGGGATGTGTTCAGCCACTGTCCAAACAGTACCGTCATTCCTAAGGGATCCATTTCAGTCTGACACACCCAAGTATTTATGAGCCATAAACCGCCTGCTTAAAATGGCGATTCATCACCGGGCATGGGAGACACTGACAATGACAGAGCATGTTGTAGCTGCGAAAGAGGGGGAGGAAGGTTTTAGGAAGATCTTTTGAACCAGCAGTGTTATACAGCATCAATATTTTCCCGCTATGGCACCTCGTTTCCAAGCCTTTTGCTTTGACAGTTCTCACAGCCAATGTTAAATTAACAGACGTCTTGGAACTGGACCCCAAATGAGACAGCTACAAGGTCACTGTTTTTTGGCATCATCTGCTCAGGGACGCAGCGCTCGCTTGGTGTCAAAGCAGAGCATCCTGCTGCTTTCCCTGGTGCAATGCTCACTTCAGGGCTGGCTGAGGGACAGGGGGCAGCTCCTGCACCAGCACGACTGAGTGCCCTTCTCTTCACATCCAGATGCAGTCTGAGCAAAAGGCCACACGCTTCAGATTCCTACAAACTTATTTTTGCCTCATATCTCTGAGGCAGATTGTATCCCCACGTTACAAAAGTGATGCTGTTAAAAAACTGATGAAAGAAACATCACCGTCTAATGGAAATGAGGAAGTCAGACAAGGCAGCAAATGGGGTTTTTCAAATGAGATGTAATACAGACAGATAAATTCAAGACTTTTGCTCCATAAGGCAGGTGGAGCCTATCACATAGTTCTCACACCCACATGAGAAACTGCATAAGAGAACAAAGGAAAGGAAATACAAATGCTGGTAAGAGAATGTAAGTGCAAAGACTGTCTCATATGAAAACTGCCTCTGAACACTTCTTGAACTTTTTTAACAGACTACTGTAAAATTTAGATGGAATTTATATACTGACACCCCAAAAATCACCACTACTACTGTAGGAGCCATTTAATTCTTATACTTGCCAGGCTAAATTTCTATCTCAGTGTTTACAACCCTCTGGAGATTTACAGATGAGCTTCCTGCTGCTTTGGTTCCCTAGGGGATACGAGCTGACAGGCATGAACAGTGAACACCAGTACACACCGCTGGCAGCATTTTGTTACATGGAAAGCACCGCAGACACAGTTCTGTTTCATCCAGAGAAAAATAAATAAATAAATAGATAACGAAAATAAAAAAAATAAAAATAAATAAATAAATAAGGACAAAGGACAATCTGGAGCATATGTTCTTAATTCTGGTCCCAGATCTAATAACAACTATGCATCAAATAAGACATAGATAGACACTTGGTACTGCAACCGTGCTCCCCATCCCTGGCTAAATGATTTCAACTGTGCATGGCAGAGCCTGAGCTACAAAGCTTGTTCCCATGAATTCCTCCTGTCTGAACCTTCAACTGCCTTTCCCACAGTGGGACAGTCTCAAGGTGGCAGCATGGGCATTCCCCCTCAAGGCACAGGTCCCCCGTTTCCACGCAAGTTCTCCCAGGAAAGCAGGAAGATGCTCTTCAAGACAAAACAACAGCAACAAAACACTATTACCTCTGGTTACTTTGAAAATAAAATGCCTTATCACCTGTTTCGGTCCGGGCATCCTGCAGGGGACCCGAGTGGTGCCTATCCCTCACAATATCTATCAGCAAACATCAGGTGCCTTCCCACTTCATGCACTGTTCCGATTCCCATTTCCATACACCTTCCTTGTTATCTCTGTTAGATGCTTAATTCAGGCTGATAAATCTGGATAAAACAGGATAATCTTATTGATACAGTTATTGAGACGCCATTGAAATGGCAGTGCCCTAAACACCAAGAAAAAGGAGACAAAGAAAGACAGCGGGCCAGAGGAGAAAATGTTTGCTGGCCTGCTGTGCTCAGTTTATACCTTTCAGAAAGCAGCTGTTTGCAGCACTCACAAGAAACATGCAGCTTGTGAATTTAGGTTAAATTCTAACAGATACCAGAATTTTCCTCCCTATTCTTGGGTTCATGGGCCTCATGGACTAAGAAGGAACGGCAGACCTCGACAGCAGCTGGGGAGCTTTTGCTTGGGTACTACATGGGATCAAAAGTCTGAAAGCAGCCGAGCCTTAGTAAAGAAGGGCAGTTCAGCTCCCAAATATGGCCAACTCTCAGCCTTTCTCTGCTGTGTTGAGTGATTGAAAAGGAAATAATACCAACTTCCGCGGTTTGGGTCTAGCTCTAAAATTGCTCTGTTCCAGTTATTTAGAGGATTGGGGGTTGACCCCCCTATTAATGAGGCTGCTGACTGAACAGTTTAGGTAAGGGGGAAAAGATGACAGAGTGCACCGATCCTAACATAGAACTCAAGGGCAGAGCATGTATGTATCAATAAAAATCAGCAGTTAAAAAAATATATATATATATATGTATATGCAGCACCTCACAAAACACGGTATTTGCGGCTAGGGGCTTTAGCCAAAGGGTAAACAAGGGCCTGAAGAAGGGAGCCAGGCAGAGCCCCTCACACTTGAGCAAGAGCTGGCGGCGCCGCTCCCCCAGGGCAGGGCACGGGCCTTAAACCTGGCCCCGGCCCGCCCCAGCCCCGGGCCCCGGGCCGGGCGTAGCGGGAGCCCCGGGCCGGGCCGGGCCGGGCCGGGCCGCGCCGAGGCCTTGGTCGCCCCCTGCCGGCCCGCGGCGGAGCCAGGCCCGGGGGCTGTCTGGGCACAAATTCTGGCTCCCGGTGCCGGTGCAAGGGATCCTGAGCTCCTGAACCACACGCTTCTCTTGGAGGGAAAACTTTCCGCAACAGGATTACATTTATTTTTATTTTTTCTGAAATGAAGGCGATTTCTTTTTCTCACTTTTTTTTTTGTAGTACGCCAGCTGTACCTCTGTTCATCTCACTAGCTGTACGAAGGAGGGCATAAGGTAAAGATAACAGGCTTCCTTCGTCCCTGATATGCACGCAGTGAAATCAGATGCACTGAATTTTATGCATAACTTTAAATAAAGACAAGATTCCCTTTCCTGGAGGACGCTGAAATAACAGTGAATCTGGTCTGAACTTCAGATTCCCAGCTACCGACAAAACCTAGTTTTCCTTTCCAGACATTTCCTATGGAGTGACTGAGAAACCCTCAGCAAAGAGCACCAAGATTCTATGGAAAAACATTTTTTCTGTAAATGAAAACATCTTAAAAAGACTCCGAGCTTCAGTTCAGAATTAAGCCTAGAATATTCACATCTCACTCTGCTATTTAGGCTGCAAAACATCCTCTTCCATCTCAGAGAGCAGGAGGTGCCATCTCCTTCCTACCGGGAAGAGCACTTGGGTTAAGCACGGTGTCCTTGTGCCACTTCAGCAGGGGACCTGGGAAGGGCTGGCAACTCTTCCCCAGCTGAGCAAACACAGGGATCTCCTCTTGCTAAGGGAAAATGGGAAAATCAGAAGTGCAGCCTTTCCCATGCCCTTCCCTCCCTGTATGCCTGGCCTGTGATGAAGAGAAGTTACACACATATGCAACTGCAAGATGGAGCAGGGAAGCAGTTTTCTGTGCAACCACATATGACAAGGACACAGTTTTAGAGAAACTGTCCCCTAAATCACACAGCCAATATCATTCAGCTACAAGGTGCTGTGGATTCACCAAAGCAAACTAGCAGTCTCGTGTTTAAATAGTATCCTCCTCTGTTTTTCCCTAGTCCAGCTCTCTCTTACATGAAGAGCAGCAACACCCCAGAGCTATTTACTCGCATATTTTTGGAGAAGAAGAAATGCAGGCGTAATACTCACTCCCTCTCCAAAAATATGCGAGTAAATAGCTCTTCTTCTCAGAAGAAATGCATGTTAAGATTTAAGGAGAAAATGAATGAAAAGAAACAGTGGTCATGTGGTACAGACTGTTTTACAATGGTGACATTTTCAAGCAAGTGTTGACTTGTGGCATCAGTGAGAAACTAAGATGGGTGTGAAGAAGGTTGATGTGAATAAAATACAGACAATGACAGGCTTGCCCAAAATTGAAAAGTTTATGGGCTTCCTCATGGAATTTCAACTACACCCTTGTCACAGACCACATTGGAGAGGTCATATGAAGAGCCTTTCACAAAAGAATTTGTGTCACTGGTTTCCCCTGACAAAAAAAAAAAAAGCAGAAGAATCCATGCTTGTTTTAAACCAGCCATAAGATTTGAATCCAAGGCAGGGGCGGGAGAGCAGAAGACCTAGAAGTAACGTCTTTGAAGAGAATGATGTTAAAGAGAAAACACATTGCATTATGAATGCAGACATTGGCATCTGAAATATGAACAATCCATGTCTGGTAAACCAGATGTTCACTGTGGACACTCCATTTTCCGACTTTCCCTTTTGTGCTAGTCTTGTCTCTGCAGCTGGGGCCCAACAGGTGACTTGCACACCCCCAGGGACACACGGCATCCTCCTCTGTTACCGGAAGGCACAGCTAGTGGCACTGCTCCTAAGGAGAGACTGCTGCTTGCTGCCAGGACTGAAATGAAGGAGGAAGGCTTGTGCAGATGGGCTCCAGTCTCAGCTGGGAAGCAAACAGCAAAGAAGAAGCTAGAAACTGTTTATTAAAGCCCTCCTTGGTAGTGATTTGCTGTTTAACCCACATGCAGAGGGCTAGCTCCAGGGGCTCTGGGAGAGCTCCAGAAGCAAGTGAAGGGGCTTTGGGGCTTGCATAACGGTGCAAGTGTGGACTTAATTTAGAAACAACCTTTATCAGCCTGAAACACTGCAGAGAGACCTGTCCCAAAACATTTGAATAAGCTGCATACTAAATTTGCAAAGCAAGTGATCTATGTTTCATTATTGGTTCTACCACTGTACTACTGTATGACATATTTCACTCTCTGTGCTACTGTTTTCCTCATCTGAAGAGTGATGATATTACTATTTACCTTTTACTACATACCAAATTTATTTAACGTGTATTTCAAGGATCAAACCTGTGGGCAGGACTCCCTTGTCATGGCCGTGTTTTTTTTTTTTTAAAGTACTACAAAGTATGTAACATCACACCTAGTAGACACTGTAACTAGGGTGGAGTCCTGACAGACATCTACCTTTCTTCTCTATTTTGGTCGAACATCAGCTTTATCCTGTGAAACATCAGTATATGATTGGTCTGAATGCTTGTGTTTACAAAGTGTGTGCAGTATTGCAGTACCCAGATGTTATGTGCAGTAATCAGGAATTAATAGGAACTAGTTATAGTGGAGCTGATAAATTAATTGATGTAGTTTGTAATTAGAAGAATATTTCAATATAATTTTGGAAGATACTTTTGCTGTTCACTTTATTCTAAAGAAAAAAGTCATAGCAAACACCAAAATAATTGTCTTTATTAGATCATCTTGGTAGAACAAATGCAGTAATTAAAACCCAACTGTGTTCTTTATAGCACTGATGGGAGCCTTGAAATTAAGCCACAAAATATTCAGCTGCTTTTTTGTCTTTTTCACAACACATGCTACATAATCTTTCTTAGGCATCACTTTTTTGAAAACTGAAACTTGATTTTCCTTGAACCCTCTTTCAGTGGTGAAGATGCATGAAGAAGAACGAAAGACAGATGGATCTCCTTGAACTCAGAAGGTTACTGCGCACCAAACACATTTTCACCAGAGAGACATTTATGTTTTCTGGCTGAGAGCTAGAAGCAGCCATGAATATACGATAAGCCAGTCGCTGTTGTTTGATGATAACTTCTGTTAATTTGCATAGGGTCTATCTAATAATGTTAGTCTATAATGCATGAAGATTACATATCCTGAATCACTATCTGTTCTGAAGATGAATCATATTTCCAAAAGTTTGGTTTAAACTTAAACAGAAGGAAGAAAGTGCAAGTTCTTGTTTCCAGACAGCTGTTAAATGCATGCCCACTGAGCCTGTTTGCACCAGAGACACAGGAGGCCAATTCATTGTCCAGATTCCCCTGTCTGTCACTTGCTTCCATGTGATTCCAACCAAGTCACACTCAGACCCTCCAACACATTAAGGAATTTCTGCTGTGTAGGAGTCTAGCACTTCACTGTATTGGAGAATCTAAGCTGTAGTTTCTCTGTGCTTCTGTTCTCTCCCTATCCAACTAAGATTTGAAAACAAAAATCAAAAAGCTTTCCCTGTTTCATAGGGAAGCTGAAAGAATAAATTCATCTAAGACAGAGAGAAATATTGGAGTAATGGAAACCTGAAGTGGAGTTAAAAACAAACAGCTGAGAAAAAAACTCTATGTGTAAAACAAAAGTTTCAGTATAAGGACAGCTTCTAAGAGGCTTGGCAAGGATTCTGCCCCACTGGGAACCTATTTATTAAAACAAAGGGCTGAGAGTAGACTGGCCCAGGCAAGAGGAAATTGTGGATAACGTCTCATACAAATGCTCAAAGCAGCTTTTCCAACTCAGCTCCTGCACTAGTAAAGCAGTAATCACTAGGATTCTTGTGGAAGAAAACTGAGGTGTAGGTAAGAGTTTCTCCACCCAAATCTACCACTCGAATTATTTTTCTAAAGTAACTCCGTGTATGAATTGCCTCTGATGAGAAGAGAAAATAAATGTACAAAGGAAATGCAAAATGTTGATCTTTATTAGCATTTGTGAAGCTAATGTAAGGCTTTTTACCCCATAAGCCTGCAGGGAGACAAGTGCTATAATCTCTAGGCAATAAACTTCTTCTTGCATATACACATGAACTCCAATCTCTTCCCTGTTGCTTGGTGAGTTCATTCGTTGGTCAAAGGATACTTCACTTTGAGAATGGTTATGCCTTAATATTATTGGCTTGACTTACATATATGGATTTCTTTGCTTTTAAATACACTATTACTATCTTGTCTTTCAGTCTGCATCCTATAATAAACAGAAGAAACTGAGTTGCACACGACCGACATAATGCATATTACAGCAGTCCTAATACAGGACTTTACAAAGCCCCCAAAATCTGAAAGTGGTGCAAGAAAAGAAATACCTCATTCTACAAGGATGACGAAGAAATTATTCATCATTAGAGGAGCAAACAGAATATGTTGCTTACTGGCAAGCCTCTTATGGATGCCTGGAGACCTAGTTCTGAGTTGCATGTTCTAAGCACCAGCTACCACCAGTCAGAGTGACCACAGTTTACTCACTGGAGGGGAGACACTCAGGCACTGGCATGTCTCTGGGGTTCTCAGCTCATAATATAGTTTATTCATTATGTAATGGTAACGTGCATACGTTGCAGTTGGGTGCGAATTCCACCGCATTAAACGTGCTCCAGTGAATTAACCATCTCATTTAATGCAGAAGGTTTTCACGTATCAAAAAATAAATACAGACATCATCTTGGTCCTTGAGCATAGGACAGTACAATCATACAACTATCATTTGTTAGGAATAGTCCGACTGAGCCTGTATTGACTCCTACTTTCTATGTACATTGCCTTGAAAGTAGAAGAAATCCTTTCAGAGGTGGCATTCTGTATGCATCTGCAGAATAAAAGTGATAACATATCTTGTCTGCGTTACACTACTAAACACAGGTTTAAACACTGCAAACAGGTGCATTGACATTGTTAAAAACAAACAAACAACCCCCCCAAAACAGGCTAAGCAGGCTCAGGCACAGGACTTCACACTGCTTAACTGGCAGCCTCCTCCTCTGCTCTGGTTTGCACCACTCCAGCTAGCTGAATCCAAGACGCGTGCTCTGGAGAGGGCTGGCCATAAGCAGTTTGGACCAGAGCCTGAACATACTCTTGGTCACAGAGCTAAGGTTCAGAAGCCTGGTCCTGTTGTATTTAGAAAGACAGATACAGCTTTGAGCCTTCTATTTTTGTTTTTCCTTGTAAAACTAAACTAAACTAAACTAGAAAGCTCAGAATTAATGCCTCTGAGCATTAATGGGACAAGCAAGAAAAAACGCACCATCAGTCAACTGCTATCCATAGAAAACCTAAAAAGAGGCTTTCTTACCTACAAAAAGCGAACACCTTGCACTTTCAGAGGCCAAAACCTGAATGAACAACTGCAGTTTCAACCATACCTTAAAGAGTGGTGTTGCATTTATAAGGACTGCCAGAAAAGTGTATTTCTAAATAAAAAGCTCATGCATTGAGAGCTTTCTGCTATCTGTCACCCAAGACAAAATCTGGGCTGTCACCTCCAGGTCATCAGCCTATATGAACATTCATTCTAGTTAGACAGTATGCTGTGCGGTTTCAGTGAGACTTTTAAAGGTCATCTTTCATCCCCTGCAATCTTGTGTAAACTGTCACTTCTCCGGAGCCCTGCAAAGTGTGAATTCAAGCATGCAAACTCCTAACTGTATAGCAGGAACTTGTACCAACACAATCTGGCCACTGCTTTAAGGTCAGGCAAAAACCTCATTGTCGTACTGTCACAGATATCAGTCACCCGCAAACTCCCAAATAATGTGTTCATACAGGAAGAAAATGAAAGAAAAATAAAACTTACTTCAGTTACAGGAGTTATCATGTGACTCTTTCATAATATTTACATATATTCAAATACCAACAAATAGTGAAACAACAAAACAAGTAACACAATAAACAATGAACACAATTAGTAACACAATAATACACAACACAGTAACACAATAAAACAAGTAAAACAATAAAACTTGTTGGAAATGAGATAGGTAGGGGTCTTTTCTTCATCAGCTGAATTTGTGCTGAGGTCAACAGCTCATAGTGAAGTCTGTAGCATGGAGCAGAAGAGAAGCCTTTACCTCCTGCACCTTCCTGGCATATAAATGCAATGCCCCCCTCCTTAGACACCAGCACCCCACATCTACCAGCTCTGAACCACTCTTTGTGCAGAGAAATTCCCCACAAGTTAGGAAGGGGCTAGGAGGGGCGTAGTCAGCAGACAGAGCTGCCTCTCTTCTCTGCTGCTGGGGGCAAAGGCCAGGTGGGAAGCACCACCCAGCTCTGTGGGAAAAATTAGGGGGCCAACCAGCTCTGTGGAGGGGGGCACAAGACAAATATTGCAGACAGTGTAATAGTAGTCGCGCTAGTTAATTTTGCTATAGCTTGGTAACAGACCCATTTAGAATGGTAACAATACCCTAATACAGTTCTCTATTACCCCTCTCCAAATCCTCATTTATGATGAGAATTTATTTATTCTCTTCTTGAAAATGTTTACTCAACAAGCAATAATGATTCTGTGTTGCCAACTATCCATGTCATTTGTGACACTTTCACAGGAATCATAATATCCTTTCATGAATAGGAAGAATGCTGGCAGCATGGCTCAGCAAATGAGATCAACTTTTCTGCAAGGCAAACTGCCTGGGAAAGAAAATCCCCGTCTCATAAATATATTTGAGATTTTTTGCCCTCTGAGAAAATCTCAAAGTTTACAATGAAAAAAAATTGAGACAATCAAAGATAAATTTGTAGCACAATCCTGGAATAGGTGTGAGCCTTTTGTTTATGGTATCCAGAAGGGATGTAAAGAATCACTGTGTATAATCCTGAAAGAGAAACTCTGGATACTAGCTTTCTTCCTCCCCTCCAAATGTCTACAGCTCAGTGTTTAGGTCCTTCAGACTGAGTACAGGAGAGTCATGGTCAACTCTTTGCTCCAATATGTATTTAAATTATTTACATAAACTTAAATAGCTCCAACAGAAGAAGTAAAATAAATCTGCTGCACACACACACAAAAGTAGTATTCATGGTCACAGCAACTTTCCTGCCCCTTTGCAAGTTGTGTCTCATCAAGTGTCAAATGTGTGACATACACACAACAAGTAAATGTTCATTGTATTCATTGTATTAATGACTTCTGTGAAATGTGGCTGTGAGACACTTGATCCTACTAGATATTCCTGCATGAAGTGAAGAAACCCTTCCTGCCTAAACCTGCAAAAAAAAATGACCTGTTCCCATGAAACACTTCTTATGATGTATGAACCGTTTTCATTTTTTTTAAGAGAATTCCTAGGTCAGCTTTGTCACCATCTCTTTGGACCCAAGTAACTGTAGGGCAGTACACAACAAAGCTAAAGTGAAACCAGATTTGCCAAGAAAACTTAAGGTCTCTAATTTTTTGTTCCCATGTTGATTTTGCTCTTACAGATGAAGCCAACTTCTCATTTGTTCTCTTACCTCCCATGAGAGGAGCCTAGCCTCTGCAATAACAAAATCCTTGAGCTGTTCACTCTTATCCCTGCAGGCATATAGTAGCACCCACAACACTGTCATTGGTATGAATACAAAAGTAAAAGGTTGTCCTGTTTTGGAATACGCGGTCTTGGACTCAAGAGTCCAGGACAGACTGAATTTGTCTGAAATTCACAGCTAACTCTTTTACAGTGTCTTTAAAACCATTTCAGTCTACAACTTCCTCGCGAGGGGGAGTGGAGAGGCAGGTGACCTATTCTCCGTTATCACCAGTGATAGGACCCGTGGGAACGGTGCTAAGCTGAGGCAGGGGAAGTTTAGGCTGGACATCAGGAAGAGGTTCTTCACCGAAAAGGTGGTTGCACACTGGAACAGGCTCCCCAGTGAAGTAGTCACCGCACCAAGCCTGTCTGAATTTAAGAAGTGTTTGGACTGTGCACTTAGTCACATGGTCTAAACTTTTGGGCAGACTTGTGCGGTGCCAGGAGTTGGACTTGATGATCCTTATGGGTCCCTTCCAACTCGGGATATTCTGTGATTCTATGATTCTATGATTTCAATTAATAATAATAATAATTTAGTTGTTAATCGAAAGCCTTCCATGCCGAACACTGCAGGTGCTTGTTGGGGGGTGGGGGAGTCAGGGGCTCTCTAGGACTGACGATATTGGGGGCTCCCTTGGGGGGCTTAGGGTAGGCCCTGGCAGCCAGTCCCATCCCACCACCCCATCCAGCTGCAGGCAGCTGGTGGCACTGGGGCAGCCCCAAGCACCTCCCTGTGGATGGGGACAGGCCGAGGCCAGGCTAGGCTGTGGGCCTGCGGGTGGGCCTGGCGGGGCAGGGGCCATGGCTGGGCAAGGCAGAGCTATGGGGAGCTGGAGCCTGGCCCTGATGGAGTTTCACTGGGGCAGGGGCTGGTGGCCCTGGGGCTGATGTGGGGGCTTGGGCCTGAGCAGGGCTGGGAAGCTCCAGGGATGGTGGGCAGGGACAGACAGGGCCATTAGTGCCCTCAGGGCACTGGTACATATTTTAAATCTTTTCTGTTTTGGGCATAGGCAAGCATGATTAATGAATGCAGACTACTCATTACCTTCATTACCTGGAGACTTTCATGGAGAATTACATATTTTTTTAAATTTTAATCATTTCTATGAAACATATCCAGCTTGCCAGGAACTGCATTAAGGCCTCACATTAAGACAAACATACACTCAGAAAAAAATGTATTGAAAGGGACCTCTGGAGGTTGCCTAGTACAATCTTCTATTGAAAGCAAGGCCAACTTCAGGTTAGATAAGTCAAGTTTCAAAAATCTCCAGTCATGGAGTTTCCTAAGCTTCTTCAGCCATCTGCTCTTGTGCTTAACCCATCTCACAGTGAAAAAAGTCCTCCCTACATCCAGTCAGAGTATTTTTGCTGCATCTTGTGCCCATCATCACCTGTCCTGCTACTGTGCACCACCAAGTATGTAGCTCCATATTTTCTCTAACTGTCCATTAGGTAGTTGAAGACAGCAATTGGACCCACTGACCCTTATCCAGACAAAACAATCACAGTTTTCTCTGTTTTTTCTTGCAAGCCATATGTTCCTACTTTGGTACCAGCAATCAATATCTTGCTGGTACCAAGGAACCTGAAGCTAGGCAAGGTATTTCAAATGTAGCCTCACAAGTGAGACGGGAGTAATCACTTCCTTCAGCTTGCTGGATACACTTTTACCAATGTAGCCCAATATGTGTTTAGCCTTTATCATTGTAAAGGTAAGAGTACAATGCTGCTTCATGTTCACCTTGGCTGTATCATCCTTTTCTGCAGAGATGATATTCCTATCAATACATGAAGTCACTCTGCCACTGGTGAGGGACTTTATTTACAGTCACGATGTCTCTGCCAGCCTCTGCCTTCTCTAGGTGTCGAGTTCCCTCCAAATGACAGCCCAAACCTGCAATGTATTAACTGCTCACTCCAGTTGGTGCCACTCATGAATGTAATGAGCATGCATCCCATCCCATCAACTAGGTTGCTGAAGAAGATGTTAAAAAACAATGTAATCCCTAGCATCAACCATTAAAAATGTGTCTTGTAACTGGCTGCCATTTAAATTTCTAAGTCTGACCTCTACACTTCAAACCAAACAATCCAGACAGTTTTTTACCAGCCTCATAGTCTAGCCATCCAGTTCATATCTCATCTGTTTGGCTATAAGGATTTCTAACAAACTAGATCAAGAACCTAGCTAGAATCAAGATAATATACCGCCACTTCTCTCTTAACCACAAAACAAATCGTCTCACCATGAAAGGTATTCAGGCTGGTCAGGCACAATTTGCTCTTGCTAAATCCACACTGACTCTTCCCAGTTACCTTCCTTTATTTCACAACTGGAAATAGTTAATGGGTTTTTCTCTCTAACTTCTAACAGGCTGAGGAAAGGTTCCTTTCTCCTACCACTTTTGAAGATGGACATTACATTTCTCTTTCTCAAGTCATCAAAAACCTGCATTCACCATGACCTTTTGATGATAAAAGAGAGACTTGCAATGACATCAGCTAACTTCCTCAGCACCTCCAGATGCATCCTATCCAGGCCTATCAACTTGTGTACATCCAGCTTGCTTAAGTAGTTTCTAACTGGATTGTCCTTTACCATGATAATCCTTTACCTCTTTCTCCCAAGCTTTGCTACTAGACAAATAAATTGGATAAGCTTGAGAGGAGACCTTGCTAGAAAAGACCAAAGCAAATAAGACATTGAACTTTGTTTGCATCCTCTGGCACAGGATTGCCCACCCTGTTCAGTAGCAGACACACTGCATAACCAGGTGATGCTACCATATTTCTTGTGAAAAGCATGACCCTGCTTCCATCTTCTATCCGTTTATTTCATGTGTTTAGAATCAGTTCAGAGTTCCCTTTTCAGCCTAGATGAATTCTTACTACATCTGTTCATTTTCTTTCTTTTGTTTTATTTTTTTTTCTTTTTCTTTTTCTTTTTCTGTTTTAAGGAGAATATGCTTGATAGTTCTCCTGAGTTCATTTGCACTTCAAGCTCTCATGAGATCCTTCCTGTTAATTCCCTGAACAAGCCCCTGAAGTCCAGGGTCATTAGACCTCTATTCCCTTTCCTTAATTCTTTTAGGATCTTTTTATGATCACTGTACTCAAGGTTGCTATCAGCTTTCCCATTCTGTAACAGTCATTACACACTCAGAAGGGCAGGTCAGTGGAGCAGCTCATCTAGTCAGTCTATCCAGTACCTGAAGCACAAACATGTCCTCCATATACTCCAGAAATGTCATTATTTGCTTGCTCCCTGCAGTGATATCCATTCAACAAATGTCAGAGGGGTTCAAGAGCCCCCATGAGAATCAGGACCTACATTCAGGGGACTTATTCCAGTTTTTTAAAGGTTTTGTTCATCTTCTCTTCTAGCCTGGGTGGTCTGTAGCAGAATCCTACCACAGTGTTTCCCTTTGTGGCTTCCCTTCTGTTCCAATAAACTTCTCACAGACTTATTGTCCTGTCCATAGCAAAGCTCCATGCACCTGAGCTGCTTCTTTGTACAGAGCATAACCCATCACAGCATTCTAGTCAGGGAAGCCATCCTACAGCATCATGACAGAAGCACTGACTGAAGAAGCTTTGATGCATTGTTGCAACATGCCAAATGATTGACTGCCCAAATGGTTTTCATATGAATCTCATCTGCTTTTTAGCTCTGATCCAGTCTCTGATCCATCTGGCAAATGGTTTGATAGAACCATGTACGGAGATGATACTTATGTGCTTCCCCTCTACTTACACCACTGTTAGATCACTTTTTAAATAAGCATCTAGTGCATCTAGATAAGCTACCAGTGTAGTTAAGGAAATGGAAGATATTCTGATGAAGCCCAGAAGAAAAATTTTCGTTCTATAGCTAATGGAAATGTAACTTTTCTCAGTTGCTTTAAGGTTGTGAAGTAGCATTCAAAAAGAGCATCTTAATCCACTGTTTGGCATTGCAAGTTTCACACATGGACCATCTGCCTCTTGTTTATCCTCTTCTTTCATGGACATTCTCTTTTATTCTCACCTCATATTAAATTTCTGGCTGAAGATAAGGCTGAACAGTTGGCCCAAACAGCAGAGCCACCTGATGTCTATTTGCAGAAAACAAAACCAATCTACTGAGAAGTCAAGGACCAGATTTTTATTTATTTTTTATATTTTTACATGCACATCTGAGCAGTTATTGATGACAGTGTTGCATAAAGTTTTATGACAATACTGTCTCATTAATCTGAGAAAACACCTCATGACTTTGTCCTAAACAGACAACTAAGCGTCACAACTATTATACTCTAACCAGTTTTAAGAACTATGCATAAATCCTTCCTCATATCCTACCAGTAATAACATTTTGCATAATCCACAGAAAATAAACCTAATTTTATATCTTATATGATAATGCATCCATACTCCCAATGTGCATATGAATGCATATCTACAGCTTTCAGGTAGCTCTTTCAGGCGTATATACATGTTATAGAAAGAGAGGCCTTGGGAATATTTGTTCATAGCTGCTACAGAACACATCATAAACACATACACAACATAAGGAAAAATAATCAGAAATCACAATGAGACAATATATTCAATATATAGGAGAACAGGAAACAAGAGCTTAAATTGAGTCTCAGCTCTGACACTGCTCTGACAAATGCCTTTGCCAGGCTGCACAGCAGGTTCTTCAACTATAAAGCTGAGAACACACTTGGTAAGACTCTTCAAGACTGAATTTCTTTGTAAGGTTCAAAGCTGACATGAGTACCAGAACATGAGCTGGACAGCTGCCCTAGTTTACTAAATTAAATAGCTATTGCCACCTACTGGCTATATTGCAATATTAATATAATAAACTGCTTTCAAGCGTAGGAAATCAAACACCTGTGTTTTCTTCATAGGAAAATTATGTACACTAAAAATAGAATAATTAATACTTTCTATCTTTTTCAGTGAAGAAATGATAACAGTGTTTTCTATTTTTTACAAGGTATGTCAATAAAGCATTTTTATACATTTACAAGTCCCATATTTGTCTCTACTAGAAGTAAAATATGCCTACTCAGAAATTTAATTAGTGTCATGGTCTGTTTGTACCTGCCTCTTTTCTTAAACACACAGGGTGTCTGTGGTGGGAACCTGGTTTTGGCCTGTTTGTCTAAAGCATGGTGGATCCCAATCACTGGCTGGGTGTATGTGTTAGAAATATCATATATAAGCAGGCCTGTGGTTGTGGTCTAGGTGAAGAATGTGCATCCATCAATACATATATTGCACCATTTGTGCGATTAGCAATGGATGAATTTAGATGCATTCAAGGTACTTCCAGTTGTACGTCTTTGTGGCATCAAAGAAGACTGACACCACATTCCGAAGAAAAAATTCCATGGTATGAGCACAGTTAATCATGTTTATAATAGCACTTTTTGAGATAACCCGAAGTTAGAACAAGACGTACTTCGAGGAATTTTGGTATATGTCAAAGAGTCTGCTGTTAATTCTGGTCCAACACCAGCTTTGCCAGTAAAAACACAAGAACAGTGGAGAATGAAGAAATTCACCTTCATTCACCGCATTTCAGAATTTTATCTGCTGCTTTCCTTCAGCAGTTCATGTTCACCTAATGGACATTATTCTACCAATTGAACCAGCAAAGCACTTTTTCAAAGTTTCTATGCAAATTTTATGCCTTAGTTAAAATAATAAATAAATAAATAGATAAAATATTACATTAAATATGGTTTGCCTAAATTTGTACTGAAACAAGTCAGAGTTCTTAGGTAACCTGCACAGCTGTATAGGTAAAAGGCAGCAATCTTTAGTTGCAGAGTGATGAGTAGTACTTTGGAAAACTAGTTTCTTAGGTTAGTCTAACCAGAATCACAATACAATGTTTGCAAACACCCTAAATTAGACCCTATTGCATAGTGTGGATGGTCTAATTCAGTTGTGAAGTAATTTTATCATTTGGCTTAGTCTGCAGTAAACTGAAATCACTCTACTCTAGAAAGAAATTATCCACAGGGGAGTTTCAGATAGAGTAATTTAGGTGTATTGACTTTATATGTTCAGCCAATTTCCTTGCATTTATGGATTGTTCCTGTGCAGACCAGACCTCTTAAGTTTCACATATGGATATGTCAGGCACAATGCACTCAAGAAAAATTACACATTCAGCAGAAACTCATATTAGATAATTACATAAACGCTCTGCAAAAATTGGCAGCAGCAGTCAAGATTTCAAGAGGGGAACATACCAATAAGCAGCCTCAAACACCTACTCCCCTTTCAGAAAGAGAAGGCTGCTCTGTCCTTCCCTCCAATTTCTGGGATTTATTTTAAGGACTCCTACTGAAAACAAAAACTGTAGTCTTACACTAAGTGAACTCTTAAAGCCATTCTGCAGACAGTGCTTGGGAAACAAGAAGTTGATGTTAGCTTATTTTAGAAAGCATCTGTAAAAATGTAAAAGCTATCATGATGCCTTAAACAATATTAGGTATTCAACCATTCCCTGTGAGAAACTACAGCATACTGAAGTACTGTGGTAATACAAAATTACTGTAGCCTCATAGTTTGCCTCTTTACCAAATAAAGATTAGGTTCAGGAATGACTTTGGCCATAGCTCTTCTATAGCACTTAGCTTGGCAAGCAAAAATGCAGCAGCATCCAAAATGTTTCTTTCATGATGCCAAAATAACTATTATTTTTTAGCCTTGGGGACTATATTACAGGTTCATTTTAACCTGACTATGTCATACTTCTGTTTAATCTGTTCCTGTGCTCTCCTTCCCTTTGGGAAATGTTCAGATCCTTGAAAGGTACATGCCATAGGCAAGTGAAGTTGAGAATTTCTGACGTCTGGAAGGAAGTTTAACACGATGCACAGCATGGCAAAACACAGCATTGAAAACATGGTGGGTGTGGACAAAGTGTTATCTTTTGTTGAAGCACAACGACCCGCAAAGAGAGATGGTGAAGGCGGACAGCCATTGTTTGCCTGAATCTCTATGAGAACAAATCCGAGAGCAACCATGGGATGGCGATCTCGATTCACACAAGCACATCTTAAACACCATCCTGCAGAAAGACTTGCTTGGCCACAAAGTGCATCCAGTCACTTGTTCTACATCCAAATCTGCAGAAAGCTAGTTAATTCCTTTTCTCTCAGCTAGGCTTGGTTTCAGTAATGCTATTAAGGTTAGTCTCAGAACACTACTGTCTAACCACCATGCAACAGGGAGTCCTTTTCAAGAAAATTCTATTAAAGCTTTCAAATTCGTACTTAACGCAGTAGAACTGAAAAAGAAGTTAGTAAAATGAAATGGCTTAACAAACATCTAGTGACAGAAACAATAAAGGAACTTAAAAAAAAAAAGTAATCAAAGTTCTATTCATATTCTCTGCACTCTAAATTCTAATTTATACATAATTTTCTATTTCAGGTTCATTAAATTCTTTCTCCAGCATCAGACTGAACTACAGGGTATCTACTGTAGAACAGGAACAATCATATGCGTATTATCAGATGGAGAAACTGACCTGTAATATTAAAGACAGCAGTGGAATAAAATAATTATTTTTATTTAAAATCTTGTCACTCGATCATTGTGATAGCCTTGTAGTTTCCGGTCCACAAAATCAATTCTAATGAGTTTAATAAATCAGGAACTGAACTGTCTTCAGGTGTGTCACAGACAAACTGAGGTCTCTGTGAAAAACAGGAGGTCAGACAAGCATGAATCACAGCAGCAAAACCACAAATTACGAACCAACAAAGCACCATTAAAATCTTCCAAGTTTCAGCTCTACATTCTGAAACCATACCAAGTTTCTTTATAATTTTTGAATTAAAATTCACTCTTTGAAAGAACAGCAGACATCAGAACAAGAAAATGCAGTACCTACAATTGTATGGGGACAAGCCTTAGGTCTTTAATTACTAGCTCTACAGTAGATCGTGAAAATAATGAAAAAGAGCCTCATGATATGCTTCCAAATCATTGACTTGCAGGGACATCTCTCAGACTTGCTTGATTGCTTACCAGTCCCTATATGCTAGGGGATATGAAAGTGTGTACATTGAGGCACATACAATTAGCTAAAGCTCTAGCAGATTTGAAGTCCAAAGACTTCAGTTACTCTGTATCTTTCAGATATTTGGAATTTCCCTAAGCCTTCTCTGAAGATTAAAGCAAGTTAAATACTTTTATTAAGTTCCGAGACTATCCCCAGCCTCAGAATTTCCTCAAAGGGGATTTCCAATACATAACTCCAGCATAAAGGCCCGGCAAGTAGCAGAACGTGTTTCTCTGAGAGCTGCTGGGTGCTGCAGGCTCCTGGTGCTGCATTCAGATTTTCAGAACTGCACCTTTGAGAAACATTCCTACAGTGTGGATGCAGCTAATCCTATTGGCGAAGTGGTTTCACTTGTAGCATCCTAAAGTCAGAGATTATGTTCAAAACGTCAGAAAGGCTGAATTTCCCAGTCATTCCTGTATGTTTGATTTTTCAAAGTTGAGCTTCTTCAATATATTTTTTTTCTTTTCCTCACACACACAAGGAAGTTATAATACAGGTAAAGAAGTGTGTGAAATTTCAATCTGTTATCTACTGCACACTAGGAGTAGATCTTTGTATTTTCTAAGGTAACTTGCATGATATAGTGCTCTGTAAGTCTTCAAGCAGAGAGAGAGTGTAGTTCTTGGCCAGTTCACAGCTCAATTTACTGTGCAGTGACATCTATATGTGACAAAGTCCCAAAACCTCAGCAAGATCAAGAGAGGGGCTTATTCAAATGATGATCTCATGGGTCTTTTCCAACATAGATGATTCTATGATTGTATGGGTCTGTGATTCTAAAATTGGAAAGTGAGCTTTTCTCTGAGGACTTTACTCCAGGAACCTCAAATTAGCAGACAAAACACGTTCCTTTTTAAAACAGCAGCAGCAAAGGCTGAGTGGCTGAGCCCTAGTGGGAAAACCCACTCAAATGTCTTGTTTTTAAAAATAAAAGAACTCATGAGTGCATTCTGTAGCAGAACGATAGTACTGAACAGAGCTTTGGACCTTCATCTGTACTAAGGCCTCCTTGCACTAGAGTTTTACTAAGAAACTGGCATTGCTCCTGTCACAAATACCATGCAAGTACTTAAATGTGCTGTGTAGATACCTGGCTGCATTAAAATTATTTCTAGTGCTGCTTGCTTGCTACAAGTTGCGTGTATCCTGTATCTACAAAAATGCAATATGCACAACTGCACGTTGCTAAAACCATGGTCTCATTGTTTTTTAACAGAGGTGTCCATACCACGAGGTGAGTGGGGCTTTCTGTATTTTAATGCCACCCACAATACTTGCCTGTTTCGAGCTGAAGCCCGTACTCCAAAGTAGAGGCTGCATTATTCCGCCATATGGCTCACAAATTACAAAAGCAAATGAAGATGAGTGCTTTAGCTATCCCTCAGACAAGTGACATTCAAAAAGATTAAAAGCATGACAAGCCTAAATAAGATGCCACAAGCAATTAGTTTTAGAATATTTTAGAACATTTCAGAACATTTCTCTGTTCTCCCTTGCTTATAGCAAAATGCTTGTTTTTATACAGATTTGTGTATACTAGGTGATAGCAGTTTTGTGTATATTAGGTGATAGCTTACTGGCATTTTTTTAATCATTGTATTCACATTGTATTAGCTTAAGAACACAGTTTTCTTTCCATAGCTGTCTTGTATTGAGGATGTAAAGTGTAGATCTGAGTGACATTTATTCTGTAGTTTCTTCTTGACATGGAGACAGCTTCTATGTACCACTTCATTGGTACTCCATCACCATGTATAATAAAATATTTTTTAATTACACCAAATTTTCATTTGAATAAGCCACTGATAGCTGTTACCTTTTCACCTGAGGAAAGCACATATCCCAAAACTCAAAGAATTATTTAATTGTTTATGCAAAGCAAAAGCAGAAGAGAGGCCATGTACCAACACAGCCTCAGCCACCACTGTGTATATAGTTGAACGTTTTATAGCTTAACATTTCATGTACGTAATTACACTCTATTCAGAGGTTCATATCTAAGCCTGAGCAGTTGGTTCTGCAGACAATCATGTAGTAGGCTAATTATGGACAATATGTGCATCACAATAGACACACATCCATTGCCTTTCTTCATAGGTCTTAGATGTGTAGAAAATATATAGATCTATTAGACCTAATATAGTAACAGGAAGATTCTTCCTTTCCTCGGTTTTAAGATGCTGAACCAGGAAAAGAGGAGGGTATGTATTCTACAGAGGTGTTTAAGTTGCTAGGCTGCTCACAGAATGTTTCCTGGCTTCTCTTTCATCCGCAGAGTTGTCCCGACTTCATATCTTAAGATTCTGGCTTTTAACTTGTAAGTCCTGTCAGGGCTTTCACAACCAAAGGCAATACATGTTAATGTTCCGCTTCGGTATACTTACGGAAGTGAACAGTAGTGCAGACCAGTATCTGCTGCCCTATCTCTCTTGTTAATCACTACAGGTGAAATGCTTTGACATTTCGAAGTCATTAAGTAGAAACTTAGAAAAATACTGTTTCTCCAAAATATAACCACTTGCAAATTTATGGAAACACACAAAAAATACTATATTGCAATTCTGAGCAAAATGATAACCTTCAGAATTCGTCTTTTCCATTTAAGGCAATCAACTGTATCTCAACTCAGATATTATTATTGTAAGTCAGAAAAAAAGCAAGATGAAAAATTAGGAACTGTGAAATATGATTATTGCTTTTCCAGTTACAGTTATTTTTTGCTTTTTCATTAGCACTTTATCACATAGTAGAGAGAGTCGGAGAGACTGAACCAGAGGAGATATTGATTTTGGCATGTTTTTATTAGATGTGTCTTGATGATGAGCACCTATCTCTGCATCCTAAGCAGGATAGAGAGTCACACTACAACAGTCACTCATTATTGTGTAGATTTCATTTTCTCCTGTTCTTAGAAAGCAAAGACAGGTAAAGATAATATCTTTTACTATCAAGAGCAGACGTCACCACTTCAGTTCCTGTTATTCCATTGCTAATGCTTAAGAAATCTTCTGTGAAAATAAGCAAATGAGTAGACAACAAAGTATTCACCAGCCTCTGCTAAACTTTAAGATGAAGGACAAAGATTGTGGCGCTAAGTTCCTTTTCCTATAGCTCAGCAAAGAACTAATCCCTGAACAAGAATTATCTATTACACTGAGATCTTTACAAGGGATCTTGTGACCAACAGCTTTTCTAATTTTCCAGTTATGCCAAGTAGTCTAAAAAAAGATATTATCTCTACCCACAAATGCTATCTTACATTATCTTTCCTCAGAAAACCATGCTACAGGAAAATACCACCACTGTGTATTTCATTTGGCATTTGTCAACCATTATAATCAAATATCTCCAAAATCATTGTTAAGCAATCAAGGCTCATGTCAGCTGAACAAATAAACCTTGGCAGCACCTTCTTTTCAGAAAAAAAAAAAAAAGGAAAAAAAAAAAAAGCTGGCATCATGGTTTTTGATGGCAGTGTTCAGCACAACTACTAAACCACTACTATGCCCCATAGCTTTTCCCCAGTTAAAAGGGAATATGGTGCATCATATTGCCTTTTAAAATTTTTATTTTTCTTGTGAAGACTGGCTAGCTGCTGCCCAGACTTTCAAAGTTCAACGCCATAAAGAAATGCAAGAAGACTCCCTGATCTGATTCCTTAAAGCTCTCTAAAATACAAATGATCACTGACAAGCAAATCAAAGCCTCCTTCCTTATCAAGGAACTGAAAGAGAAAGGAAAGGGGGAAAGGAGAAATTTACAACTAACATGAGACTGGGAAAGTTGTCTTGATGTTCAGCACTAAGCAGCCTTGACACAGGACAGAAATGCACACACTGTTGTGTTCCAGGACACCTCTGGTGTGCATGAGGAAGGGGGAAGCTTTGGAAACATTCAGATAGGCTCGGTACAGCCCAGGTAGGTTAGCTTCCTTTGTTTCCAGTTATGGAAGAGCTTTTCCCTTTGTGGTCTGTGGAGCACTGATGCTCTGTGAAACACTTCACAGGGGCCTGCAAATGTATCTGAGAAAAGTGTCTAAAGTCAGGTGACTACGGTTTATGCTCAGGTCTGAAAACAACCAGGATCTACAAGCTGATACAAAATAGCAGGGCAGTGCTCTCTCAAAGGACAACAGGGGTTTTGGGATATTGGGTAATAAACTGGCAAAAGGCCACAGATGAGGTTTGATGGATTTTATTATAGCTACACACACTGATTACCTGTATAATTAAGCCTGAGCAGAATGTCAGCAATCCAAGCATAAGCAAAAGGGAAAATAAAAATCCACTTGCCATTTAGGCAAGGCGCAATATTGTTAACGATCAGTCTTACCTGCTGATGAGCCACGGTCAGGAAAGTTGTCGATCCCTCATATTGCCCTTCACAACGCCAGACGTCTTCACAGGGCCAGCCAGCGAGGACTACCCCGAGCTGGTGTTGGAGCACTGTCTTTATGGGATCGAGACTTGGTGCCAGTTGCATGATCAACAGACTAACACGAGATACGTCTTTTACATAAGGGCTTGAGAACAAACAGGCCTTGCAGAAGGACTAACCATAAGCAAATCAGACAATGTAACAACACAGATCTATAATTGCTCGGCCCTCCTTGCTCTACTGCTTCTCTACATTATTTCTCATGATCCACAAATTAGCAGTGCTTCTTTTTCCCAAGCTTTTGTTGTGGAAGCTGTTGTTGTGTATCTGGAAAAGACTGTTTCAATAACTGGAGGCATATTAGCACTCCAAATTTATGTCATCATGGCCTATTGTTTCAAAAAAAATGTCATGATATATAATAAAAAGATATCACAGATTCTTCAACAGGGCTTTAGTCCACTATCAAGCAGGAGGAAGAGATATTTCACTGATTTACTGCTATCAAAATAGATGAGAAGACATGAAGAAAAATATATGGGAGCATGTTTCTTGACTGCAGAAAGACATAATGTAACATCTCTTACACCTAATCACAAACTATCACAGTTTACAACCAATACTAATGAAAAAAAATAATCCTGAATTTAGGTGGCAGAAATCTAAATCAGAGTACCGTACAATTTGTATTTACTGTGGGTTCAGCAAGCACACAGATAGAAGCCAGTGCTTTATACAGAACTGGTCTCTTACCCATTCGTACCATAACTTGTTCTGTGTTTACCTCTGCCCCCTACAGCTTTATCTGCCAATATGGTTGTACCATTATGGCAAAAGAGTACAATTTTACGACTGCTGACTTAAACTCTGCAAGAAACCTCTGAAGGGACTGCTCTGTGTTAATAGATAAATGGACTCACAGTATGCATGCAGACTTGAAATACAGCTTCAAAAAGTTTCTGGATAAGGAAAAAAAAACTGCAAAAACCTGGATATATGATAACCTTATTCATACATCAGTTTCAATTTGCCATATCAGATTATCTTGCACCTGGATGTTTGATGTTGTCAACGATGATTTAAATTAACGTAGTGCAGCTTCTCTTTTAACAAAAACCCTTACTTTCCCTGAGACTCTTCAGTTCAAAGATCATATCTATGTCTTCTGATCCCCCCAAAAAGCCATGAAAAATATGAACGTTATCTTCACAAACAATAATGTGGTATATAAAATGAACTAACATGGAGTATATAAGGAAAACTTTTCTATATTCAAGCACAGGATAATAAAAGCAAAGGTAATAAGAATTCTTTTTTTCCACATGAGTTCAACCCACACAATGAAAATACATTTCAACTAAGCTGATGTCATGTTCATACCATAGAAAAAAAAGTTTCAGAGTAAGAAAATGAAAGATGCCATTTCCAGTCATTATATTAAGAACCCGACTAAATTCCATTAATCTGTGATGAATGTTTTTGCTTGCTGTGAAAAAAAAAGAAAATATCTCTGCTTTAATCTGGTAATTCTAATTATGAAAAACTCTGCTTTAATGTGCCTAGCCTCTGGAGACTAGAAAAAAACTTTATAATCACTCTAAATATGAATTGTTCTTTCCTACTTGCCGTTTTTCAGTCCTAAAAGCTTAATCCTCACATTGAAAGACCCAGCCTGCACCAAAGATCTTGAGACCTGAGGCTAAAAAGCTGTTTAAGAATTCATGGAGTATGATATGAATTATATTATATTTAGTATATTTAAAAAACTTATCAGATGGCCATAGCAAATGACAAAAAGCAGAGTAGAACAGGTTCTGCACAGTAGCATTTGAATAAAACACTCTTCAGTCAGGAACCAGTTGTGCTTTGTAAAAAAACCATAACAGCCTGCTTTAAAACAGATGAATCATGCCAATACCCCATATTACAGTGATCCCAAATAGGCTGATTCAAAATCACAAAACCATTATTTTGCCATATTTATAACAACAAATTCTCACTAGCACATTCAGAAACTGTGGTATGGGACCTGTACAAGGAAAAATAAGTACTGCTGACGTTCTTCTTCAAGTAAAGAATTCAACCCATAAAGTACCAGATCACCCTTGATTCTCAAACACGCTACTGACATCCCATACATCCCATAAGGGAGTTTCTTAAACAAAGAAGGAAAAGACAG
This sequence comes from Anser cygnoides, assembly GCF_040182565.1. NCBI lineage: Eukaryota > Metazoa > Chordata > Aves > Anseriformes > Anatidae > Anser > Anser cygnoides. The sequence continues at coordinate 131,833,621 of NC_089873.1, read as the reverse complement.
ACATGTGAAGTAGGATATTGTGGTGTTTTGCTTTTTCATGCTTTATTTTCATTAGAGAACTTTATAAGAAGGATGAGACCTAAGTGCATGCAAATACAAATATGTCACACAGTGCACCTAAAAAGATTATTTTGGAATACGATTTTATGCAAGAAATTTTACGTTAAGGACATCCTCCTTAAGAATATGATCTATGAAAGTATTCCAAAGCATATTCAGGCAATGAGCAGGGTGAAAGCGCATGGAGTGAGAGGAAAGAAATTTCCTATACTAATGGGTTAAAGAAGTCTCATGGATACTTGAATTGATTCATGCAGCTTTTGAGAGTGAAAAACTAACAGAGACCACCCAATCACTCCTGCAAACCTTCCAGAATCTGAGGAAATAGTAGTCTCTTAGCCAAGACTGCATTAACCTGTGAGAAAAATGAAAGGGGCTTCCCACATCCATAACATGAAGGTCTCCCTTCAGTTACCTGCAACTCAAACAACTGCTCCCAGTAACACCTTGTCATGAAGCAAGACCCCTGCTTAGACCCAGTAGAGTAGTCTAAATGGCATGTATGTACTACAGAGGCAAAGGGCAAGTAGTGTAAGTGACTCCAGCCTCAGAGCAGGAAACATGGGGAGCAGACAGCCTGAACAATAAAGCCCTGGCAGGGGGAATGTATTGAATTCTGGAGCAGAGGAAGGAAGCAGAGCCTCTCATGTGGCTCTCTGCTCCTAGGAGAAATAAAAGTGGACAGCAAGGAAGATCAGAGACACTGCATACACACAGTGTCTCAGGCACCAAGCTCCATCCCTTACAGAGATGGAAATGGGATGTTGCTGCCAGGGAGCTTGTGCAGTGGGATGATGAAGGTATGCACAGCGCAGGTTCTTAGCGAGCCAAGAAGCATGAATACATTTTGCTTTATGTCAGAGACCAAGAGCTATAGCTGAAGTCAAGTTGCCATGGAAGCACAGGAAAAAACAGAACAAATGACCCCTCCTGTATGAGATTGGTTATTCTTTATTTCAAGGTGTTGGTCCACACAACACTGTCCTGCTGTTCTGTGTACAGCAGCTGTTGACGTTATATTTCAGAAATATTCAGAGCTAATAAGGACCTCCTGAGGTCCTCTCCAGTCCAGTTTTCTATGATTTGGTGTTGGAGAATTTGTGCTTTCTGATCCCAAGTTTTAACTGTCACCTGGGAATTTATTTATCCACTTACTGTGCCTATTCATGGCAATTGCAGGCTATTGAGTTGAATGGACCTTGAGAACTCCTGAGAGCTCTCACTTTTGTAAAGCCACAAACAGAGCTCTTCACTGGAGGAAAGTCACATTTTAATGGAGACATGAAGGGGTTAATGGCTTTGTTCCATCACATATAATGGGGCTACAGAGAGTTGAAATATAATGAAACTGTTAATAGCAAAGCAGAATGAAGGCTGGGAATTGTTTCAGCACATCTCAATGTGAGGACTGCAATTTTCGTTACAGTGAAATCTAACACAGCAAGTTTATTCTATGCTTTGGGAGCTGAGGGAAAGATCAGAGTGGAACAGTCCTTATCCTCTTTTCTTCTTTAGTTAATATGTTTTTGGATAGTTTGAGGTCTATTAATTTTTCTTCTCTTAGCTGATTTTTTTTTTCCATGTGGTATCTATCCTGCAACGTTTAGACACAGTAATTGTAAACATTGCATTTAAGGGCTCCTGATCTTTGCCTTACTGTGTGTAAACCCAGACTAGCAACTTAGGACAAATCCTTTAAACCTGCTTCTGTTTGTGCCATTTCTTTCACTTTCATATATGAGTGCATTCTAAAACATGAAGACATGTATATCTGTGTCCTGTAAGTACTTCTCTTGACATAGAAAACATATCCATTGCCATACCTAAATGGTTAATTATGCTTATCTTTTTGTGATTGCTCAGGAAAAAAAAAAAAAAAAAGGAAGAAAAAGAAGGAAGCTACTGGTGTAGATGATAATACTGGAGTTAAACTATGTTTTCTTTTATTCATAACCATAATATACTTGATAAATAACTACAAATATTAGGAGGTGTATGTCTGTCTGTAAAATCACTGTATCTTTCAATGCCATAACGCACTCTTTTCCTAGCCCAGGCAGAGCTAGAGATAAGCATTTTTGTGCTAAGTACAGAGACACCAAGAATGATGAGACAGAACAGCTCAACCTCATTAAACTGCCTTTCATATTTTTTAAGCCATTATTACACTCAATTTATCAGTATCAATTTTCAGCAAATGACCATTTCATTTAAACTGGAAACATCTGTATAAATACAAGAAAGAAAAACGACCTTTTTGTAAGCTGAATTTCACATCCCTGTAGACGACAGTAGTTGCTAACACTCACGAATTTCATTTTCTTCTACTTTCTCCTTCTTTGTATTTTTGCACAAACCTCCTCTCACAATTGGCTCTGAAATCAGCTCAGCTCAGTGTAACACTTGTTCTGGTTTGTCCTTTGACTGAACACCGTGCTGGTGACAAAATGGCTGCACCTAGGGACTCTATGCAGACAGTGGCAAAACATTGACACAGAAGAACCAAGACCTGAATCTTTCTTCATGTCAAATTTAATCCTTTGTTTTCTTCTCACCAGTTCCATCATGTTGCTCCTCACTCATTAAGTGTTCGCAAATATTAGAGATTCATACTAATGACAGGAATGTCCCAGAATGTTATTGGCACTCTATAGAGCCCAGAGGATCTTGTATTTTACTCTTTCAGACTGCCTAACTTGGATCCCAAACTACCTCCTATTAATTAAAGAATAAAACTATCACTGGTATCCACGACAGCAGACACAGAACTCACATCTATATAGCATAGTACAAAATTAACCTTTTACGTATGATTTTGAACATGTGGAAATTTTTCATTTTGGCATTTCAGTTTTTTTGAGGTAAGACAATGACAGCATGTATGCACAAAATAGGTTTTTGTAAACAAACTACTTACTATCCTACACACATACTTTACCTTTCTTTGCAATCCAGTCCTTTCATGTTTCCCTTTCTTCCTCCAGATTTTCTTTACAACCTGTTTTGCTGTTTAAACAGATTGAACTGAATTTGAAGGAAGAAGTGAGAAGAGGCTTTATGCCCTCTGTTTCATATTAATTTCAATTTCATATAATTAACATTGTAAAAAGCCATAGTTGCCCCAAATATGCCCTCTACATAGCAAGTGTCATGAATTTTAGAAAGGAGGAAAAGATATAGGATTTTAAAATCTTATTTTCTAATTCATCTCAGGCTACTGGTCTGAGATGAATTCTTAAAATAAATTCTTATGACTCTGATGAACAACCAAAAATTAAGAAAAAAGTAAACTAAGCAAGCAATGGAATAGAAGTGTTCTTTCAGAAAGCACTAACACAAACGGATATAGCAGAAATTAAACTGACAAAAGATAAGAGGCTTTTCTTTGGGGCCCTAAGGGAATCTAATTAACTGATTTCTAGAAATGGGATAGAAGCATCACTCTGATTTTACTGTCAGATATTTGGCTAGAAATCAAGTGCTTCAAAAGACATTAATGGGGAAAAACGTAACATCTGATGATGAAGTAGACAGGTTCATATAAACTGTGGGCTCCTTAATTTAAGAAATCCTGAGAACATACTGAGATCAGAAAAATGATGGACTGTAAAATAGAGTCTGAAGCAAGTACTGATGAATCGTACCAAAAATAGATTATCAGCAAAACAGCAATTTCCTTTCCATGTAGTAAGAACTACACCAGTCTGAAAAATGAGCAATAAAGCTCAGAAAATAGGTTACAAGGTTTGTTCTGACCTGCTGTGGCTGCTATAGGATTCAGGCTGTCAGCCTATCAGCATTCCATGCGGATATATGAAATCATTACTGGCATATAGGTACTCTACCTACTCATTTCCATTTATTATATTTTTGCCAAGGTCACAGAAGAATTTCTGATGAAGGTGCAATATTCCAGATGATGTTACAACCACTAGAGCGGCTACATGCATTTCTTCACTTACTTGATATTGCTTACTGACTAAAGCTTTTTTTAAAGTTTAATTTAGGCACATCTTACTTTCTATGATATTCAACTTTTTATTAGCAGTGTTGTCTGAGCCACCACCTACACTCAAAAAAAGGTCCTTCATCTACAGAAATTTACCATATGTAAGCTAGAAAACATAAAGTATAATCAAATGTGTGATTTTTGCTAAAAACACATCAGAATTGGAAGAAGGGTGGTACTATATGCATTTCTCCTAAGACAATAACCTTTCTATTGGAATGATATTTAAAAATACAAATTATTTTACTGTACTTTATAGACCTGGTCAGGTATAGCCTCTTTCCAAACATATATAAAATGTGCATCTAAATATAAATATGCATCTAAATTCTCTCAAAAAATTAGGCTTGGGGACAAAAATTCCAAAATCAGAATATTTTAGAACTATAATAGAGATACTCTGGTTTTCAGCCATACATCACAAAGAAGCATGGAAACTATTTTTTCTATTATGAAATAGAATTTCAATTAGAACTGTAAACAAGAAATGACTCTTCTAATTGTAATTTTCATGACTGGTTATCAGTTTGACTTTAGGTGATCATTTTCAGCCATTCCCATACAACCTGTTTCCACCTTAATGGATGGACCCTTTTGCTCCCTCTGCATGCTCTGTCCACTGCATTGGACACATGGGACATCTGTTTAAAAAAAAAAAAAAAGAAACCAACAGCAAATAATTTAATGAGATGATTAAGATTGCATCTATTAGTGTAATAGCCACTTCATTTAGTTCCCTGCTCCCTTGACTCTCACCTACTATTTCTCTTTCCTATGCTGATGTCTTTACACCCTCAAATGTGTCAAATTCCAACTATACCATTTCCATAGCCATACTGTAACAGAGGTAGTAGAAACCTATAGCAGTGTGACAATAATAACTGGATTTAATTTTATCTAAGCAGGTTTTTGTTTTGTTTTGTTTTGTTTTTACACCAATGATAGGCAATGCTTTCAAGAACCAGGTAATATTTCTGGTTTTAATAGATATAACTAATTTTAACATATAATTTCCAAATATTCCTGTTATTTCTACCACAACTGGTAGAATTCCAGCTCTCTCTCTACCTGTAATCAATTTTTATGCTGTTTAAAATTTTTAGCCTGCAGAGCAAGAGAACACAAAAATTATGTAAAAGAAGATCCCATGAGACCTACAAAGACACTATTACTACAAAGCAAAAGTCAGAATGACACTCAAGGACAGAACTCAGTATGAATTTCACAAAATTTTTATCTGTTACGGCAGTGTATCCACTTTAAGGGAAGAAGAACAGAAATGAAATACTTTCAGACAAAACCATGATGAATTTAGTTTCTGTTTCAGAAAACCAAGGTAGGTGATAGCAATAAGTATTGATACTAGCCTCTTTAATGTCAAAAAATAAAAAGGGAAGAAAATCCAACTCCTTGTTACATCACAGGGCATTCCACAGCACTACTTCTAGGATAAAGACAATGAGCAAGTTACTTGCAAAGAAACAGGCCAGCAACTCAGTAAATCAGTGCAGCTGCTCTGACATAGCTGAGTGTTGTGAATGTATAATTTCTCTCAGGCTGACTCTTTTACACACCTTTAGCAGTTTTGGCAAACTCTGGAACTCCACACAAGATGAGGAAACAGCCGTGAGTAGTACTGATCGTAACTTTTTTAATTTGTGAAAAATTCAAATGATAATCCCTGTCTAACAGAGTGAAGTGGTACAAATCATTTATGACTTCCCCCCTCTTTCTTATATTCTACACAAGAGACAGCTTCCTGGTGACTTGCCCAGAGTTACACCATGTCTTTTAGCAGAGTAGGAACCAAAGACAACTTCTTGCACACAGCTCCCTTAGATAATGGTCAGTTCTTTTTTTCCAAGGCAATAAAATTGCAGTTTCAAAACTGCTTAGCCTTGAGCATTCCTGGACACACTCCTCTGCACCTGGAGCTGGAAGGATGTTTGCTCTTACAAAATACATTCTTTCCAGGCTTTAAATTTCAAGACGATGTGAATAGTGATAAAAGATATGGATGTGTCTGTGAGTAACTGACACCTACTAGCTTTATGTCTGCAAGAGATGTACTTACGTATACGGATGTGGAGTTGAAACATATGCCATATATTTCCACGTGAAATATTCAATAGTCCATTCTTGCTCCTCTCAGAAAGCTATGGTTAGGCAACACTGCAAAGGAAAGGAGGGGACATCACAGGTTGCTGTGGGAAAATTAAATTACTTGCCTTTTTTTCTAGTTTAGTTAGCAATGATCTTTCTAGTTACAAGCAGAATTGCCAGCTCCATTTTTAGATTTGTCTTCTCAGCTTTATGGCAGAATTCTTCTCGGGATGCTGACAATAAAGTGTCATCGGCATCTCAGAGGGTGATGGGTGTCCATACCTCTGAGCATGACTCTGAATGGATGGGCCACCAAGGCAGCTGACAAAAACTGCTAGAGAAGCAGGTGCCACAAAGGTCAGTGATGGTGAGATTTCATTCCATAAATGTATTAACTTTCCAAATCCAGAAGCCTGATCCCTAAAAGTCAACCCTAAAAATGGAGATTTATTATTGAAAAATTAATAGACCAACACATTGGCCTTATAACTAGAACTACTGTAATATTTCTGTTTCTTTATAGTTTCACAGTAAAAGGATACATATTGTAAAGTGCAATTCTTTCTACACACAAGTCAGGTAACTATAAGCGTAAAATGGTAAAATTATTGTCTTAACAGATCACTTGAGTGTTATATCTGAATTCATACTTCTGTACTCATACTGGAAACAGTCCTAAAAAAATGCATATTTCTTGAGAATACTCATGTATGCAGTAGCTCTGAAGCCAAATGGGAAGGATGAAATTATATCACTTCAGAAAAGATGTACGGATATTTACAAATGTCTCACACCAGTGATGGACCCTCAAAACTCAGATCTACTACTCAGACTAGTAAATTTAAAATGCTATCAGTTGCTTTATACCTAGGCAAAAGATTTATTCAATCTTTTCTTTGCTAAAAATGCTGAGCTGGATCAAAGACGTATTTCATAGATTGGTATGGTCCACAGCCGAAGCGTGCTGGCAAGTACAGTGCTGAAAATACATTCTCTGTGCTTTACAGGTACTTTTTTATGCTGATACTGGGCTACTATAGCCAGACTGTATTTTTTCCACAAATGCTAAATGTCATATTTTCCTTGCTAAAAATGTTCGGGACTACAGACATCTTCTCTAAGCATTTAATTTGAAATGTGAGGACATGGGTTTTGGGTGTAATTTTACATTTTCAGTAGAAGTTTATCTTTTAAATGTCATGCTGGAAATATTTATCACTGGGAAATTCACCTGACAATTTCTCACAAGCCCAAGAGCATCTTTTAGGCAAGAAGAGCCAGGTAAAAATAAATTCAAGGACTTATAAGTAGAAACTGAGACTGACAAGAGGCAGATGTTTTTCTGAAATACTGGAAAGGTATTTAAAAGGTATTTAAAAATAATTTCAAAAGTCCTGTTTTCCCAAATTCAGCAGAAACCAAACTTTGCTAACAATTCCAAGCGCCTCTTGCTGACAGCATTTAGCTCAAAAGCTCTTTCTAGCCTTTAACATGGTCCTAAGCAAAATGTTTTTACATAATGTGTTTTGAGTTGGTTTTTGCTTCCTCTTTTGCATCTTATTTGTCTCTTCTGCTCCCCTTTCACAAGCTTTTCCTTGCAAGTTAACCCTGACTCACTTGTCCCTTAATGTGCTGTAAGTTCATTTCTGTGCTTGCTCTTGAGAGCGATATTATTTAAGGTGTCATATAAAGGCATTTTAATTCTTTTACACTCGCTCTAAAGAAAGGCTATGGTAACACACAACCTTTAACATAACTTTATTACTACAGAAGTAAGAAGCTGAAAGCATACAACTGCAGGTCATTTTGAGGCTCTTCATACTTACTGGTTCCTAAAAATATCTATTTGCTGTTATAATATCATGACACAGGGGGTGTAGCAGCCAACAGCAAAGAATAATTGACTCTGCACAGATATGAGAGTTTTGTAGTCAGAACACTCCACAAATATCCTCAGATACCATGCTGCAAAATAGTCTGAAACCTTCTTTTTAATCTATTTTTGCTCATAAATTTACAGTGTCAAAGTGCTTTTCAGCAGCATATGAATTACATGTGAGAGCTTTGATAGAAATATTAAAATTCCTTAGCTAAGCAATGAGAAGTGAAGAAATGTTAAAACTAAGAATTGTTCTTGCAAGCACCACACTGCATTGCATTGACAAGACCTGCATTTCTCTAGTTATGTGGTCACATAACATGACAACTAAAATAACTCTTTTTACTCTTACCCAGCTCAACTTAAACCCAGAAATCCCCTCTCAGCTCCTTCACCATCTCCTTTCACTGCAGGGGTTGGTTGGTGCAACTGTATAGTGGTATATAGGGGTTCCATAAAGTTCAGCCAGATTTATTTTGTGTATATCCCACAAGCCCACCTTTCTTAAGGTCCATCCTGTACGTCCACTACAGTGAACAAGCAATTCTTCCATAGCAGTTCACATGGATGACATGAAGATTAAGTGAAATGCTGGATGCATGACAAAGTTAAAATTTGTGAGTCTGTTACTACAGCCTAATAAAAACAGAGTACACCTACAGCCACTTATACACAAGAAAAAATACTGCCGTCAGTGAAGACATTTCTTTCAAAGAAGCAAGAAAATATCATTATTGCCATCACTTCAACTTCATCTATGTCTTGTTTTAAGAAAAGAAAGGATACAACCTGCATTTTCAGCCAATGAAAATCCTAAGGAACTCTACTGCAAGCTTGGTGAATATGTCTTGTGCCTGGAAAACTGCCATTCTGTGGACTACAGTAGTACTCCATCAGTTTATATTTGTTGATTTTACCGGGGAAGGTATATCTGCAAATAGGTTGGAAGCCTCTATTTACTTGCGTGCACTTTGGGCAGATACCACCCAAAAGGCCTAATGAGACTATTTATTTCATTTACTAACATGCGTGATCTGACCATTGGGATAATGATGGTTTGGTTCTACCAGAAAGTTTGATGTAACTCATGTGTGCAAGAAGGTGATTCGAACCAAATCCTGCAGTACTTTTTCCTGTTGTGGTTCAGGCAAGTTCAAAGACCTTAAGGCTGTACAGCTTTACTTATAATCTTTTTTGTACAGTTGTTGTGATCTAACCCAGTCAGCAGCTAAACACCACACAGCCGTTCGCTCACCCTCCCCCCTTCCTCTCTGGGATGGGGGAGAGAAACAGGAAAGTGAAGTCTGTGAGTTGAGATAAAGACAGTTTATTAAGACAGGAAAATAATAATAATAATAATAATAATAATAATAATAATAATAACAATAATAATAATGGTAATAGTACTACTAATAATAATGTGTACGAAACAAGCGATGTACAATGCAATTGCTCACCACCCGTTGACTGATGCCCGGCCTCTCCCCGAGCAGCCGGCCCCCCCACCCCGGCCAGCCACCCCTATATATTGTTTAGCATGACGTCAGATGGTATGGAATACCCCTTTGGCCAGTTTGGGTCAGCTGTCCTGGGTCTGTCCCCTCCCAGCTCCTGCTGCACCCCCAGCCTGCTCGCTGGCAGGACAGAGCGAGAAGCCGAAAAGTCCTTGGCCTGGTGTAAGCACTGCTCTGCAACAATTAAAACATCAGCATGTTATCAGCGCTCTTCTCATCCTAATCCAAAACATAGCACCCTACCAGCTACTAAGGCAAAATTAACTCTGTCCTAACTGAAACCAGAACAACAGTGCACCTATGTAGTGGTTTCCCTCAGCTGTCTGATTGCTGACTTAATAATCTTGTCTTGATGTTTAAATACATGACCACGCATAAGCTATTAGCTAGTTAACCTCAAAGCCAAAGCAACATAAATGAAAAGCTTGGTGTTAATTCCTTATTTTAGATTCCAAAAGAAGAAACTAATTCCCATACTGCTTTTCCATTTGACAAAAGTGGAATTTTTCAACAACAGAAATTCAATAGATAAATGTTTATCACTAAAACCACAAGTATGATCTACACCACCTATGGTGAATAATAAGTTTCAGCTCACTTTCACTGGCAGTAGACTCAGACTTAGTACATTTATGATATATCACCCTTTCTCTTTGTCCAAAGTACCAAGGTTCAAGACAGAATCTGACAAAATATTGGAGGATTTGAAGTAGTTAAATGACTTAAATGCTGCAAACATTCACTTCTAATTATTTCTAAGAAAATACTTTCAGAATTTAGATCTATGATTTTAACGGAGGGTACCCAGTAGCAATCACACTGACTAAGCCTCCAAGCAAATAATATATTAACTTACTCCAACTTCTTTTCTAGGTATTAAACCACAGCTAAATGTTGTAAGTTACCACAAATCTAATAGAGTCAAACCTGCATCCTTCAGCATGTGGAGCCAAACCCAAAATAAAAACAAGTTGTTTGATCTTGTACAACAGCTTTGCAGTAATACTGGGCTACCTCTGTACAAGTTCTCTCAATCAATGTAACTGGTGTGCATCCTATATCTAAATACAGTAATTTTAAGGAAGAAAGAACCGTCTGTTAGGTTCTTCTTAACAGTCTTTGGAGTAGGCAGCCTCCCATTTCTGGGATACCAAAACAAGGCCTGGCAACACACAGAAGACAAGTTCTTAAAAACTTTCAAGAGGTAAAATAATACAGATTTATTTTTCAGGACAATATAGAAGAAATTTGGCCAGCACGGAGACAGAAAATAAATAGAGAGAGAAGAGACAAAGAAATGTCTGAAACTCCTTTTGCAAAATTGGAGAAAGGATGATTGCACAGATGAGAATAAAAGTGAGAAATATGTTTTGTTTTGTTTTCCAAGAAATGTAGTTCCACAACAGGCACAGCATAGTTTATGTGTTTATCTCAGGAGGCCAGTCATAAAGCCAGGTCTGGAAAACTTTGCTGCAAGGCCAAATTATTCCCTTGGACATGCTCATTTAGTTCCCACTGAGAAGACTAACCACAATATATCCCAGACTAGGATCTGATCCCTTTCTGTTCTCCAGTCTCCTGGTAGCTATTAATGGGTGGACTAGAACTGGAACAGCCTTTACTAGTTGTTGAAGTTTCCTACATACTTGCCAGACTTGTGTGGGACTAATAGTTTTCATTGACAATGTTTTATTTCTCTTAATTTAAAAGGCTGATACAAATTACCCCTTAATTTGGTGAAGCAAGCACGCAAAATACAAATGCACAGACACCCTTAACGAGCAAAATAACACAATATCACAAGAAATGGGTATTGCACAAAAGCATAAATGTATTTGAACTAATCATTATGAGTTTCTGTATCCCCAATTCAGTAATACTATGAACTCACTCCTTCCTGTTACGGTGCTTAAGAGAGGGTAAGTGGTACCTTGAGACCTGTATTTTACCACAGAGACACAGAAATATAGACATTTGTGATTTTACACACAGGCTAATCTGTTCATAATTACCAAGAAACATGTTTCCTTGTAGCTGAGAAAAGCTGCATCCCCCTCTTTTTAAAGACCGTGTTTGCGAGACTCGTGAAAAACTCTGGCAAAGCCCAACTGTGACAGACATAGTGTGGTCCGACAGAGTGAAAAGAAAGAATTAGCACATCCATATGTCCTATTTTATGTATACGATGGCACGTGGTTTCACAGTAGCATTCTCCTCTGTCAGTTCTGTGTGTGTAAAGCAATTCTGTCTACCACTAACAACTAACCAAACTTGAGTCAGATTTGGCTTGAAATTTGTCACTCAACTGATAACCCACAATCACTATGGCAAAATATCCTCCTTCCATCCAAGCAGAGAACAGGATACAGGGTCTTCGCTTTGCTTATCAACTGCAGAATATTTCTACCATGCTGTGGGCATGCTGCTGCCTTGTATCCTGAAGGAAAAGTAATAAGGATACAAGCTTGAACCTGAAATGACTGTTTGCTTAGTTTTGACTGGGGAATATGATTTGAGGAAGACGAACAACTTTGTAGACTTCAGAACAATCATAACCAAATATGTATTTTCTTTGACAAATATTTAAAAATAAAAATCTAGAAAATCTCTCTTCTCTCCTTATTCCAATGGGAAAAAGAATCTAAAGCTTTGGCGTAACTTCAGTTTTTGAAATTTTCAGACATGATTCACCATTTACTAACTAGTATATACTTACTACAAACTACTTTGGATGCTAAGAGTGACAGTGATTCTAGTCATGACATTTTTATTGTATACTTTTAAAACTATAATTGGAGTCCCCAAGCTTACTTTTTGTTGGAAGCTGTCCTCTGAAGGCTTTTCTGGAGACATGATAAGAGCAAATCTTACAACAAACATGTTGGTTTCAGTTCAGAAAAGGTAGGGAGAACATTGTTTTAGCACTCTGAAAGGAATAAATAATATAAACATCAGTCTAAACACAGATAGACATAATGAAATAGCATTTATGCAACCATGGAATTATGAACTCTTAGACCAGAGAACAGACTTGTGTGTTGAGTTTTTAATTTCAGAACTTTTCTACAGCTACTGTGTATATGGTTTTTGATCACAGAATCTAAGTACCTCACAAGCATTATCCTCCTATTTTTTTCCTCACACAGGGAAATTTCTGTTTTTCTGTGACCACATAAGGGGTAATTTGCCCATGTGGTTTACCCAGCATCATACCAGAAACAAATAGCAGAGAAAAATTCTAAAACCAGAAAAAAAAAAAGTATCAGTCCAAGAGTTCTAGCAAAACACTCTACCTTTTTTTTCTAAAATATATATGGGACAGAATACCCTTTCACTCTGAATTCAGGGCAGATTCGAGGTCCATTTCTATAATCTCCAAATTTTTATTTGTATACATAACATGATAGCATAGCATCAGCTCTGCTGTGGCAAGTCATTCTAATATGAAGAAGATGATATTTTTAAGGTCTCCCTACAAACCTTGGAGATAGCCTGCTGAGCTATAAAATTCAACAGTTTCCACCCTCTGTTTACTCAGTATGGCCCTATAACTCTTTTTGGAAATAATCCACACAGAGATAAGCAATAATGTAGGAGCAGGTTTACTCAAATTCTGTTAAAAAGTGGAGCACATATTCAATATGTAATGTCCTGATTTAATGGAAAGATTATCTCAATTTGACAATTTTAATGTTGTAACTTTGCTGTTATGAAATGCCTCCAATTCTACAAAGGCAACGTTTGCTGTACAAACTCATTTTGCAAGTGATTGCTTTGTAGTTGTAATAATCCTCTTGGCAGATTTAATGGCAATTTTCAAAGCTGAGGAAACAGCACTGTTTATTCCTTTTACTGTTAACTTGAACAGAGGATTTAAAAAGAAAAAAGAAAGTATTTATTTAGCTTAGAATCTCTCAGTTTTCAAGTGTATTTAGTTACAGATGGCACTTTAAAGAAAACTCTAAAAATGCATTTTTAGAGTGATGTGGAAGGAATTAGGTAATAATAATTCCCCCTTTAGCAACAAAGGGAAAATGTCTTTCCAGCTCTTCTCATTCTCTGTTACATCTTAGCTACCCCAGTGTCTCTCCAAAGTGAAGGTAATGAGAAAGATTTACCTACTAGAGTTTATCAAAAACACAAAAGTGAAGTTACAGTATTTGCAAAAATAAATACACATCCACCATTTTGCTTACTGAACAGGACGCAGAAAAAAACAACACTGTAGTGATAGTTAAGTAGGGCCTTATATTTTTCTATACTGTGAGATATTTTTTTCTTTTATGCTGGTATTAGGGAAACAATGCAAGTGTAAAACTACATACTTTTCCTTGCAATTTCCTTGGATCTTGTATTAACAAAGCCGAAGGAGTCCCAATTCAAAATAAAAAACAACAAAGAAAAAAACACACTTGCACATAAATATCTTCAAGCAGGAAACTTACTCATCTCTCTCCAACTCAGACCTGATTCTCTGATTCTCTCTCTATACATATCAACATGCCATAGGAAAAAAAAAATAAAAAAAAATATTTTCAAAACAATTATAATGGCACAATAGAATAGCTCGGTGGACAAGAATTAGCAGATGGAGATGGAAAATGCTCAGTCCAAAGATGCTGACAGAAAAACGCACATCAAATTACTTTTCAGGAGTGCTCAAAAAATTAGGAGCTTCCTACAATCTTAAAGGGCTATGGCCAGGGTTTCCATTCTTCTAGAAACATCTGATTTTGATGGAATGGAGAGAAGGAGAAGTTTTGCCAGGTTTGAATAGCCTGGATTTCTTTACAGTCTAGGAATGAACAATGCCTAGGTGCCCTCTTCTCTGAAGACTACTGATACGTCCAGCCCCTGAAGTGGGCACATGATATACAAGCAGGTCTTTGCTTATGTACACTTACTCTTGTGAGACCACATCTGGAGTGGTGTGTCCACTTCTGCTCTTCCCAGTACAAGAAAGACACTGATATATGGGAGTGAATTCAGAGGATGGGGGCCACCAAGCTGGTCAGGCATCTGGAGCACATGGCATATGTGAAAAGACAGAGCACTGAGTTTTTCTCAGCCTTCACAGGAGGAGGTTAAATGGAAACCATATTACAGGAAACCATATTCCAGACTTATAACTAACTGACTGGAGGATACAGAGAAGACAGAGACAGACTTTTTTTCTCAGAGGTACACTGGAATAAGACAAGAAGCAACAGACACAACTTGGAACAAGGGAAATTCCAATTAGATATAAGGAGTATATATATTTTTTAAAATGAGAGTGGCCAAATACTGGAACAGGTGTCCAGAGAGGCTGTAGGATATCCATCCTTGGAAGGGTTCAAGACCTGCCAGGGAACAGCCCTCAGTAACCTGATCTAATTTGAGCTGCTTTGAGCAGGGGGTGGAATAGATGACCTGCAGAGGTTCCTTCCAGCCTATCTTAATTTTATCCAATCTATGTATGTATCTATCTATCTATCTATCTATCTAAATACTATTAATACACAGATGCACACAACCTATATCCCAAGTCTGTAGATGGATGGAGTGAGAAGAGTCAGGCTTCTTCCAGAATAATAGCTGGGGATTATTAGTACTACTAACAATAAAAATTCTCTGAAAATACGCAGAAGTGATATTCAGTTGTTCCCTAGGTTCCCAATTTAATTTACCTTTTCCCTCCTTCCCTCAAAAAAAAGGTTAGGGTAATTGAAAGAAGTTGTTTATTATTCACACAGCTCATCATTATAGTGTTCTGGGAGGACAAATTAGTGATTTTTTTGATGCCATGCCTCTCATAAAAAGATGAGGGAAGAGAAATAATAACCCAAAGCTTTTGTAGCAATTTACCATTGCTTCAGGGTGATCTGTTTGTTGATTCTGAAACACAGTAAAGGAAGATTTGTCTGCATACCTGGCTGGATGGTATGTTTGACAGCACAGCATAATAACTGTATTTCATCAGTATCTGTCCTGCATGACTTGGCCTATCAGTCACAGGTGTTACTTCCAATCTTGAGTTTGTCTGAACTGATACCCTTCTGAGCTCCAGAGTGCTGAACAGGAGATATGTGATTTCTTTTGTTACGAGTTATTTATGCATTCTGAGTCTTATACCAGTGTTCTTTAAGGCATTTTTGCACTGTGTACATAATTTCAGTGTATTTGCAACTGAAAAATTTGGATTAAGTTGCCTACTGTAGGTAACGGACAGCTCCCTGACTGTCTTTGATGGGCTTGTAAAAAATCAAGCACCTTCTCTATGAATCAAATTAGAAGCTAGTACAGACTACATGTGGTAGCTTATGCTGCCATTCCTGTGCAGAGTATCTAACCACTGCTATCAGGGAGTACCACTCCAAGACAGGAATTCAGCCTGTGCATGAGCTGTGGATCATCATAAAAGAGACATGTGTTTCCAAAGCCGTGCCTTTGCTTATTCTCTTTTTCTGTAGAACGACTCATTTTGGCTTGATGGTGCTGCCAGATTTGTGTGTGTTAAATTCCAAAATGATGCAAGCAGAAAACTGTTATGCTCGAGTAATTGTCATGGTGGGATTTCTGTTGCTGGCCTGGCTAAAGAAGCCTTCAGATGCTGTAGTAGCACGAGCAGATGGTAACTTAAAGGTGTCTTCATGCCTCTTTGCTATCTTGTCCCCACTTTGATTGCTGGCATCATGTTTACACCCCGTGCAGTTGACACTCCCCAGTTAAGTTCCAAACTGGGTTTGTACCACATCAGTGGTTTAATTTTATTTTTTTTAATATATTTATGAGGCTTGTTGGAAGAGAGAAGGAGATTTTCACATTCTTATTCCCTGCAGAAAGCCTCCTCAGCCAGAAGCGCAGGTCAGTCTACTCCTCAAGGAGAAAGGAACAAAAAGAAAGGAATGCATGAAAACCCAAGAAACAAAAAAAATCTGATGAGTGACCTGTTCAGTGAATTAGCCATTCAAGAAATCTGGCTTAACATTCCTACACAAACATCTGTCAGAAAGTCGAAGCTCAACCATTTAGTTCCTATCACAGGCCAGGGCTCAAAGGCTGAAGTTTCTCAGGAATGCCCTGAAATGTACATGAACTGACCTACTCAATTCTAAATTAAGAACTCCATTCTAGACAAATAAAACACACACAGTTATGAAACAACAACAAAAAAAGAATGCAACATATTGTGTGCAGCACAAAAGAGCATAGGTTTTGTGGTGAGATGGCTGGGATTTCTCCACTTTATGTTTCCTGTCATTCTTTCTCACATGGGGCTCTTTTATCAATTAGCAGCACACCTGTGAAATAAATTTCAACTAAATAAATAGAACCAGCACAAACACGCACACTAAAATCCTGACAGACACTGGCATTTATTCATTATTATAATCTTCCTTCAGAAAACAATGAACACTCTGGGGCACACACACAGTCATGCAGTTCTGTTTTGAGAGAAGAGATTTTCTCCAGAGGCCACTCTTGTTCAAGACAGGAGGTGTACCTTAACTCTCCTAAACAGTTTGCTGGGGAGAAGCGGGGTACTGAACATTGGCTTTTGCTTCCAAGAGACACAACATTGCCTCTCAGCACAGTGTTAACTGCTTAGACTTATACTGTAAACAAGACTAAATTTAAGAAAAGAAGAGCCCATCTTCTACAAGTCAGTGATACAGACAGCTCACTTCAAACACTGAATCAAAACACTTTTAACACTCTGAAGCTCTTACTTATTCCTTCTCTCTTTGAAGCAAGAAGCCAAATATACCCCGGACAGTCAAAAGTTCTGGATAACGATCCATCTCTTGCCTTTTATTCCTCTTTCTTCTTGCACCCTGCTGCTTACGTAGCCCACAAGAGCTCACTATTATGCTACTGGCTAAAGCACTGGATGCCTCCCTTAGGCCAGATTTTCCTTTTTAATAAGCTGCATACCATGTGATTTGTATTTTAGTTTAATAACCTGTACACGTTACTAATAATAATATTGGAAATGGAAGACTGCTGCAAAATGTTAGACAGCTTCCTGCAGCCTCAGAATCAAACAGACACAGAAGGGTTTACAAGCTGCTAGTGCAATTCCCACCAATGTTGTACCAGTTTCTGCTGCTTCTAGCAAGAAGAATCCATGTGCTGATTGAAATTAATGACAAAGAAATTAAATTCCCAATTAAGCAAACTAGGTGACTAATACAGCTTTCTGGAAACACGTAGTTTTTCTTTTCTATCTCCTATCAGAACACTACTGTCAAGATACAATTAATGGACAAAGAATCAAATCCTACTTGTGAGATTTTTCCAGAAAATAGTGATTATCTGACGTAAATAGAAAATGGAGCAAGAAAAGATAGACCAAGTCAGCCTTGAAAAAGACAAGTGTCTTTTAAAAGTATACCTTTTGGACAATAACCAATTCTCCACCTGTGCTTCACTATATCACTGCTTTTTACTATAGATGACCAAGCATCACTCCAAAAACTTCAAGAGCTAGCTCTGAAGACCTCAGAATGAATGAAGCCTTTGAGCAGATCTCTGGTAGAAAAGAAGAAGAAAAGATCTCCTTCAGAAAAGAAGATATGCTGTTTATGCAGAAGATTAAAGTACTTTTCCTCTAGTGATCCAGTTTTGGTAATTAAAGTATAGAACCCAAGCTGCCAACAGAAGGTGAGGTTAATGTTACCAGTGAACAAAGAACTGATGCAATTGTGGGCATAACCAATGGAATCTGGATCAGGCCTTCGTTCATACCATTCCTAGTCAGAGACTGGGGTGTAACTGGTGAGGTGCTAATGAAGCACGCTATAGATGACATATGACAAGGGGGCCAGACTAACAGGCTCTGCTGTCCTACGCATGTTCCTTAGGCATCATGAGGTGCAGAGCGCTGACTTCTCTCAGGTGGGGCTAGGCTACAGAAAAGTTGGGAACCACTGTCATGAAGGACTGAATTACCTAGAACTGGCATATAGATATGCTTTAGATTTCCCTGACAGATGTTTAACAGGAAAGGCAAACTGATTCTATAAAAATCACAGGGAACACTGAAGTCAGTAAATATTTCCAGTGTTCAGCGTCATCTTGAAAGTTTCTGAAATCTGTGCACTTCATCTTCTTGAAAGCTTTGCATTGTTGGCATACGGGACTAGGCACTAGAAAACACTTGTTACATTAAGACTGATCCTACATTAGTATTTTAGCCACATGGATCTAAGATGTTTGCATGCATCTGTTTGCTAAGGAACATTCCAGTGTCTAATCCCACATGGCAGCCACTTCGAGGAGAAACAGGATTGCACAATATAGGGCAAGATACCAGCCTAGACTAACAGAATCACAGAATCACAGAATCATCTAGGTTGGAAGAGACCTCCAAGATCACAGAGTCCAACCTCTGACCTAACACTAACAAGTCCTCCACTAAACCATATCACTAAGCTCTACATCTAAATGCCTTTTAAAGACCTCCAGGGATGGTGACTCAACCACTTCTCTGGGCAGCCCATTCCAATGCCTAACAACCCTTTCAGCAAAGAAGTTCTTCCTAATATCCAACCTAAACCTCCCCTGGCACCACTTTAGCCCCTTCCCCCTTGTCCTGTCACCAGGCATGTGGGAGAATAGACCAACCCCCACCTCGCTACAGCCTCCTTTAAGGTACCTATAGAGAGCGATGAGGTCGCCCCTGAGCCTCCTCTTCTCCAGGCTGAACAATCCCAGCTCCCTCAGCCGCTCCTCGTAATACTTGTTCTCCAGACCCCTCACCAGCCTCATCGCCCTTCTCTGGACTTTCTTGAGCACCTCGATGTCCTTCTTGTAGCAAGGAGCCCAAAACTGAACACAGTACTTGAGGTGTGGCCTCACCAGAGCTGAGTACAGGGGGACAATCACTTCCCTAGACCTGCTGGCCACGCTGCTTCTTACACAGGCCAGGATGCTGTTGGCCTTCTTGGCCACCTGAGCACACTGCTGGCTCATATTCAGCCGACTATCAACCAGTACTCCCAGGTCCTTCTCTGCCAGGCAGCTTTCCAACCACTCATCTCCCAGCCTGTAGCTCTGCTTGGGGTTGTTGTGCCCCAGGTGCAGGACCTGGCACTTGGCCTTGTTGAACCTCATACAGTTGGCCTCAGCCCATCGGTCCAGCCTATCCAGATCCTCCTGCAGAGCCTTCCTACCCTCGAGGAGATCAACACACGCACCTAACTTGGTGTCGTCTGCAAACTTACTGAGGGTGCACTCGATCCCCTCAACCAGATCATCGATAAAGAGAACTGGCCCCAGTACTGAGCCCTGGGGGACTCCACTAGTGACCGGCCTCCAACTGGATTTAACTCCATTCACCACAACTCTTTGGGCCCGGCTACACTTAAATCCAAGTACAGAGCAGTGACAAAGAATTTGTAAATTCACCCCACGTAAATCAGATTTTCTTTAGCATGACAGGATTAGCTGTTATTTATTCTTATAAACCATCTGAAGTTACTACACATGGTCAAGAATGATAATACACAAAACACATGGTGCCCAGTGACACCACACTGGGGCACTGGTTCTAACCACTGATATGAGGTCTATGAGTCTGGTTTTGTTACAAGCAGTGGTGAGCTATGCTGATTGTATCATACAGATTGCTTCTATATCTGGCACCCATTCAGCCTGCATGTATACTTATCCACCTCCACCTGGCTGTTCAGACAAATAAGCCACAGGGAAGAAAGAAAAAAAAAAGCCAGACGGCATATAAATCCATCTACACTGAATTACATAAGGGTTGAATATTAAACGCTGTGCATGGAGAACCACTTTAGATTTCAAAATGGAACAACTCCATCTCAAGAAGCAGGGAATCCAGTCCACCATAAGAACTGAAACTGAACACACTTACATGTTTAAGCACAGCAGATTCTAATGGGATACAACATTACAAAACAAAAAGTATACAGCTGTCTATTCACTCTTACCATCAATGAGTATTGACTCCACTGTTAGTCTACAATGTCTAATTTCTTCAAGTCTTTGGTATGGAATCCCTGTTTCCTCAAATCCAATGGTGTAACAATCCCACTGCTTATCGTAAGGGGATAAAAATGAAGCCAGAGGGAAAGCATCTACACAGTTGAATAAATCAAGTTTTTTTCACTGAATATAAGCTCTGAACAGCCTAGAGCTGAAAATGTCTTTATTATTATTATTATTATTATTAGGGGATAATAATATCATTCTTTTTCTCCTCAGAAGAAAGATAATCCTCAAGTTTGAGGTCAAAAGCTTTCTGTCTTAGCTTTATCACACATGACCTGGTCATATTTTAATGGGACAGAAATGGCCTCTCCTTGTCAAATATTGTGTTCACACTAGTATACTTTTTTCATATGTGGCAATAAGTAGGAGCAGGTGTGGGTTTTGGTTGTAATCTTCTTTCCTACAAGTTTTAGAGTTATGCAACTTTTAGAGCTGTAGAGTTTGCCATAATGTGTTTTCATAATGAATCACATACTGCTCTTGTCTATTCGTGGCATGGGGAGGAGCACCAGTTATTTGTGATGCCTGAGTCCCGCACAGCTGTAATTCCAAGCTTTTCCTAGAACAGAAACCAGGATGTAGAAACTTGTATCAGAAGGACTGAGATAGGTAAGAAATATGAAAGGAAATGTGTGGATGAGGACAAGCACCGGAAATAAATGGCAGAACAAAGGTTAAAAGAATAGTGTAATGAATAATGCTGTTCCCAGTCAAAGAGAGGAATGTGATGTGTAAAAACCAGACAACCTGCACTGTGATAAGACCACAGCAGAAACGACAGTAATGGAAAACACACTGAGGAAAAAGGATGGCAAAAAGCCTGCATCCCGTCATATACACCATTCCCTCCTCTGTTAGCACAACAGAAGGATAATAGCAAAACACTACTTCTCCATAGATATGGAAGTAACAGGATATGGATCTGCCAAAAAAATAGTTTGTCATTGCCAATCAAGAAGAACCTCAGAGCTGTGATGAGGCCTTGGTAGCCAGTGTCCCTGCTCCTTTTGGTCACACACAATGCCACACCACTCAGACACACCTGGGGCTTGTGAATAAGTGGAAGTGTGAATGAAGACCACGAGTGAGAGAATGAGTGTGAGTGAAATCAGTTTACTCAAGGTTTTTGCAAATAACTTCCATGTTCCCCTTCCTTTTCAATCTTACGCTGAGTTTTCTACACTAATTGCCAACATTTTTTTCTGTATAAGCACCAGTACATTAGAAAATTAGAAAGACCAAAGCCTAGCTAGAACTTAACTTGGTTAGGGCAGAAAAAGACAATAGAAATGTTTTTATAAATAAATAAACAACAAAAGGAGGACTAAGGAGAACCTCCATCTTTTACTGGATGTGTGGGGAAATATAGTGATGAGACATGAGAAAAAGGCTGACGCACTTAATGACATCTTTGCCTCAGTATTAGTAAGACTAGTCATCCTCAGGGTACCCAGCCTACTGAGATGGAAGACGGAGACAGGGACCAGAACAAAGCCCTTCTAATCCAAGGGAAAATGATTAGCAACCTACTACACCACTTGAACACACTCAAATCTATGGGGCTGCGAAGGACCCACCCAACAGTACTGAAGGAGCTGGTGGAAGTGCTCACCAAGCCATTTTCAATAATTTATCAGCAGTTCTGGCTAATCAGGGAGGTCCCAGTTCACTGGAGCTTTGCAAATGTGACACCGATCTACAAGAAGTGCAGGAAGGAGGCTCCAGGAAACTACAGGCCTGTCAGTCTGACTTTGTTACTAGGGAAGGTCACAGGGCAGTTCATATTGAGTGCCATCACACAGCACGTAAGGGACAACCAGGTGATCAGACCCAGTTAGCAAGGGTTTATGAAAGGTAGGTCCTTCCTGACTAACCTGATCTCCTTCTCTAGTAAGACGGCCCACTTAGTGGATGAATGAAAGGCTGTGCATGTCCTTTACTTGGAATTTAGTAAAGTATTTGATACTGTTTCCAACAGCATTCTCCTGGAGAAACTGGAAGCTTGTGGTTTGGATGGATGAACTGTTTGATGGGTAAAAAAATGGCTGGATGGTGGGGCCCAAAGGATTGTTGTGGATGGAGTTAAACCTGGTTGGTGGCCGGTCACCAGTGGTGTTCCCCAGGACTCGGTACTGGGGCCAGTTTTGTTTAACATTTTTATCACTCATCTGCGTGAGAGGATCGAGAGCATCCTCAGTAAGTTTGCAGATAACACCAAGCTGGATGGGAACGTTGATCTCCCTGAGATTAGGAAGGCTCTGCAGAGGAATCTGGATAGGATGGCTGAATGCCATCATCACTAGATTGATGGGTTGCTTCCAATTGCATGACATTCTACAAGGCTGAATGCCGGGTGCTGCACTTGGGTCGTAACAACCCCACCCAGTGGTATAGGCTTAGGGAAGAGTGGCTGGAAAGTTGACCAGCGGAAAAGGACATGGGGGTGCTTGTCAATAGATAGATAAACCAGCAGCATGCCCAGGTAGCCAAGAAAGCCAACAGCATCCTGGCCTGCCTCAGAAACAGTGTGGCCAGCAGGACTGTGGAAGGGATTGTCCCCCTGTACTTTGCTCTGGTGAGACCACACCTCGAGTACTGTGTTCAGTTTTGGGCCCCTCACTACAAGAAGGATACTGAGTTGCTGGAACATGTTCAGAGAAGAGCAATGAGGGTCATGAAGGGACTAGGAAGCAAGACATATGAGGAGCAGCTGAGAGAACAATGGACAATGGGAAAGAGCAGAGCTTTTCCATCTTCCTGAACCCAGACCACAAGAAGTTGTAGATTAAATGAAAGGACACCTACCAAGCATGCAGACAGACTGATTGCTTTCAAGCTTGTATCTGCTGGCTGGACCCACTTAGAATTATGCTATGCATTCATGGGAACTAACTGCTCGTTAGTGGTGTGAACAAGGACATTCTGAAATATTGCACAAGTTTTAAAACAACAGCTATTATTTTAACAGCAGTCATTTTCCAATTACTGTGGTAAGCACACCACCCAATGTGACTTGAAGCCTGAAGAGTGTGAGAATGAGATATTTCAGAATGTCAAACTTCCAGGCAAGCAACCAAGCATCATGGAAGAGCTGCTGAAAGCCTTTTTGAGAGTTTATGGTGAGAAAATAGCAAAGCTCTTCACAAAAAAAAAAAAAAAAAAAAAAAAAAAAAAAAAAGCTGGGAGGTCCTCTTTCTCTGAAAGTTGCCAAGCAAAGTTTAAGCATGGAAACTTCTTAATGAGCATTATAATTGTTTCTGTTTAACACAGAGAGTAATAGAAAGCAGATGTTTCCTAACAGCCACCTTGAATGAAAGGAGGGCAGGGATGGATGAAAGAAAAATGCAGAAAGGCAGTTGGATATAAACACTATGGCTTCAGAGTACAACTTTATTTAAAGTAAGTATGCAGCTGAGAAGCCAAAAAATGAAGCAAAAATATTTTGCAGGAGGGACCTAAGGCACACACTTAGCTTTATATTCTGCATATTAGCGAGAGATAGATGTTAAACAGATGTTTGTTGTAAAAAATACTCATAATATATCCCCACATATATGCTTAAGAAATAACTGGCTCACATGCATAATTTAAAAGAGAGGAATACATGTTATAGGAAAAAGTTCCAAGATAGACTGGTTAAGACCAAAGAGATAGGTGTCTACTCAGCAATGTGAATGGAGGAATAAGAGTAAGTGCTTCTCTGGAGGAGAGTGGCACGGTACCACAGCACTGAGCGAAGAAACATGTCTATGTTACCTAAAGAAATTAATAGTTTTGAAATCCAAATGTCTTCTATTTCTATCCCTGGGAGAAATACAGCAGATCAACCTCCAGAGAACAGTCCTGATACTGTATGAAGTGATCTCCAAACTCAGAGATCTTCTGCCTAGATCTCAGACTGGGACCAAAGCCAATGATAACAGTTTTGAGAGCACTGACACAACAAAGAATGAAATGTGTGCATTTGTAAATATGAAGCTGCATCAACCGAATGTTTATGTGAATAGTCACTACTGAGAAACAAAGCAAGTTTTATAAAATACTGCATATAGAGACTTTTTTTTTTCATTTGGCTTAATTCTGCATTGCTTCTGCTTTTGTTGGATCTTCTTTATATCCTACTAAGATTTGTATGAGGGCTGGAGAAGTTATAACATTTATGACAGAAGGAGGTGAAGGACACTGATCAAATATTCAGGGAATACAGAGTAAGAACACCACGTCCATCAACAAAAAAAAAAAAAAAAAAAAAAAAGAAAGAAATATTGTGATCCAGAGGAAAGCATTGTGTACTCTGTTTTGTGAAAAACAGAATTAAAGCAGATGAGAAGGTTCATTTAGAGGGTATCTAGAAGTAAAAAACACTTTCCACACATATGTCACAAGATGGTTCCTATAGGAATAGAGATCAGTAAGATTTGGTTTGGTTTGGTTTGGTTTGGTTTGGTTCGGTTCGGTTCGGTTCGGTGGTTAAAAAATATGATGACAGGCAAAGTTTTGAGCATTGGAAAATGAAGGTCTAAGTAACAGGAAATATCTCATGATAGGAGTCACATAAAGACAAGCACAGAGTGCCAGATTTAAAAAAAAAAAAAAAAAAAGGATTTGAAGAGTCCCTTTGGAAAGATTTTTTTTTTTAAGTATTTATTATAATACCAGTGCTGTGCATAATGTATTGTATATCTACATCTGCATTTTAGTTCAAAATCAGAATCTCACTTTTTAAGTGAATCTCCTGATTGACCCTACTTAGTATGCTTGGGTTCACACAGACTTTGTGAAATGCACTCCATGAATTTTAGCTGAAGCCTTAAGATGTACTCCAAACGTACACATAATGCAAGTGAAACAGTAATTAACTTCTGTGCCAGAGGAAAGGAAACCTTGACTAGATGTTTTCACACGTATTTTAATCCAGGATCCCCTCAGATATTTCATTAGTTCCATATTGTCTTCCTTTCTTTCAGCGACCTTTGTCTCATCTGACAAAATCAAATTTGTCAGCTTTCACAGACTTCTTCGTGTTCTCCTGAATAAGTCTTTAAACATGCATATATATATAGATATCCCGCAGTTCAGTCACTTCTGCCAAGTAACTTTATAACCTCACTTGGAAATCCAGACTGTGGAGTGTAAACCTAACATATGGAACCTCTTACTTATATGTTTAGAAAAGTAAACCACTACCTGATGGTATAATTTTAACAGGATCTTGTTACTGTTGTATTAGGCCACCCACCATCTTGAATGCATTTTTAATTATTTAAATATAACCAAATACAAAGCATTTCCTAAGTACTAAGCTTTTATATTTCCCATTATTTTGGCGAGATATAAGGATTCCCTCATAGAAAGCAGAATTTAGCTAGATACACTGATCCCTTAGGGCTGTCCGGGATTCATGGTGACCGTGTCAATAGATCCATATCCTCTGCTGCACAGAAGTCAACAAAGCATTCCCTTACGAACTACGGGGTTGAGTTTAACCATTGCACCAAAGTGAGATGTTTTAACAAATATCAGAATGACACAAAAAGTCCACTTTGTGGGATAATCCAGAATTTCAGCCAGAAAAGGAGGTTGAAATTCTCACTAAATTTTACTACTGGCAGAGGTTTGTTAATACCTGTGCTCTACTTTTAACAATCTAGTCTGTCAACTTCTCCTCAAGCACACACTGTCAGGGAAGTAATACTACCAGATCTCATAAATCTCTTGATATTTTATAGTTTTCTTAAAGTCTCAGATCCTAGTTAAATGACTGCAAGAATGTCAACATTCACATATTGATTTTAATACTCCAGATAGCCTGAAGCAATACTAAATGAGTGATTTCTGAGACTCAACCAGCAAAAACAAAAATTAATCGCAATTCATTTTATAATCATGATTCTAACTCAATTCAGAAATTCCATTCATGACTTCTTCATGTTTCTGAATGGTCTGTTAAAGCTAGTAGAGTGATTCACAGGAACAAGAAATGAATAGATTGTTCTTATTCTTCTGTTTATTCAGTTTATTTATTATACTGCATGAAAACTCTGCAATGACCTGATCTGAAACTACTTGGCAAAACAAATGGAAACTTCAGTAACCTAAAAACAGGATTGCTATTGTAGCAATATTTCAAACCTTAAAGCTGTAACTGAGCTATTTTTCATTCTAGCCAAAGCCTGGTCTAAATGTTCTAGCTCAAGTATTTCTGTTTCAACATCATAGGTCCTTCCTGACTTCTTCATGACTACTTCATGACTCCTAATTAGAGGTTAGGTAATTGATATCTCAAACATAAAAAATAGAATCGTAAACTAACACTTCCAATACTAGGACGCAGAGAGAACCTGCAACTCATATGTGTCTGATAACAGAAGGGTAGTCTTTGCAGCTAGCATTTACACTACAGAAATCTGTCAGCTGAGAATACAGGACCAAATGCTTTTGAGATGTGAAGCCATACAGATTTCCCCCCAGAACACCTTTGCATAGGGAAATCAGTCTCTGGCCACTCTCGGACTGGACTTTTCCCTGCTATTAGAGAATTTTTTCTCCAAAATTATTTGGATTGCCATACAAATAACAGATGGTCATTATACATAACTGAATTATCTCAATGGACTAAGGGGATTTCATTTTTTTAACAGATGTAAGTCATAACCCTCCATTCAGTATACAAGTAACTTCAGCTGCAACATGAGAAAATATCTGCTGTAGAAACTAAGTACTTTAACATGCAGAGGAGGTCTGAAGAATTCTGCAAAACAGCTCTACATCCTGCCTCTCAGAAATATGACTGCTTTCAAGATAGATATGATCATTTGGAAACGTACAAGGAGAGAAGAACGTCTAGACCCTCAGCCTCCTCTAGTAGATGCAGAGCCCAGCTGCTCAGCATTTCTCACTCCAGTGGTCCTGGATGCCTCCTGACCACTGACAGTTTTCCCAAAATGCCAGGTGATTATGAAAAGAATTCAGATGTAATTTTTAATTTTCCATACATATCATTTGAAGAGAAGAAAAAGTCTCAAAGGCAAAAAAAAAGATTCATTACTAATTTTAAGTCTGTCTTGTAATTTAAAATTATTAATAGGTATGACATGGGCAAATAGTACTTTCTATGCTAGAGACTATAGTGGTTTTTAAGCGATGCTGCAGCTGGAATGTTAAATATTAATAACCACTATCGTAAAAGTAAAAACAATCCTAACAAGACTGTGTCATTATAGATTTTGAAGAAAATCCCTTATTGTTTAATTTAATTAAAAGTGTTTGATTTTTTTTTTTAATTAAAAAAAATCTCAGGCCTATGACTTTCAAATTGTTACCATCTCCCTCCTCTCAATCAGTTCTATAAAATTAAAAATATTACATGGAAGACAGTCCATGTTTCCCCTGTAAGTTAAGATTTTTGTGTTGTTACTGAGCATGCCTGTACTGAGATGGTCAAGGAAGCATCTTCAGGATGCAATGTAATCTACTGCCATACTCCATACAATAATTTCAAAGGACAGTGTCAAATTAGCAAAAGCTGAAGCACTTCAGCTATGGATCCATGATAAGTTCTGTCTGGCTGTATCAGGTTTAATCCTGACTTTTTTCACTCTTTTGGCAAATGTTGAACTGCTACATTTTGATGATTCAAGATAATATGGAAAAAAAAAAGTCTGAATCTTTTTGGCAGGAAACCGGAAACTAAAGAAAATCACATCAAAAGCCAGGAATTTATACTTATAAAATTCCTCAGTAAAAAAAACACACAGTGATTTCTTACTACATTCATTCACAAAGCTATTGGAAATAGTAATCCCTGATATATACATGGATCATATAGGAATCAATTAAAATAGGCCAGCTGGGAAACAAGAGCTCACATAGGGGGCATTATGTATTGATACTTGGTGTTAGGTTCTTTACTCATGACTCTTCAGAATTCATAGTCTAATCTGAAAATGCAATCCCCTCCTTTCTAGTTGAAGGGATACTTAAAGCATGGGAAAGAAAGGAGCAAGCCTAGCTCAATTCTTTCACCACCTCAGTAAGCCATCTTCCACCCCATACTTCTATACCTTTGAGTACAAGCTTTACTGCCTTAGAGGAAAAATCATAGAATCACAGAATCATTTAGATTGGAAAAACCTCTGAGATCATCTGGTCCTTTAACATAGTACTGGTACTTTAACATAGTACTGCCAAGCCCAACGTTAAACCATGTCCCTAAGCTCTACATCTACATGTTTTCTGAAGACTTCCAGGGATGGTGACTCAACTACTGCCCCGGGCAGCTGTTCCAACAGTTCACAACCCTTTCAGTGAAGACATTTCTCCTAATATCCAACCTAAATCTCTCCTGGTGCAACTTGAGGCCATTTCCTCTTGTCTTATCACCTGGTGCTTGGGGGAAGAGCCCGATCCCCACCTTGCTAAGTGTGGTTCAGCTGGAGTTGCACCATCACATGCACATCGTGTACTTCAACATGCTGTGGAGACTCCCACTCTTCCCCCAAATGAGAGCTACAAGCGTAAACAACAGGTCCTCAGTAACTTTCACAGGGGAAGTAGCGAGTAGGAAAAAAATAAGTAAATACAAACTCAGGGCATTTCACAGCACTTTGCAAAATATGCCATGAGTACACTTAAGTCTATGAGAACACTCAAGGTCTTATGTGCCTGATTGTATTAAGCTGATGAAATAACTGTTCCATCCAGAATCTGGCTTTAGAGATTATAAAGGAAGACAAACACAACCATATGGCAGTATGATTTTAAGTCAGAAGCCCTTCTCTCAGCCACCACAATTACCATAACTACCTTATAGCACAGCTTACCTGGTGAAAAGATTGCAGGAATATTGATAACCATAAAAGGCCCTCAAAAATAATTTTACTTTTAAGAAACGATCAGCTTTGGTTCTCATTTTCTTTTTTTTTTTTTTGTGTTTTCTTTCTGTTTGCTGTTACCACTCCTCACTTCGGGACATAAACATGTTTAGCATGAGAGCTCAGAATGCTACATGGTTCTTTGCCTGCCAGGAACCTGACAAGGTGATGGCAAGAGCAGCCACTACAAGGCTTCACCAAACTCTGCCAAAGCAAGTAAGTTGCCACTGTAAGTAGGAGACAGATACTGACTTCCAAGTAGGTTTTAATAAGAAGAAACCACATATGTGTGTTTCACTCTTGCCTTTCAAAAGAGACATTTTTCCGTAGAGATTCTGAAAATACTTTTCTGTAGCAGCTCAACAGTTTATCTGGGATTAACATTGCTAATAATGATGATAACTATGAGTTATAAAAGAACCATGACTTTCTCTAAAGCCTAATCTGATCTTTATTTTATGGCTCAAGCCTAAAACCTTACTCACAGGAATTGTATGATTGACCTGAAGTAGAATCATAACCATAAAGACTGTAACAATTTTACAGCAGGATTATTTCTGATTAAGCTAAAATACCATAACTATATAGAAAAATTGCTTTAAAGCTTATTTTTAATTTTGAAGGCAAAATAAAAAAATGTTTATCATTTGGCTTAGCATTTTTATTTTAAATAATTGCAACATTTATGACCTGCAAACCAAATCAAAGTCAGCTTTTCCATTAAGTTGCTATTGACCAGGGAATTTTATTGAGAGCATTTTGTGCATGACTGAAAGCTGCCTATTAAACACAATGCTGGTAATCATTTCATGTGACTGACAAGGGAAATATTGGGGGATTATTCTGTGCTAGTAAGAAACCTAGTTAATCTCAAAGCCATATCACCTCATGGGTCAAATGCTTTTTGCAGTATATTTTATTTTATACGTGCAATGCTCCCTTTAAACACAAGCGCAATTTTATATCAGTGATGAAAACGATTTCATTTCATAGAGAGGTCACTGAGATGCAGAAGGTAAAATTTAAAATTTTGTGTTTTCATACCTCTTCCTGCAAAGCTCCAACATTTAATGAAATCAACAGCAAAAAGCTGCACAGTTGTAACAAGAGCAGAAATAGGCTTGCAGAATGAGTCACATTTTGAGGCTTTTCACTCCTTTATTATAAGCACATTTTCACATGTATCTCAATGGAAGATGTGATCCAACAGCTGTAGAGATGCAATACCTAAGTCAAGCAGACTTAAACCTAATCAGAGGTTTTAATTTGAAATGTCAACAGCTCCCCTCCAGCGATCCACTTACACACTTGCAGTTTAGCATAAACATATTTAACTCACTAACACTGCAGAAGACTACTCTTTTTCAAGAAAATATACGGACAAGAGAAGCCGTGAGCTCTGCTTTGGGACCAGGATTACACAGAGTTAAACAGGGGTTATCTGAAACCTGTGGGAGATCCCTGTAAGACATATTATAGATGACTCTGGAAGCCATGGGCCACTCTTATGTCATCCTGATATGAACTGGCCCCTGCGTGAGCTCAGTGCCAGATGGGGAGGAGGATGGCCCAAAGACTGCCCATTACCTTCTCACCCAGCAGACAGCCGTGACTACAACCCCAGTAAATTGCTCCCTAGCAAATCATCAGGAGTAGGAGGAGACCCAGGGCCAGTCCTATTTCAGCAAGCACTACTCTGAAATACTATTTATTGCTTAGCAGGGACCACCAGGGCTCACAGACCATGGAAAAGAGATCATGCTGACCTTTGGGAGCAGCTCAGAAAGGCAGCGCATTCCCCTGAACTCTGCTGCATGACTTTTCTGTTCATTTGTTCAGGTGGGAATGACAGGTTATTTCAATGAAACTTGGTAGTACAAAATAAATGTAGATTCACTGGTACAAAACCGCAGTATTGACAAAAATAAAAATACGTTCTACATATGGCCAAGGAATACACAGAAATAAAAGTGGCACCAAAACCATACATATTTGCTATGTATAAGTATGTCCCTGTGTTCTATCATTAATTTGGAAATGGTCTTTAAAGCAAAAAATACAAAGATGTTATGAGTATTAACCATGTTTATGACTGCACTGATGTTCATAAGTACATTGGGTGAAAAGAAGCAAAATCATTTTCAGGTAAGGATTTCTCTAAGAGAAAAAAATCTCTCACAGAAATTCTCATTTTCAGATACTTTCTTTTCAGGTGAAGTTCTTTCATATCTTCTCTTTTCTTTCCAAAATTATTTTTCTAGTGTTGTTGTTGCTTTCTGCTCCCTGGAAACAGTGTGTTGTGACATCAGGCCCCTGCAGCTCTGCTAGTGATTATGTGCTGCCATTTATAAATTTATTGCAAAAGACCATTTCTTCTTCATAACTGACTTTTGGGGAAAAAAAAAAGTTCTAAAATGCATATTAAAATATGCATGTTTAAATCATACATTTTCCAAAGAACTGCAAAAATAACAGTTTTTGCAGTAAAATTGTTTAGATTTTACAGTCATATAAATGTATTTTGAAAAAATGAACTTCTTGTACCCCATTCTTCAGTTAGTAGTCTTCTTTAACATACCTAACTATCAAATGCCTTCTGTCTGTGGCCCAGTTAAAAACTAGTATGTAAGAAACACAGGTTGGACATTTTGTGTGTTATTTACTCAGTGCAGCCCACCTCAATTTGCTGTGACAACCTCTCAACATTATTGATTCTTCTTCACCTTCTGCCAGAGTAGTACTTTTCATACTCAGAGGAAGGAAATAAATTGGTCATGTTAGGAAATTATATTGAGCTTGTGTGATTTGTTTGTAACTAAAAAAAACTGAAAGTATAGGTGGAACCTTTTTATCACCTCACAGTGCAATAGCACACATGCTGTTCTCTCATCTTTTTTTTTTTTTTTTCTTAAATTTCCTTTCTATCTAAAATTATCCCCCAAAAGAAGGACTAAAGATTCATTTCAGCTCTTCTGCCTTGGACAGCTGTGTCACCAGTTCCACTGCTACAGAAAAGCTGGTACAATGTCTTCCCAAATTCAGATTCCTCTTATACAATCCCTAACTACTGAAAATAAAAAATACAATAAAATAAAAGTATATAAATCTTAGATCAGAACTATGCTAGTGCATTTGGACAGAAAAAAAAAAAAAAAAAAGAACAAAGAGAAGGCAGAAATACTACCAAAAGAAACTCAAGTTTTTCCCCTTTGTCCTTTAAACAACCTGTTGGCACTCTGGACAAGCAACAATGCTTTGGTAGTTGAGTGAAGTTTTACAGTGAGCTTGTCTCCCACTGCAAGGCAACAGTGAGGTGGCTTCTACAGCAAGCAAGCGACCAGGCTCTGGAGTTTTAGCTGAGCAGAAGCCGTGTGCGGAGGCTGTGCTGCTCTCAGGCCAGCCTTGGGTAGGTAGGAGCAACCTACAGGACTGCACTGCGGGGCACAGGAGCATCTGCCACATCAGCCAGTGTGAATAAAGAAGAGAGAGTGGCAAGAGCAAGACTAGAATTCCTCTAGTATAAACCCGCAATCTTCTATTGGCAAATTAGCATGCTTAAACTCTAATGGAGATCATTTCACACACTGTGACTCCGGCTGATTTCCTAAAATTTTCATTCCCGTTATAACCAGATCACACAAGTATAATTTAACAAGTTTCTCAGATTCACAGGTAATGAAAGTATAGTTGGAGCCTTGACATTTTCTGTGGCAGAGATGCACGTAACTTTTTGGATTCTTAAGGCAAAAACAAATTAAGTGTGAATAAAATCTACTTTTTTTGGTCCCATCTTTTCAGAAATTGAGTTAATGACCTTAGACTTGAGAATTTCTCAGCTTGGGAATTATACAAAAAAATGCCGTGAGACAGTGGATCTCGAGAAAGCTCAGAATCGTGCAGATTAAGATGGCCAAAGAATGCAGATATATTAATATCCTAGCAAATATATGCATTCTCTATGAAACCCCTTGTTCTTGTTTCTCTAATTATTGTTCTAAATCAAGGACAGAGTTTCAGGTAATCATTTATTATCTATCCACAAGCCACTCTTTATAAAAAAGAAGGACGTTAAGGAAATAATTATAGCTCTTAGCAGACTATAAACAATAAAATTCAGAATTGAATTCTCTTCTGACCAATAAAACTTGTCTTGAATACTGATCGATATTTGAATAGCAAGTCCAGCATCAAACAATACATTCATTTCCATTTGTTGGAACAAATGTGCATAATGAAAACCATGTGTCTTTGAATACAGACTTAAGTAATTGGAATGCTTTCTACACAGCGCTGATTTAACTAAAATGAAGGAAGGCAAATCTAATGAACAGACTAGAAGAGTCTGAAGGTACTATGGCATCTCAGAAAGACAGGAGAGGAGATGCAAACCAGCTTTTGTGCAAACCAGCAGCCAAGAAAAGTATGTCTGTACCTTTCCATACAGCACATAATCAGCATAGCACTTTTCCTGTTATTTATTTACATGTAATTTGAATCCTGTAACTAAATTCCCTATCTTTTGTTAGACCCAACTTTGCTACACTCTCCACTGTTCCACTTAGCTCCACTGCTTCACTCGCTAAGATGACTTAAATCTATTTTGGGAGGATATGTGTAGTTTAAGGAGTCTGAAGAAATCAGCAGTGGATGACAGCCTGGCAAACACTCAAAACCAGCAGTGCATGGGCAACACAAGAAAAAGTCAATTTAGATCGTTTTAGATGGCAAAGAGTTGCCATCCCAGCTTTCTTGGACATTCCCATTCCCATGGTAAAGATGACAGGAAAAAAAAGCTGCCCAAAGACGTGTGCTAAATTCAACATGCCAGCCTACAAATGCTCTCCTTCATCATTCCAGGCAGTCCCTGGGGACTGAAGACAGCTAGCAGTGTTGACTATCAACCATCCCAGCTTAATCTGCTGAGGAATTCTGGTTGACACTCAGAATTGAACGGGATGACCCAGGGCAAGTGACCTCGCTAGAAGATCTGTCTTCTTTTCCTTCCTATGCCACTGACTTCCTGGGTGATGCCAGGTAAGCCACTTACTCCCCAGCTTTCCCTTCTGTCAAAAAAAAAAAAAAAAAAGTTGCTTTAAGAAGGGACAAGTATCCAGATCTTGGGACTGGGATAATAGCTCCTATTAGGCTCTGGGAATTGGGAATAAAGTCAATCCCTTTTTGACACAATATTACACAAGAAAGTGTTTAGCAGGTAGATCAGTGTCAACATTGGTATCAAAAGAAAGGGGGGAAAAAAAAAAAAAGACATCTTCTCCTTCTGGGTACTTTTATAATAGGAGGAAAGCATCAAGGGATGCCACACAGACAGAACATAACTTACCCATACTGCACAAAAAAAAAAAAAAAAAAAAAAAAAAAAAAAAATTTGCTGACAAATGTTGGTCACTTTACCACACTTCTCCAGCACTGGAAAGAAAGAAAAAGAAAGAGGGAGGGAAAGAGGGAAAGAAGGAAAGAGGGAAAGAAGGAAAGAGGGAAAGAAGGAAAGAGGGAAAGAAGGAAAGAGTTCTTAATTAATCTGGGAAAAAAAAAAAAAAGACCTGTCTAATATGAAACCCAGCACCCCCAAACCCCAGCATTACCCTAGGATACACAGGTTGAGGCATTTCAAATACCTTGAGCAGCAACGCCAAAGCCGAAGGACTACCTACCAAGAAATAATGTATTAATTAGCTTTAGCCGCTTAAACAACAAGCTGAGCCCCCGGGCAGCCGCCTTAGCAGCCCCGAGGTACCTAAGACCCCACAACCGGGACCCAAGCCAGCCCTCAGGGCACCCCTCGGAGGTGCGGGCAGGGCCGGGGACACCTCCCCGTCAGGCCGCCTTCCCCGGGGGCTGCCCCTTCCCCAGCGAGGTGACCCGCGGCCCCCTCCCCGCCGCCCCGGCCCCGGCCCCGGCCCTCCCTCGCCCCGCCCGGGGGTCCCGGGACAGGCGGTCCCGCCCCCCGCGGCAGGTTTATGAGCCCCGTCCCGCCGCCCGCCCGCCTCCGCCGCCTCTACCGCCCCGCCGCCGGGCCATGGTGCCGGCGCCCGGGGGTGCCCTGCTCCTGCTGCTCCTCCTCCTCCTCGCCGCCCTCCTCCTCCTCGCCGCCGCGGGCAGGTGAGCGGGGCCGGGCCGGGAGGGGAGCGGAGCGGAGCGGGAGGGGATCGGCCCCGACCCCCGGCTGCGGGGGGAGAGAGGCTCCGACCTCCGCCGGCGGCCCCCGGCTGGGGGTGGCTGGGAGGAGAACGCACGGCAGTTAGGGGTGGTCTTGCAGGTGGTGGGGGGCTTGTGTGCTTCTTGTCAGGTCTGACAGTGGGTGTGCGTAACCAGCAAGTGGCAATGTGCTGTTACAGCACACCCAGGGCTAGCGAGCCGTCAGCGCTTCAGCAGCTGGAAGCTTATGAGCCACAAACCCGCTGCTGTAGGAAACGTGCTTGCCGTCAAAGCCAAGTCCCGCTTAAATAAATGCTTGTGTTCCTGAGATATCTTCGTGAGATGTTGGGTGTTTGCATTCCTAACACCTTGGAAAGTGTAAAACTGCAAAGCAAAAGCGGTGTCTTCTGTTACGACAAAGCATAACCTGGAGTTACCTGAAGCAAAGATGGATGTATTCATTAAAAAATAACGATGCTGTTTCACAGTGTGTTGGGAAACCCGACAGGAACCCCTGCCTAAGGTTGCTCTACAGCCTGTCTTCTCCCAGTTGATGTTGGATGATGGTATCTCTGTCTTCTACCAAAACTGTCGTTCTCCCTTTTTCCTTGAGAGGAAGGGAAAAGGGGAGCAGCTGGAGCATCTTGATGGAAGTCGTGGATGACAAGAGGTTTTAATATAAGAGAGCAAAGAAAGAACAAAGAAATCATATTGACTCTGAATAGCTAGGAAGAAGGAACATGGAAAGAGTAGAAATTAAAATCAGTTTGGGAAAAAAAAATGAATTACGCTTATTTTTGTCCCTTAGAAGTGTGGCTTTCAACACCTGGACCGTTAACTTTTCTGCTTTGAGCCCTTCCTTCAAGGAATCTGGTGGTCACAGGAGGACTTAAAGGAACTTCTGCAAGCCCAAGCTAAATTGTATTTGGTGTTTTGGAAGGGACTCGCAGTAAAGCAGAACTGTTGTGTTGGGTGCCTGAGACAGACCAAAGGGATATCTAAGACAGTCATTAAAAGATAATAGGTGATGCATGTTGGTTTTGTTTAATACCATTATACGTGTATAACTCCAACAAGCAAACAAAATTCCTGTGCTGTCATCTGACAAAATGTTCACTTCTATTTCTTCACGGCATGCTCTCATAAAAGACTTTTTAGGAATCCTTTACAAACTGCTAAGCTGTAGAAAACCATCTTTTTGTTCTGAATACACCTGTTGGTCAAAATTTGAGGTCTGGTGCTGTCTGTTAGCTAGCAACAATGTCCAGATTTTTTTTTAGAGGCAAAATTAAAGAAAGAGGTAATATCCTGTCTTTGAAGTTAAGTGGAAGTTGCTAAGAATGTAACAGATTTTTTTTCCCCTCAGCAGCAGGCAGCTATTGTGTGTGCAGGAGCTGACCAAAAGTATCCTGTAGAGATCTTATGGAAATAGTGCACTAAATCTATTCAGCAGCTGTCTTGAGGGGGAAAAAAAAAAAAAAAAAGTAAAAGCTCATAAATGTCCTTCTACACAGAAAACATTAGTAAAAGACAGAAAATCAATAGGACCTGAAAACAACCAACTTTATTTTAACTCAAACCGTAATTGACTTTTGTTATCTATTTGCTTGGTTAAATCACCCTTTTGAAGGCTTGCTCACTTTTCCTCTGCAGCTGTGAATGTCATATAGTGCTGGTCAGACACGGAATAGATCACTCACGTCCACTAGTCAGGAGAACGTGACAAGTCACTTTTTCCATTGTTGGGATTTTTACTTCTATTTACTTTACTGGTATAATGGCTGCTAATGAGGATTACAGTCCAGCACAGCCATCTGCCCAGTTACCACATATGAAAATTTTGGTTGCCCATCGCTATTGCGGGCAGTAGCTTGTATTGGTCAATGGTCATAGACTAATTTTGAGAAGCTGATGCAAGGCAAAGCTTTTTTCTTTTTTTTATTATTCTATAAAATAATATAGAATGAAACAATAAAAATACTGTGGGGTGGTAGAGGGAGTCAGTTGAATAAGTAAGTCCCAGCATCCAGGTGTGCTTTATTCCCTCTTTCACTAGTTATTGCACTTGTAATATTTTCCTTTGCAGGTGTGTGTTTAAGCACTTGAGGGTATCAGTCCTACCATATCAATCAACCTAGCTTAACTGGAAGATCTCTCTAGCTACTTGATCAGTAGAGCAAGCGAACTTTCTGAATGTGTTTTGTTATAAATACCTAAGTTTTCTCTTTTTATATCAAATTAAGTAAACCACTACAAGAGGTCAAAGTTAACATACAGTAATTTAAGGTCTGCCCTCACGTCACACACCCAATTGTTTTTTTTTTGTCTGCTGCTCATGTCACTGTAGGTATGGAGTTAAATAACTGCCTTGGCCTGGCCAGCATCTGACTGCTTTGCTGTGCATTAATCTAACTTCTTTTGAGATAAAATTCAAGCTCTTCATATTACTTCATAGAAGAACAATTTCTTTCAGCAGCAGATGAATAAAAATACGGGACATGACTTCATTCAGACCTGTTTGTATCATTACAGGCAACATCACGGCTTTCTCAGTTTGTGAAAGACTCCGTATCTTCTTAAAATTAGATAAGGATTGTCCTCCTGGCTCTTCAGTACTCTTCAAGACTCTCAAGCTTGCTCAAGGCTGTGTTCTTACTCTTATGCCCAACTCAAAGCCGCAATGGAAAGTAGCACAAGAACAAATTGATTTTATAGTAGTTTCTCTCTTAACAAGCTTTTCTCTCTCTGATTTTGAGCTGTCAAACATGTAGATGTTTGTTGGATGGATGTTAAGAGCTGTACGTAATATATCCTGATACAGCAGCAGTAAAACTTTCCTGTCACTACTGGAATTTTGACTGAAGTATCCAAAGGTCCCACCTTTTATTTTTTTAATACCTGTGCTTGTGTCTCACAAGGATCTTGTGATAGCTAGCGTGGCCAGCTATTTCTTTGTTGTCCTAACTAATGAGGCCCTGGCTTATTGCAGAAGTTTTTTATAATTCATCTTCAATGTACTTCGTTAAATGCTATCCTACTAGTGTCAGCAATGTCATAGCCACATGAATCAGTTACTTCTCTGCTGCTTCAGCACTCTGTATGGCTCTGTTTGCCACTTGCTGCCTAGTGCACCAGTGCCATAAGCTGCTGAGTCTGAGGACAGACCTTCACTAGAAATGAATGGTCTTGCAGATGACATGCACATGTTTTCTTCATTCACACGTTTAAGCTGCAAGTTATTTGAGGCCAGGCATTTTTGAGTGGACAGTGCCAAGCACAGCAATCTCATTTAGGCCTCTAGGTACTATAGGTGAACTCCTACACAAATACCATTTAGGGAAGGATCAGACACCTCTGGTTTGCATTGCTTCTCCCAACAATGTCCAGCAAAGTCATAGTGATGTTCTCCTTGAAAGCATCTGCTTGCCCTGACAGGATCTACCCTATTTCTTTAATTTGTACAAAATGCTGAACCCCTGACAGCAATGGGAGGACTAATCTAACAAAACTGGTTTTGCTCACAGATTTTGGTATCTGGGTGGACTCTCAATGATCCATTTTACCTTTCCCACTGCCAAAGGTAGGCTTTAGCCTGGTGCTTGTTTTGGAAGTCAGAACCAGAGAAAAACCTTGTCCAGTGCAGTGTCTGTAAAGTTCAGCCATGTTCATTTTATTCTCAGTATTATGGAAGATTTTCCAGTTTTTAGAGAAGTTTGTACCAAAATCCTGTGGATATTGTATACCTTGTAAAGACACTTTCATGTACTTGATTCTGAACTGAATTATTAAATGAAAAATTTACCGAATGAGCTTGTCTTCCTGTGGAAATGAGCATCTCTTGGAAAGTAATAGGAGTCTATTTCCTCCGAGCTTTAGGCATTTTAACCTTCCAGGGGAGTCATAACACTATCCAGTTGAATTCAGGGGTATTTTTGGGGATGCAAGCAGAACACACATTAAAGGCAACTCTGAAGTAACATCTTGTACCTTTGAAGTGTATGTATATATTTACTTTTTTAATAGTATGCATTAGCGATGTTTGCAGTAACTCTTCCAGTAAGAGTGCAACCCTTACAGGCAAATACAGGAGGATATAGACAACTGAAGTAACAGCAAGCAGAGGAAGAAGATAATTGGGGTCACAGCACCCCGTGCAGCATAGACTAAGCCTGGAATTCAAGGACAGTTGTAGATCTCCATCAGATGTACAACTTTGACAGCTAACATTGCAGGGCTGCCAAAGCTTGCAGCTGTTATCCACACAGTAACTTTGAACCACCTGGCTGTACTGGCTGATTAAATTAACTTTTGTATGATCAGGGAGTCCT
Source organism: Anser cygnoides (assembly GCF_040182565.1). Lineage (NCBI taxonomy): Eukaryota > Metazoa > Chordata > Aves > Anseriformes > Anatidae > Anser > Anser cygnoides. The sequence goes on along the minus strand of NC_089873.1, from coordinate 131,793,695 downwards.
GTGCAACCTGAATGCCTGGGAATATCTGCACTTATCTAATCAATGTGCACATACACAGTGGCTGCAAGCCTGCAAGGCACTAGATCTGCGGGGCTAACTGATGTTCAGAAAGGTGCTTTTCTGCAGAATAGTTTGTAATCCAAAGCAGTTGAGCTGAGCAGGTATGGCAGTGTATATCCAGTCTTGATTCTTCCTCTGATGCAAGCTGCAGTAGCCCCACTGACTTCACTGAGATAAAAAGACTAATTCTAGCAGAGGACCTGGTTCTATTTTTTTTTCTTTGCCATGTTTCTCATTAGAAAGGATTTATGTTATTTATATTGCAGGGTTGTTTTATTGCAGGTGAGATGCTCCTATCACCCCTGTTTCTCCAACCAATGCAACTTTGCATTCCTGCCAAGGAAGTGTTGAATGCTTCGAGGTTCATTGAGATGAAAATGCCTGACAGTGAATAAAACATGAGAGAAATGCACGAAGGAATATAGGGAGGAATGGATTAAAGTGTATCTGCCTGCTGGACATAGTGTTTATCCTTTCTTATGCAGCTCAAGAGTTCGTGGGCAGCTGGTGACTGTGAGCCAGCCTGGGGTGTGTCGCTATGGTTCTCGGACGGATTGCTGTTATGGCTGGAAAAAGAACAGTAAGGGCCACTGTGAAGGTAATACTAACAGTTTGTGCTTGTTTCCTCTCCATGGCTGTGTACTTGGTACAAATAAAAGGACTTGATGTGAATCTGCCAGAAGTTACAGAAGAAAGCTTGTGAGGGAGTGAAGTCTCTTATCACTTGGGTAGGAGAATGAAAAAAACATGCTGGAGAGAGTATCTCCTTAAAAAAGAGGAGCTTTAGGTAAATAACAGCAAACAATAAAATACAGATTTAAAAATTCTTAGGTCCAGAAGTGGCTGTCTGTGCTAACCTCCTGCATACCGTGGCTGAGAGACTGGAACTTGTCAGTGCCTGTGCTGTTACAGCTGTCAAATAAATGCCAAAAATGCAGCATCTTCTGGTGCTACATATGGACCCATGAAATCAATTGGAATCCTTTGTCTTCAAAACTACACAGCCTGTGAGAACCAGGAAGCTTTAACTTTCTAAAAATACAAATAAAACCCAAGTAATAAGTGCACCTGACTTGAGCTCAGGTCAGCATTCTGGTCTGTGGATTGTTGGCTTTATAAGAAAATCAATGACTCGTGAGAAATTTCTAATTTGTTACAGGTCTACAGATCCCAAGGAGAAGGTGATGTGAAATCTTCCTCTAGCTCTACTTGGGAAAAACACAACAAAATCCTAAAATACGTATTTTAGGAGTCTTTCTCAGATGTTGCACCTGTTGCCCCAGAGTTTGGCATTGTCTATCTAGTGAATTTGAATAGAGGCTTAGAGTTACTCACTGCTGACTGATGCTTTAAACAGAAAGGTGCCAAAATGTTTCTGCTTTGTATATATAGCATATCAGTTTATAGAAAAAGAAGTGATGAATACACTTATTAATATTTCTGCATTGTTTAACAGCACGTTAGTTTTGCTGCAAAAGAATAGTAGAGGGACAACCAGCAAATGTAACTTTGAGCTAGTGGAATTAAGTTGGTCTCTTCTAAAGCAATAGGTTACTTTCTTACTAGAAACCAATTTTCATAAGTTTTTAAGGTGGTTCTTTGGCAGATTTCATTAAAACAACTGTAGTGTACTACTGCATTGAAAATCCAGATGCAGTTCTGTACTCTGTTTCAGTGTCAATACTCAACTGATCTCACATTATGCCACTTTGCTTTCAGGGGCAGGGACAATGTTGAACTATGGCTAATCTGCAGAGCCAGCGGTTCAGTACTTCTGAATGAATCTTTTAAATGTAGGAGAAGATGCTTGAATTCAGCAGGATGAATTTTAATTATGAATTTTAATATAGTAACTGTGATTTTTCTATTTCCCGTAGTTCAGAAAGCAGATTAATTACACAAGGTAGTTTGGATGCCCATACTGGGCATACTCTTTTGCTGCTCTTCTAGAGCTAGTACTGACTTAAATGCATGTTCAGTTTGATTTTCCCAGATAACACTCATTTTGATCATCACATTAACTTTAGGAAGTATTAAAGATCAAGGCTTAAGCATTATAAAAGCCAGCATTGAATTTCTGACTAATGATGAGAGTTAGAGAACTTCTACCCTTTAACGCATCGAGGATAAGCCCAGCCCTTTCAAGTCGTTATAAATCTGATGCAATTGTAAATATGGGGATGTGTGGTAAGGACAATTGTCTGATTTGACAGATGTGCTCTGGGTATTCCACCATGAGATGGACACGTTCTCAGCTGTAAGAGAGGAGATCCAAGAACAGAAAACCGGTCTAGGGTCTTCTGTGGCTGCAGGAGGGTGCTGTCACCTCTTCCCTGCTACAAGTGTAGAAAATCAAGCTGCTGGCTAGCTGCTTCTCACATATGGCTTCCCAAAAATAGGAAAAAAGCAGAATACAAAACTAAATATAAGTTGTAGCCATGGCAGAAAGGAGCATTTGGGAGGGTGCTAAAAGGATCCCCTTCTTTTCCAGGTCTTTACAAACTGCGAATAGCATGCGTTCATGTAATCCATGCTAGCAACCATTTTCTCCAGCAGAAATAATGCACTGATCAGTAGATACCATGCTCAAACTAGAGGGAGAATTATGGAGGATGTTGAACTTCTGCAATACATTTTTAGGCAGTTAAGCAGGGGAAGAGTTCTCAAATAGAATTATCTAACTTTTTTTTCCTCTCTCTCCTTTTCTCTGCCTGATTTCCCCAGCTATCTGTGGACATGGCTGCAAGTATGGCGAGTGCATGGGACCAAACAAATGCAAATGTTTTCCTGGATTTACAGGGAAAACCTGTAATCAAGGTTTGTGTTCATGGGAATATAACTCTAGAAACCAGACCGCTGATGTTGTCTTCTTGTCATTTATTAAGAATTGTCATTTTCCAAAATAGTAAAATAAGATATTTTCTTATTTACATAGCAGAGCTTAGTGTTTAAGGCTCTTGCCTGGGTTACTGGAGATGCAAACTGTAAGCCTCCTTCAGCAAACAGGAGTTTGATCCTATATCATGTATCTCCTGCATGCTGGTGACAAGGGCAAACTGTCTCATTTATAGTCAGAGGATTAAGGCATGGAAAGATTATATAGGAAAGGAAGAGCCAAAAGTCAAATCTGGAACCCATGTTATTTTTTTAACTAAAAATCCGTGCTATTTTCTTAACTAACCTCCTCAGAAAGACAGGCAATTATATGCTAGATGTGTTATTTCTCAAGCTGCCCGGGCCAATGCCATCTGTTTGCATATGCTGACTTTTTTTTTTTTTTTTGAGAACACAGAATTCTTTAGAATTACATACTTAGAAACTTTGAATGCACCACTTTACCTCCATAAGCATGCAGTTAGACATTGCAGTAATTCCACCAACACCTTGGTGACGCCTCAGCTTTTGTTGTTGTTCCAGTATATGATCTCTGTATGTGATCAGATGGAAGGAGCAGGTCACTGTGCGTGGAGAGGCCTTCCTACTGCAGCACAGATGAGTGAAGCATGGAATGAGAGCCACATGAATGGAGGGGTCTGTTGATGCTACCTTCCTAAGCACCTGCAGTCTTTGCTTAAGAACATTACATTGACATTGAAAAATAAGAGAATTTTTAGTGAGTCAGAACAACCCTCTTACTACACAATATCTTTCAAGCAACATGCTATAATGTTAAGTATTTAGAAAGCACCATCTTATGCACTTTTGATACAGGGAAAGAAGTCAGCCCCTTGGTACTCCTAGAGAGCAAACAGCAGCCTTGGTTGTGTATAATAGATCCATGGTTATCAGTAGAGCCTCAGCCTCTAAACCAACAAGTTTAACCTCCAACATGATTTAGCAACTTCAGTGTTACCAAAAGACAACAGAGAAGCCCCCTGCTTGTTTTTTTGTGCAGTAACTCCAGCTGGATTTGCTATGCCCTCCGTAGGCAAGAAGGTCAGTTCTGTGCACTTGCAGTAGATTCAAAGTCTAAGGCTTCATGGAAGCACTATGTAGACCTGCATGTACAAATTGTCCAGTAGCTCCCTGGGCTGTTCTATCTTATGAAGTATGGCCAGGAATTTTTTTAGCAAGGTGGTGGCTGGCACAGGCCAGAAATGCCCAGGAGCTATTTCAGTAGTATAGCCATATAGGTGTTCATGTTCCAGTAGCCAGGAATGCTCTGAGCCTCTTTAATTTGCAGGCAGATACAGCCTCGGTCTGTCCTTACAGCAGAATGCCCGGCTGAGCAAGCTCAACGTGAGCTAACTAAAATAACAGAGATAAGGGGACTCTATTAGTCTGCCACTGAGTCTGAGCTAAATTAGCCTTATCTCCATAGGTTCTCTTTTAGAGCTGTGTATGCTATCTCTGCATTACTGTGCATTGTGCAATATAGGTGTAGCTAAGCACTTTTCAAAATGTATGGTCTAAGTGGAATGACTTTTTTTTCACCTCTAGTTTCTTTGTTACGAGAATCTTGATTTTTCAGTGGAGGCTCAGTAGCAGAGAAAGCCCAATGTGATTTGCAAGTTGATATGTTGTCATTTTTCAAACAGACTCTATGTTTAAATAGCTGAGTGCAACCATCTTTTTCTTCCCTGAACTAAGCTGTAACAAAGACTTCACACACATCTATAACTACCACAAAGTTTATGCTTTGAATGGTCTGGAGTTGTTTTTTTTCTGGTCTGCAGGGTGCATAGCTGTGAGAACAGCTGCTTCTCCCATTAAAACTGGAGCTCTGCAAGCTAAATGCTGGGAGAGTTGTCTTCATTGAAATTATATTATTGGTCATGTGCTGTTAAGCACCTGTTGAATGGGCCGCATGTACTGGTGTATTCTGTTAATGAGTTCTGTCTGTTTGCTAATCAGGTGTCAAAATACAAGAGGTAGAGGTGTCAGTTCACGGAAATCACAAACACAGATGCTCTTCCCTTGTTACAGAACCAATACCATTGACAATAGTGATGCCTATACCACATAAACTGAGCTTTTCTGGTTTTCTGCCAGTGTAATAAAGCTACTGAGAATTTGAAATCAACTTAGTGTCTTGCAAATCCTTTTAAATCCTGGATTGTAAAAAGGAGTTAGGATGCTTTTATTCTCTGGATTTTGAGAATTTGAGATTTTTGTACTTTCATTCGTAATGTCACATGACTCTTTATATTCGGTGTTTCATCTTGGCTATATGTCCCTACCCTGATAACTTTGGTGCCAATGTGTAGCTCAGGGAAAAAAAAAATATATATATCTATATATATATATCTTTGTTTCACCTCAGACTAAGAACAGCAAATCAGCTTCAGATAAAGTTTTAGCCTTTCTAGTACAGAGGTCAGCTGGAGGGCTGAAATATCCAGCTAGAATCAGAGAAATCCAGAAAAATAACTCCCAGATAATACAGCAACTACAATTCTCTTTCCGCCCCTCCACTCCTTCCTAACCAGCTGCCAGATGGGGCCAGAGTTTGCATTACTTTTTCAGGTGTAGAAGTCTGTGTGTTAGTTTTCCTAGCACTCTTTCAGCCAGATGGTCTGCTAAATTCTCATCTTGCAAGGGGTTGGCTTGTTTTCAATCCAGGCTGTTTTACTGTGGGGAATTAAAGGCATTAAGCAATATTATCAGGCTATATGTATGGATGTATGTATATAAACCCAGCAGTCATCTAATTCCAATGAATTCTGCAGATCTGAATGAATGTGGACTGAAACCACGTCCCTGTGAACACAGATGCATGAATACACATGGCAGCTACAAGTGCTATTGTCTCAACGGGTACATGCTCATGCCAGATGGCACATGTGCAAGTAAGTAATAGAGCTGATAGGATAGGCATACCAAAATAATCTAATCACATTTGATCCCAGCAAAATTTCTTCGTGTGATGAATGGATTTAGCTTGTTCAGGATAGGGTTTTTGCCTCAGCTCTTTGGTGCTCTCAGCAGCTGACAGAGGTTTTCTGTTTGGCAGTATATGGACAAAGTGAACTAGGTAATAACTATTTTTGGTGCTCAGAAGAATTTTTGTCCTGCTGGAAGTAAAAATCTTTGATAGTGTTACTTCAAATGAAGGACAGCTTGTATGAGCTTGGCGCATAGCTGTGCTGGTTCATCTGTTGAATAAGGATGAATGAATCAATCCAAGCAAAGCACCAATACAGACTATGCTTTACTGTGCTGAACTTCATGGCATTATCCTTGCTTTACTTTTCTGTGCTCCCTGACTAACGTATTTTCTCTCAGTGCTAATATGCTTCCTACAGTTGCTGCTGGCTTCTTGCAAACATTTGTCCACTGTGCTAAGGGTTACCTGAACTGTGTTTCTACCTATTTTCTCGGTCTTTAAGCCAGCATGTAAAGGAAAGCATCCTGCTTTCTTAGTCAACCTGATTTTCAGATGCGAGGAAGCTTCTTATTTTTCAATGATACTGTTTTGTTTCTAGAAAACACTTTCTTTTCCCCCTTATCTGTTTGAAATAGCACAGGTATTTCTGCTTTGAATTTCACAAAACCCTAAGTAAAATGGGGACAGACCTTTCTGGAGTCTCCTGTGCTGAAGCAGATGCATGAGTGGGACAAGAAAGCTAGTTGGTCTCAGCAGTGGACCAGTCTGCTTTAGAGGCCTGTCCTGAACGTAGCTGTATCAGGTGCAGCCCAGCCATTCCCATGGTTATAAGAGACAATCATAAACTCTGAACGAATTTATTTATCTTCAAACTCTGGAGACAGCCATTCACCAGACAGGGTGTCCATCTGGTGAGTTTGATGTCAGTCTTGAGATAATTGGAAAAATACCCAGCTTTGGCAAACATTCAGGGGACTGCAGTGTCAGCAGCTCTGGGGCAGGCAGAAAAGCCAGATCTCCTAGTTTGTCTCCCCGTTATGGCAGGAAGACTGAAATTGCTGTGAAAGGTGCCTGGGGTCTGAGCTTTTGAAGGCTTCCCCTTCCCTGCAGCACATGGTGGATCTCAACAGCAGACAACAGCTGTGGGGTCTTTGAGGTCTCTGAGAAATGGATACATCCAAGATAATTTGTATAATATCTGCTGACATCATGAACTGAGCTGGTTTCAGTCAGGCTGCTGTCTTATGGACAGCTGAAGTTGGCAGAAACCAGAGGTACTGTCAAAAGAAACCTATCCTTTGAGCCCAGTTCCCTTTGAGCCCAGCGGGAGCTTGTTCCTCCTTTGTCCCATCCATCTGTCATTCTCCCTCCTCTGAGTAGGAGCTACACTACTGAACCAAGTCAGAAAACTAGATCCAGACTGTAACGAGCCTTTTTTGTTTGATTAGTTTTAAGCCAGTCTTAGTTCAGGATAGGTTTCCTGATTTAAAAAACTTTGTACTAAATTTGTACAAAAATCAGAGTTGTGCTATACCTTGCTTGAGCCAGCACAAAACACTGAATTTCTCAGCAACAGCAGCCTGTTCAGAGTATATATGAAAAAATTGCTTGAGCAGCTGTGAGTCCTGAAGGTTGTTTCACTTTGGCACACAAATGTTATTTCCCAAATTAAAGCAGTGGTGGAACCCTGACAAACACTGATACAGATTGAATCCAAATTTCCGGGGGAAAAATGGTTTTCAGTAGAATGGACGTCCTCATTCTTCATGGCTGTAGTTCAGGAGGCAGAAACCTGTATGTTCATCCATCCTGTTTCTTTACCACATTCCAGTAAAGAAACATCTTCCAGTTTCAAAGAGCTTTTATTTTTTTAGGCATAAAACATGATTATGAAATGAAATAGTAAATTGTTTGTTCAAGTAGAAATCATTCTTAGTTAATTCTACTAGACTCTCCTCTTGCTTGATGCTAATTTAAGCTTGTGCTCAGATGAAATGTTGGTTTAACTCACTACTTAAATAGTTTATTTACCTAATTACTGTTTTATTCAAGCAAACATTTTGAGCAAGATGTAGTTCCTTTTGAATCAAATTCTCCATGATGCAAATCTCCTTAACAAGATGAAGTCCACCTTGTCTGAGCAGTCAGACTTACCCAGAACCGAAAGACTGTGGTACTAGAAGTAGAAAGGTATCAGAAGAATGTGGTTTTGAGCCACAGAGAACCATTGCTTCAAGTAGATAGTAGGTTAGTACCTAAGACAGTCACACAAATTCTGCAGGAATCACTGTACTAAATCTGATTAGCAGTTCATGTAAACCATTCAAATTCTGTCTAACTATAGCCAGCAATAGAGATTTCAAACATAACAGAAAACAGACAATTACCAATTGGAGAAGAATGATGTTTACTAAGTTTCTTTATTGCCACTTAGGAGGTAGATAATGTGACAAAAGTATCATGATCTACAGTCCATGTTTTTTAATCTTACCCACTGCTACTGTATACATCCTCATTTGTACAACAGTAAACTGCTTTTGCAAATACAGTGATTTTTTGGCCTTAAATATTTATTGCTTATCCACAGGGTCTAAACAAACCAGCCTAAAAAAATAATTTTACCACAGATTAAACATTAATTTTAATAGCAACAGAAATAACATGCATTATTATATATTAAAATAATATGGCTGTAGATATATGCGCACTCACACACATCATTGTCTTTTCTATACACTTCATTACACACCATTTTGAAATTGCTGGTACTTCTATCAATGAATGTGTTGCATTTTAAAATAATATCCATATATTTTTCTATTTAGGTGGTGAGCTAGGACTTAAGGTCTTGCAGTTTGTGTGATATAGTAATTGATAGATAACCAGAGCGACATAGTGGAATATACTTCCTTTGCACACACCTCTAACTCCTCCAGTAAACACTTCCAAATGCTACTTTTCTCCCTGGCATCTTGACATTAATGCTTGCAGAATATCCTCAGGATTTAAGGTGCATCTCCCTACATACTTAGTACATTTGGCCTGCTTTTCTAGCCTCTCATATTGCTCTCTCAGACAATATCTAGATCCCTACACTTCTATTTACAGGCTTATCAAAATCATCTCCAATAATTTACGCTCATAGCCAGTCTACTGTGTACTGACTACTACGTGCTTCTTTAGATTCAAGTATCTGTTCAAGATATAAATAAAGGATTAAAATAAAATGCAGTTTCAAACTTCATCAGGCTAAATAATTTTAAAATCAGAATGTCTACTAAGAGCATGCTCAGTGGTAAGCAATAAAAATATTTCTTTACTGAATTGCAGTTTTCTGTATGGTAAAACTGTAGTGATGAAAAATGTAAAAAGCCTTTTTTTCTACTTTGACCAGTTCTCTTTGAATCTAAAAGATAATAGTCACAGAACTGGTAGCAGAGAAAAAAAGGAGGCACAAGGGCAGATAAGGAAAGAACAAAGTGAAGGGGAGGGAGGATTTAAGATCTATCTCAAGAGCTGCTGAATTGTGTTATTAATGTGTTAATGTATAAATAGCTTGATTAATGATTAATGGAATTTTGTTGTTCTCATTAATTTTCTGCATTCATTCAGATCTAACTTAATAATAAAGTGTGTGTTTCTAGCCTAGATTTTACATTATTTTTTTTTTAATTCTGTTTTCAGGCTCTAGGACTTGTGCCATGGTTAATTGCCAATATGGATGTGAGAAAGTCAAGGAGGAGGTACAATGTCTTTGTCCATCAGCTGGCCTTCAGTTGGGACCAAACGGAAGGACATGCGTTGGTATGGTTAGAGAGCTCACTCTCAGCTTCTTTTCTATAAGATCCCATAAAACTCAAGAGTCTGAGGAAAGGGTAATAAGTAGTTAGCCCTCCTCACTGACTTCAATAATGCTCCTTGTTACTTGCACTGTGATGTAAAGTTTGCATGCTTTTTTAATAATTCTGCTCATTAACATTGGCCATGTAATTCTTTGGGCTAGTGCCATCCACAATAAATAATCAAATGTTTTAACGTGTTTTGGAGTCATTAACAGATTCTCTATTTCTCCGAGACTGTTACATACAACACAGGAAGCTGTCCTACTGACATAGCACATGATAGGATTTGGGGTTGTGTCTAGATGTTTCTTTCTTGTATTGTGATAACCTACAATACAAACTTCTGGATTTTTCTACAGAAGCCTCAATGTCATTTTACCTAGGGATTTCCTGTGGTGAAGTTAGCGTTACTTCATAACACTTTGTTCTATGATACCAATTTTATGTTGGCATCTGACAAGGCAGTGCTACAGCATTGCAATCCAATGCTGAAATGGTACCCATCTTAACGTTGAAGCTAAACTAATTTCAAAACACCAATGGGTGTGAAACAAACCCTCCAAAGCAGGGACCCCTCCAAGAATTAGAGAAGCAGTGGCAGTGAAGTGCATGTCAGGGAGTAGCAGGAGCAGGGTAGTTCTTCAAGGGGGGTTGAGCAATATGCAAACCCAGCACCCACAGTGCTGTGTCCTCACTGACCAGGGCCCCCTTCTACAGCATCTCATCATGCTGGCAGACGAGAGTGCTGTTAACAGGGTGAGTGACAAGGAAAGGTGATAAATCAGGTCCAGTGTCTGTCCAGAGGGTCCAGTCAAGAACAGCAGAGATGGAACACAGGGTGGGAGACAGGGCTACAACATACACCTAAGCAGGCCATTCAGGAGATGGGTCTGGAGACCATCTACCTACAGAGTTGTTCTGAGGTCCACCCAGACGACAAGGAAAGGTTGGGAATGGGTGTAACTACAGCACAGTTTGGACAGAGACTCAAGGCCCAGGACTGAGATGAAATAGGACTCCTTGGTTCATGAGCAGGTAGAGGTCCATGGTGAAGCTGACCGGGGAGAGCAAGACCTCAGAGTACACAGGAGGCCCTGACTGCATGTAACAGAAACCTTTCCAAAGCCGGAATGTTCCTGTTACTGGTCATCACAAACAAACCTGAAAGGCTATGAAAGCATTCATTTTTCACAACAGATGCTCTCCACTGAAGTGGAGAATTGAAGTGGAAAAAAATTTGGGGAAATATTGCTTTATGCAAAAATACCTTTATGCAAAAGAAATACTTTTATGCAATTTCATCTTAAAACAGGGCCAGTAGCAGTTTCATACACAACAAGTATTCAATAAAAGTCTGGAACTGAAAATAACTTTAGCTAAATCTTGACATGCAAATTGTCCTTTTGAATCAGTAAGTATGTTTTCATTTAAAATGCTAACTCATAAGCATTTTACCAATTCCAAATTTCAAAAACAATTGATACAGAAAGTGTTTTTTGTTTCCTTCTTTCTTACCCTCCCTGTTTTCCAATCTAGCGTTTCTTTTCTGAGCTCACCTGGCCTTCAAATGGGTAACACTCTTGGTCCAGAATATTTTGTTGTATTCTTATTTTATTTTTGTTTTGTTTTAATATTTCTTCCACTCAGGCAAGCATAGAAGATTGAAAATTGCAGCTGGGAAATATTTAAATTGTCCAAAATACAATGGAAAAAAGATTTTGCAATGGGCACTATTTACTAAAATGTCCTTAACCTAAATTCACATTTAGTTATGTTATTTCTGTCACAGTAGTACAAGTCCTCCAGATCATAAAGGGTGGCTTACAGGCAAGGAGGAATAACTAGCAGCTCCATGTCAGATACTGCTTACCAATACATACTTGTGGACTGATATCTACAGCTTAAAGAATGTTTTAGATGTTGAGAGGTTTAACATGTCAAACTCAGAAAAAGAATTTTAGCTCCAATGACCAGAACAATATTAAGCTTAACATTTCAAACAACAGATGACCCAAGAGACACTGCTATATAGAAGGACAATTACTATATGAATTGTTCTTAATGCACAGTTGTAATACCAAGTCATGTATGAAGGTCATGTGTCCTGAGACTATTTTTTCATTTTTAGGATCTATAGAGTAAACCCGTATGGATACTTGCCTCAACTTCCAAAGTATAAAAACTCCAACATGAGAACATTATTTCTTTCTCTCAAATAAAATGATTTTGTAATTGGAAACATCCTGTTTTGAGTAATCAAGGCTCTCAGACTACCAGCAAGCAAGCTTACATTTGTTTGAATTATTTAACAGCTACTTGAAGGTGAACATATGCATTTAAATATAATAAACATGATAAATGGTTCTCTTCCTGAATTATTCAGGCAACTATTTTTATTCTCTTGTATTGAGTTTATTTGTATCTACTTTGCCTACCCAAATGGATTTGAAAGAATGCTGATATATATGGTATAAGGTAAAACAGACAAAAAGATATGTCCAATGGTTGGAAATAGCAGACCCGTTCTTCTTGCACAATTTGTGTTAGGTCACTCTTTTCTGTGACCTGTTCTCCATCTCCAGAATGAGAAAGAAAGCAAATTCCTGCTGTATAGCATAATAGATGCTTCACAGATTATAAAATACTCTTAATACTCTGGTATTAGTCACAGAAAAACGATAAGCAGATAAACATTTGAAGATTCTTGACTATTAGTCTTAGCTTAATCTTCCTAAGAAGCTGCATTGTTCCTGAACCTGCAGAGCAGAACGGCACATTGTGTTTCACTTTTCCTCTTCAACACATTCATAGGTGAAAAAAACCCCGCAGAGTTATAGATTAATTATAAGGACAGAGCACTTGCAGTCTGAAGTCTGTATCTTGACTTAGCCCAGCGAGGGGAGGTGCAGAGATTCAGTAGGAAGAGCTGCTGCTCCTGCTTCTTCCTGCTCTTGGTTTCCTGTTTCTGAGGCTTTCTCTTAAACTGTTCTGATATTTTCTTTCTCAGAGAAATCATAAAATTTTTCTAGTTTCTTCCTGCCCTGCTCTGTGACTTTAGGGACAAATCATTGTCCCCAGCAGAGTCCCCACAGCCAGTTACCCTAGCTTTTACTGTGCCAGGTCTCAAAATCTCCATAAAGTTGGTGGATGTTTTGCTGCTTCGTTCATATTTCCACATGCAAAAAACAACCCCAAGAGAAAGAATGATAGGACTTTTTTATTAAACAACTTGTGATAGCTAAGAACAAAGCATTCCTGTGCAAATCCCAGCTGGTTCTTGCTTTCCCATTTTGTCTTCTCATGGATCTGACCAGTATCCCTGTTCCCAATCTAGATATTGATGAATGCTCCACTGGCCGAGCTGTCTGCTCCTTCAACCGCAGATGTGTCAACACGTTTGGAAGCTACTACTGCAAGTGTCAGCTTGGTTATGAACTGAAATACATCAGCGGCCATTATGACTGTGTAGGTAAGATTTAGCCCATGAATTTTCTTTCTCCATTTTTTTTTTTCATTCCGACATAATGTATCTTTCCTGTCGTTGCCTGAAGCATGTTGGCCAAGTCTAGGGGTTCTGCCTCAGAAATGGTAAAAAGATGTTGCTAAGAATATTCCTTAAGACACCTGCAGCTTTTGTCCAGGTTTTCTCTGTAGCCTGATGAAAAACCTGACCACAGGCACTTGCAAATTAAAATGCCTCATTGTACCAAATCATTTCTAGGCCCTTTGCAAAAGATCTACAAAGGCATGTAGTATATATGACAGCTGACTGACTACAAGGAAGTGCTAGTTCTGGGACAGTTTTAGTTAAAGAGCCTGTTTTATCCTCTCAGCTTTCAACCTGTGATGAAGAAGCAGTCCCACAATCTTTTTCTGTGCGTGTGTGTAGTTAATCAGCAATGTGAATCAAGTTGCTTCATGACTGTAAAAATAATTGCTTGGATGGACTGTACAGAACTTAAAGAAATAAATGTATGAAAATAGTAAACGAACAAGCAGTTCCACAAAAAAAAAAAAAAGTAGATTTTAATTAGTTTTTAGGTTTCTTTTGCATGTATAAATTTCTCCCGAACAGAAATACAGGCAAAAAGTTATCTTGATATGCCCAGGAGTTAAAACAAACATCAATACACCTTTACTCCTGTTTCAATCTGTTAACTAAATGGTGAAATAATAGCAAAGGGTAAGGTACCACAACAGGCACCACCACAGTATTGTTCAGGCAGTTCACCACCTGAGAGCCTGGAAGGGTTGGAACTAAACTGCATCCAGAAGTGAATTCTTTTTTTTTTTTTTTTTCGGTTTTATTTGTTTAAGATTGGGACTTAAGGGTGGGAGGGAAATCTTAAGGCAGGTTTTGGACACTGAAATTTAAGCTTCCCTTTGTAAGCAGACCATGGGAGTTTTAAAGTGGAAAATATGCTTACATTTTCCTAAAATTTCTGCCCTGTGTATGGGGGAAAACCTGGAGAGTTCTCAGTAGTCAAGATTTTATCTGGAAACCTGAATCTCGCTCTCAGACATACTATAATTTTTAGTCATTCTTCCTGCTACTTGTCTCCTAGCTGACCTACATTATGCAGAGGACCTATCAGCTGCAAAAAATGAGGCAATCTGGGTAAAATGCAAGTGGTGCAAAAATGAGTGCAACAACTTGGCTCCCTCATGTGGGAGAAATCAGAAACATCTTTGTGATGTAGCAAAATAATGAAAAAGAACAAAATTAGTTACTCTTGATGCTTGTGCCTTTTGTTGTACCTAGCTGAACATAGTATTTTCTACTGATTTTTTCCTAATTATACTTTTCTTCATGTAGCATCATATGTATGCCTGGAATATTAGTAGACAAGAGATCTCAAGATCTTGGCCTGCCCATTGTTAGTTTCAATTACATTTCTAGAGCAAGTGAAAGAGCGGGGAAGAGTTGCTGAATTTTTTTGATTGATGTCACACATTTTCTTGGTGCCTTTTGTTAATAGATCACTTTGTACAACCTATACATTGAATCCTGTTCTCATTCAGTAGATCTCTGTGTTCACTTTGTGTTTACTAGGATACTAAGTATTCTCTCCTAGTGTGAATTCTTCTGCCTGCAATGGTCCCTGGACTGTCTTGGTCTAACTCTAGCGCTTACAATACCTGAAAACAGATGGTAAGCACGAACAGGCTCTTATGAAGCTTAGGTTTCAGGACAATTTTCACTAAGGCACTTCTATCTTTCCCTAGATGTAAATGAATGCGTGGCAAATACACACAGGTGTAACCTCCATGCAGAGTGCCTCAACACGGACGGATCCTTCAAATGCAAATGTAAACAGGGATACCAAGGAAGTGGATTCGACTGTACTGGTGAGTACCACTGGATGCCAGGAATAGTACTATATTGCTTTTCCCCTGTAATTGATGTTTACAAGGCATTTGCCAGGAAAGATCATGCTGAACAGTGCTGCAATACCTACCAAGGCAAGCTTCTCCATGAAATAATATACTTATTATATGAGTCATTGCATGGTTAATACAAGTATTATTAGCTAAAATTAATTTTGCCTCTGAACCCCCAAGTCCCATAGTATCACTAGGAATCACAAGTAGTACAGAGAAGATAACTGTGCCTGAAGGAATAGAGAAAATAGCTTTAAAACATCTACTATATGTTTTCCTCAAACTTCCACAGCTAGCCTCTTGGAGGGCTGCTCAATTCCTTTCAGAAGAGTTTCAAGCTAATTTAGCAGAAAGTGAGAGAAGGTAGGAAAGCCATGACTTCTGCGCTAAATTATTTTCACTTATATTTTGCCTTTATTTGTTTACTCAATATTAAAGACTTCCTATAAAGATGCCATTGTCAGTTTCTAAGTGAATGTGACCCTCCAAAAAAGAAGATGGAAAAGGCTGCTCTTGTCTTTATATTTAAAATGCACCTTTTTATTTAGTCTCTTTATTAAACTTGGCAGAGATTTCACCCATGATGTCATTAGAGATGTTTTCCTTAGAGGATATCCAAGTTCATCTTAAAATTTTTGGATAAAAGATGTGAATATATTTTAAAAGCTCTTGTCTATAGCAAAAGAAGTCTATATAATATATAAAACTTTTTTTTCAAATAATCCTTGATAAGATATGTATTATTATTATTATTCATGATCTCTGATGCCCTATGAGTCTCTCTATTATTCATATTCCAACTCTCATCACAATGGTAGTTGAAACCTGCAATATTGCATCAATATTGACAGTTGCTGTGTTTGAAATAGCACTTTATCATTGTGATAGTTTATCAACCCTTATCCTCTCTGCATTTAATATTAAATATATTCACTCAGTATGGGCATTGGTTTGAAATCAATGTTTCTAACTCCAAAGGTATTGGTACTCTTTTCCTCTCAGGTCTGAGTTATTTTACATGTTGTTCAGTATTTTTATTCTATAAAAATGTACTTAGCATCTAAAAATGAAGATCCTTGCCAGGGTCAACCCAAAACATTCAATTTCAATCAGGTAGATTTAGTGTTGTGTTTTTTAATATAGATTAAGGATTTGACAGTGCTATGCCAAAACTGTACACATGCATGCATATGTATGTGTGTAAATATATATACTATATATATGCATATATATGTATATATGCTGTTTTTCCTACTGTATACTGATGAAACTCAAGTAAAAAAACTATGCCGCATTCTTCCAGGCATAAAAGTTTTAGGTTTTTATTCTCTCATTCAAAGCATGGTGTTTTTTTTCACCATATCCCTTGGTACTGTCGTGCCTTTAGTGCGGCATTGAAACACAACTTCAAATGTTACATGCTTTTTTTATGGAGTTAGCTTTTCAAGCCCAAAGTTGATGTAAAATCTGTGGTAGTCCAGTGAAAATTAAAGTGAGTGATAAACCAAGTGAAGAATTTTCTATCTTTATTATCACTGGAAGTTATTTTAGTACTTATCATTGTAAAATTTGGGCATGTTAACGTGTGATAAACACAAAGCCAAAGCAAATGAATATATTAGTAGGGCTAAAACTGTATTTGGGAAAAAACAAAAACAAACAAACTAAAAACAACAACAACAAAACAGAGTTTAACTCCTAAGTTAAACTTTTGTTAAGTTTCTACTTCCAGTGAAAAATGTGGACTTTAATGAGAAAAAACAAAGCAAACAAAAACAACAACAACAACAACAACAACAACAACAAAACCTGGCTAGGACTGAAAGGTTTGATTTGGAAACAGATTGCCTCAGCAGAGCTGTTTAGAAGGTTCATCATGCTCAAATTCCAGTTATGAGCCAGTTTCCTTGCTAGTCCACATCCCTTGTGATTTGTCACTGCAGTTTACTGCAGGATGCAATGTGGCTTGAGACCTAGGTGAATATTAGAGCAAACTCACATATTGATATGGTTCTGTTAAAACAAAATGGATAAATTCTTAAATACATCTCTGAGCAAAAGGGCTAAGGACTTTTTTTCTTTTTAATTTTTTTAATGAGAAGCTGAAAATTTCAAAGGAAAATCTTTTTGACGAAGTTACTGCTTCCTCAGACAGAAACAATTCAACAGGAATGCTTTCCTGAATGTGAACAAAGGAAATATTTTAGCTCATGGAGAGGCTATCACACGTTTTTTAATGTCTAGCCCTATAAAAAATAAACACTGAAGATAGATCATTTCTGTCTTCTTGCTGATTCTCCTATTAAATTGTTCATTCTCTCTCTGCATACTTCCTCATGTCATATTTCCAATTACTGAAGTCCATTTCTTGGTTAGAAGAGGAAGAAGCTGTGCATTCATAAACGTAGTGGAACATACTAAATGGAAAAGAAATTTAATGCAAGAGAGGACAGAGGAATAACACACAGTAATGAGAGAAATCAGAGCCATAGGCAGAAGGTCAGAAAGCAAGGGACTAGCTAGAAAGAGGTATACAGTAATAAAGGGAAAAAAGTTAGCGGTAGATAAAACCCAAAAAGCAGTGGTACTAAAAAAAAGACTGATTTCTGTGGTTGTAACTCCCACATACACCTCCTTTCTTTGAGGGAAAAAGAGGCAGTTCTTTTACCTTGAAGTATTTCAATTTATACTGCAATTGTCAAAACAGGTGAGCATCACAGATGACACAAACACCAATTAGATGTACGAATCTACTCTGAAATGCTCGGTTTTCTCCATGTCATAAGGCAATCGTGGAAAATCTTTGGCTTCACTGAAGTCAGAGAAAGGTTTGCTGTTGGGGTTGATAGGTTGATAACACCACCCTGGGAACCTGGGGGATGGAGGCTGTAGCAGCATTTGCAGCTCCTGCAACTTATTCCAGTTCCCAGCATATGTGCCTAGGGTTGTGCTACAGATAAAAGAAAGGCTTTTCAAATACACCCTCAGGACTACATATAATTATTCCCATAGGATGAGAATCTTATTTCAACAGGGAATGATTAGTTCTTTATAGAAATTGTTTAAAGTATATCACAAACTGGTTGCTGTGGCAGCACTATTAGCTTTTTATAACAAATGGAAAGCATTTTAATAAATAGCTGCATTTTCAGAATATGAAATGAGAGGAACTAAGCACATTGTTTATAATGAAACCTCTTTGGCTACATCTCCTCATGCTAACAAATAACTTAATAAGTGAAGTAATGTAAAATTCAGTTTTGTACAGAAGTTGGGGAATTTATTTCGTTTGTATATTAATATACTAGCTTACCAGAAAGCTGCTGAGACATCAAGCTGCAAACAGTACTGCTTGTCTGAATACGAGCTGAGGTTGTTCAGGCAACCTTTTGTCATTCAGCATTCAGATATGCATGAGGTGTTGGATACGATTTCTGAACTGTCTTTAGCACACATTTCATTTGAGAAACTGTGGAGGTGTAATTTTCCAATGGTCCCTAAAAGGGTCCAAGCCATTTCCACATCTGGCTTCTATCTTGCTGCAAACTATTGCTCTTCTCAGGTTCATGTGTTTCCTGATTTCCTATTGTGCATTGAAAAACCACATTTCCCTCACCATATGCTTCGATGTGTATTCCAGCTTTTATTTAAGAATAGGGTCCCATAAGGTTCCATAAGCAATTAAGATTTCTGGGGAAAAAAGATTCTATTTTTAATTCACTTTTCTTGTAGGAAGCTACAAAATAACAGGGAGAAAAAAAAAAAAAGAAAAAAGAAAAAAACAGCACTAACTTAAAGCCTACAACCTTCAGGCATTACTCTAAAGAGCAATGGCACTCTTTTTATTGCCCAGCTGGAGACAGAGGTTGCTATTCTTGATTATGCTTTGCTGGATATTTAAATGGCAATACAAACCCATGACAATTCTCTCCATCCCTCTTGTATTAATCAGGTTCCTTTTTTGCTCGTAGGGTATCCTCTAAAAACTCTATGATTTGCTTTCTTTTTAACTTGCAAGTTCTGAGAAAAGTTTGGGTTGACACCATAACATAACAAGCTTAAAAAGCCATTCTAGTCATAATATTGGTCAGGTTCTTAGGATTCAATTCAACATGGAGTCAAATGCTGCTGTCATCCCTTAATGAATAATCCTTAAGCTTTTTTCATCCCACATGTCCTACTGGAAACATCTTAGTCATGAAGTAAGTACAGTCCAGTGTGATGAACTTGCCCTGATTTCTCAAAGCATCCGCCCCCAAATAAGATGACAAGAATTTTAGAAATTAAACAGGTGGTACATATAGTTAGTTGATAGTGCTTAAAAGAACATAATAGTATAGAAACTGTGTATTAAACTATGTATTAAAACTTTCAGAATCTCTAATGACTCTCTAAAACAAGCATCCTTCGTTATGAGGTCTAGGACATTTTAGAATGATTTCTGAAATTATCCTTGTGATTTAATCTGCTCTCACATCAAAAGACTCCCCCTACACCCCACAAATCTGTATCCCTTGTCCCCTTTCTAATTTTTATATACAGAAGCTACAAAGGGAACTACAAAAGAACTTTTAAGCCAGTCTCTTAGGCTTGTCTCTCACCAGATTTTTAAACCTATTGGTAGGTGTTAAGGTGGAAGCAGTGTGGTGCCTGTCAGAGTGCAGAGTAAGACATCTCCTGTTGCAGCCCTCTTGGATTCAGAGCCCTAGTCAACACCAGCTGCAGTTGTACAGTGCGTGTGAGGAAAACAGATTACTGCCTGCTCCTCTTCTGCATCATCCCCAGTGCATTTCCCTTTACATAGTACAGCGCAGAGACAGGAGGTTGACATCTGTTCTCTGTATTTTTTACAAGTCAACTTTCACAACTTAGTTATTAGACATCCCATACCAAGCCATTTCAGTGGTCTTGTAGTCTTGCACTGCAGCTGATGTCAGAAAAGATTTACTTCTAGCCCTCAACCCACATTTGCCTTTGTTTTTCCATCACTTGCTTTAATTCCCTCTGATTCAAAGAAATAAAATACCTTTGGAAGCTGAAATATTTTTGTACTTGGGCTATAAATACAAAATGTAAAAACAGGAGGTCTTAATCTGCATGCTTCCTGATGGAGGGTGCATAAAAAGAAGCTGTGATAAAATGCACTACATTTCTTTTCAGTTTCTAAAATTCTTTATGCAATCACATGAATGCATAAATGCACAAACGTTTGCGAGCAACACCTGTGTGTTTATATAAATGTCAGGGGTCAAAGGGTCCTGAAAAATCATTGCCTCAGCTGTGGCACCCCAGACTGTCAAAGAGGGTAAGCCGTGCATTCATGCAAGTCCACAAGGAGTGGATTCTGCAGAACAGACTGAGTTTTAGGTGTTCTATGCTTAGATTCATTCATTCCTACTGCAATTTACTGGTAGACATAAAAATCCATACCTTAGGCTATTTATTCTACAGCTGAATGCAGATTAGGGTACTCATGATATATCCTAAACTTGGTGTCTAGTCCCTCTTTGTCCATGATATAAAATGTAAGCATTCAAATTTTCATATTTCCATCAGCAAACTGCAGTCTGCAAGCAAGTGGGGATTATACTCATTCATTCCCATATTTTTGTCACTCCTGTCAGTTGATTTTCTACACTGCTTAGTTTTGTACGTGCAAGGAGATTGGTTTTCTGACACCACAGAGGTTATTATGTTGAGCTGTTAGATTTTTTCATTTCGCTGGGAAGACTTCAAAGTAGAAACTAAAATCAGATGTTCAGGTTTGCTGGGCAGTCAGTCCCGGCTTCCACAGCCTATTTATTAACAGCCTGCAGTTTCTTGTTACTGATTGTCAAGAGAAAATTCGTTTGGAATTAATTCTTCTTGATAATTTTTACTGCTGAATTCTGAGTTTAGACTCGAGTACCACAGCAGCCGAATTACATATATCCTTCAGAACATCATCCTCCAGAGGAAAGGTGTATTAATAGAGCTTACTTGCAAGTATATGGCAAGCAAGGCTACGAGTTTTATTCAAATGCTAAGAAAAACAAAATCCTCAATTTTTATTTATTTTATGTATTATTGGCATTAATTTATTTTATACTTCCACCTGCAGTCTCAGAAGATCTGAACACTCCAGTGAGCTAACCAAGAGAATCTGATTTTGCTCCTGGCATACTAAATAGAAAATTTAGTTGCATTTACCATGAATAAAATGTGACAAATTCACATTGATTAGGATTATATTATCCAGAAATTAAGATAAATTCAGGGAACTTTCCTCTTTTCCTACTAGACTACAGTACTGTTCTTTTAAGTGGAGTTTTTTCTTCTGCTCCCTTTGTTTATATGAGAAGAAACACACAGAAAAGAGCATCATCGATTCATAGAATATCCTGAGTTGGAAGGGACACACAAGGATCCTCGAGTCCAACTCCTGGCTCCACACAGGACCACCCAAAATCAAACCCCATTTCTGAGAGTGTTGTCGAAATGCTCCTTGAACTCCATCAGGCTTGGTGCCATGACCACTTCCCTGGGGAGCCTGTCCCAGTGCCCGACCACCCTCTGGGTGCAGAACCTTTCCCCAACACCCAGCCTGACCCTCCCCTGTCCCAGCCCCATGCCGTTCCCTCGGGTCCTGTCGCTGTCCCCAGAGAGCAGAGCTCAGCGCCTGCCCCTCCGCTCCCCTCGTGAGGGAGCTGCAGGCCGCCATGAGGCCTCCCCTCAGCCTGCTCTGCTCTGGGCTGAACAAACCAAGGGACCTCAGCTATTCCTCATATGTCTTCTCCTCTAGACACTTCACAATCTTCGTTGGCCCTCCTTTGGAGGTTCTCTAGTAGTTTTATGTCTTTCTTATATTGTGGCACCTGAAACTGTACCCAGTACTTGAGGTGAGGCCACACCAGCACAGAGCACAGCAGGACAATCGTTTCCCTCAACCAGCTAGCAATGCCATGCTTGATGCACCCCAGGATGTGGATGGCCCTTTTGGCTGCCAGGTCACACTGTTGACTTATATTCAATTTACCATCAAGCAGAATGGCAAGCCTCTCGTCCTCCAGTCTGTACACATATCCAGGATTACTCTGTCCCAGGTGCAGAATCTGGCACTTGCTCTTGTTAAATTTCATGCAATTGGTGATTGCCCAATCATATGAAATTTAGTACTACCCAACATTACAGGTCCAGTCCATCTGTCCCAAAATACCACTATGAAGTTTTTATCACCACAAAGTAAGGAGCAAATTAGGAACATATTCTTGCCCTGATAATACAGTCATTAGACAGCAGAAGCACAGGGAAATAAAAATAACTGACTTTCCCCACCAATTGCAATTCAGAAAGACTTTAGGCACTTAGGCACTTCAGTATCAATACTGATCAAGAATCAAAGATAAGAAGCAGCGCATATGGCTGTTCTGACCCATTGGTGGAAATAGTCTCCATCTATGAAACAGCTTTTGTACATCACATTGGAGCTATGCAGCTCTTACTATTTCTTAAGTACTTATGGACTTAAGTACTTATGGACTTAACTGCAGAAAGCTCTCAGTAGCTTCTGACATGGTTGTGCTATCATACTTACCAGTCCCTCTTCCTAACCCAAACAGATTCAAGACATGGCCTGCACTAGGGGGCTGAATATTTAATTGCATACTGACTGGTCATGTCATAGCTGTCATGAAATCCTGAGTTGATTTAAAATGCCTCATTGTCCCAAGCCCCAAAGTCCATTGCCATGGACTTTAAACACCAAAGACACCATCTTCCTCAGTAGCTCTGATACTCAGCCAGGGACTTCATTAACTCAGTTGAATCCTTATGGCAGAACTAGATAATCTATCTCATAAACTGGAACTCCTCAGATTTACGTCTTCCCTAAAACTTGCGTTTTTGTCATACTAAGTCTTCCAGCCCTGGTTTCTGCACAGTGGTGTTCCTCAGCTGATGTTGAGCAGCAACTGATGTTGCTGATAAAATGCAGTATCTGCAGTCTTGCCATAATTTCTCCTTTGAATTTGCTCTGTACTGTACACGTATTTTGAACAAACTGATCCAAAGTAGTCCTGGCTTTAATCCTCAGTGATGACTTGTCCATTGGCACCAAGAGCTATCATTTTCTGTCAGATGACAGAAAAGTACATCTGGAAGGGACTCTAAGGGATCGGTTTGTCTGTTCTTTCGTTCTGAGGCAGATCACATCCAGCATATTAGTGACAGATGGTAGTCTAACAATTTTTTAAGGCTTCGAGTGATGCAGTTCAAATAATCTAAGTAGCTTGCTCCCGTGTTTTACTAGCCTATAGCAAGGATAGGAAGCAAGTGTTTCATAATATGCAACTGAAATCTCTCCTCATGTTATGCGAACTGATAATTTTCCCATCTTAACATAAAGAAAAGCTGACCAACATTGTGCCTCAAAGGAGCCCTTTGCGCTGCTACTGGGTCATATACTGGCAGAAAATCAATCCTGGCTCCCTGCACCCATAGAAATGCATCTTCAAATGGGTTCCTATTAAAAATAGTCCCTCATTTAAGCATCCCAATATAGTTTGATAACTATAGAGAGAATAATGGAATTTAAAAAGAAATCACAGAATCACAGAATCATTTAGGTTGGGAGAGACCTCCAAGATCACCTAGTCCAACCTCTGACCTAACACTGACAAGTCCTCCACTAAACCATATCACTAAGCTCTACATCTAAATGTCTTTTAAAGACCTCCAGGGATGGTGACTCAACCACTTCCCTGGGCAGCCCATTTAAATACCTAATAACCCTTTCAGTAAAGAAGTTTTTCCTAATATCCAACCTAAAGCTCCTCTGGCACAACTTTAGCCCATTACTCTTGTCTTATCAATAAAAGGCTTGTACCTTGAAACAGTACGTTGACAAGGAGAGCATGCTGTGAAAATCAGGAGTGCTATGTAAATGTTAAAATATCCTCTTATCACTAATGGTTTTGAAGTTTTCTGCCTGGATATAAAGGATATTTGACTTCATTATACTCTATGATGGACCAAGAATGGGGAAAATCCCCAAATCAAAATTTTTTTATTTACAGTTTTGAACAATCTTGGTTGACTTTTACCCCACAGAAGTTTTTCACTTCTGCCAGCCTTTGTGCTTCTGAGCAGGATCAGAAGTTGCAAGATACTACAAAGCTGGATTTCCTTTTAGTATTTTGCAGTCAAAAGGAATCATAAAACAGTAACAATCTCAGAAAATTGTATATTTATGTTCTAGTCCGTCACTGAATTGCAAGAAGATAATAATTTGGACTTCTCAGATGCCTCTCTGAACTTTGGAGCTTTTATCCTTTAGACCTAAATGAAATGTGATGAATCAGTTTGTTATATCTCCTCTCAAAATATGCTCTATTTCAGTGTCTTTCAGCCTTTGGTGCAAGAAATGTTAGGTCAGAGAAGTTCACAAAAGATAGCTAAGAAAAATGCTCACTGCTAGTAGGCTGACATATGTTTTATAGGGAATCAAGTCTCCATCGACAATTTTCAGTAGTCCACAAACCGAAGAAGGATTTTTTTTTCTCCAAGCTCCAGTGTAAAAATACAGAATGTAAGGAGCTTTGTGGCCTGTGTTATACAGGAGGCCAATTAAGGTTATGACAGAGGGTCGCTCCTGTGTTTTCACTGTAACTCATGGTAAATTCTTTACTGTGAGGGTGGTGAGGCCCTGGAACAGGTTGCCCAGAGATGCTGTGGGTGCCCCATTCCTCAAGGTGTTCAAGGACAGGCTGAATGAGGCTTTGAGCAACCTGGTCTGGTGGATCCGGAGGGTTGGAACAAGATGATCCTTAAAGGTCCCTTCCAACCCAAACTATTCTGTGATTCTATGATTCTAAATCAAACCGAGTGCTGTCTGTACAACAGAGGTAAATGCATAACTAGTGAATGCGTATTCAGTTCTGTGGAGAGGTGAACTTAAATCTCACAGTAGAGAATTTAATAGTGTTGGTCTCTGGACGTTGTAAAGAACACCCGGGTGCCATTTATGAATGTGATTGCTGAACGATTCATTAGGTTGATATTTAATATTTTCTTCTTGGTTCTAGTTATACCTGAAAAGTCAGTGAAGGAAATTCCAAGAATCCCTGGAACAGCTAAGGACACAATTAAGAAACTTCTTGCCCATAAAAACAGTGTGAAAAAGCACAAAGCAATCAAGAATGTGATCCCAGAATCAGCAATGACACCAGCTTCTAAGACCCACTTGCAGTCACTGGACTATGAGGGTGGTATTGATCTTGGTGGGAGCTACACTGTTGAAGAGAAAGAAACTGAAGTTACTATAGAAGAGGCAGAGGAGACAGACAAGGAAGAGAGTGAAGATTATGAGAATCAGATTGACCATGAGCAAAGTCTAAGAGGAGATGTCTTTTGTAAGTTTCTCCATTTTTATACTGGTTTTAATGCAAATAATTATGTAAACACTAAAAAAATAGTCACCAAACATTATAGCTGTTTTATCCTAATTTACTTGTAGAAAATGAATCTAATATAGGTACTGTGAGATTTCAGGTTGGAAATTAGGAGAAATTTCTTCTCAGAAAGAGCAGTCAGGCATTGGAACGGGTTGCCCAGGGAGGTGGTAGAGTCACCGTCCCTGGGGGTGTTCAAGGAAAGGTTGGACGTGGTGCTTAGGGACATGGTTTAGTGAGTGATAGTAGTGGTAGGGGGATAGTTGAACCAGATTGTCTTGGAGGTCTTTCCCAACCTTTATGATTCTAGGATTCTATGAAAGTTAGTGAATCCTCCTTTTTAGAGGAAACAGTCTGCAGTCAATATTGACAGAAGGGAGTGTGCCATCCTGACAGTCACTCTGCCAGCTGTTCTTTGACAGCAGCTTACATGTAGCTTTTCCTCATTTTCTTCATAGAAGCCCCAATAAAAAATGATATTTTGCTGTTTCATTATGCATAAGACAACAACTAGCTTTGATTCATGATAGGCATATTCATCATCCTAATAGTATGCATTGTTCAGAGGAAAAACATATACTTTGGTGTCCTTGTGTTTCAAATAATGTAGACTATACAATAGGCACCACTGTTGTTCATAGCATTCGCACCAGAAAAACAATGTCATGAATCACCAGAGGGTTTTTTATCACTTTTGTTTACATGCGAGAATCTATCTGAATAGGCACTCGTATTTAAAACATTTGATGGTATCCGAGCAGGTATCTTGCTTAATTTCTGACACTAGTCATTTATCAGGAAGATTGACATGTTTCCTCAGTCCACTTTCAGGTGTTTTCTTTCAATCACTATGTTGTATGATACACATTTTCTTGCCATATTGTTTTCAGTTTTCAAATGCATTTTAATTTTATTTTTATCTGGCTCATTCAAATGTTCTTCAAGGGGGTGGCAAAAACATACAATATGAAAAATGCACCGTGATAAACATTTATTCATGATACTTTTTCTTTTCCAAAGTATAGAAAAGCAATAAATATTATCTCACAGTAAATAAAATTATGTGCTGTATTTCATAATGATATAAATGAACACAAATGGAGTTTAAGTTAGAACTCAAGTTGTTGCTATTGGATTCAAAAAAACACATGCACATGTGTTTTTAGAAAGGAAGGATCATTTTAAAGTCCTCTAGAAACATGGTCTGTAATATTGCTATTGTAGGAAAGCCAAGAACAAATGTGATTAATCATTTAAATACATTTGAGAATAAAGGCTTCTTTACCCAAGGCACTATTCTCATAAAATTGCCTTTTTAAAAAAAAAAAAAATCAGTGGAAATTGGTCTGTTTCAGTTTAGGCTAAGGATATAGCCTAATATCGCTTCCCCAAAGTATGCTAGAGAGCTGATAAACAGAGTAAAATCAGGTGTTTGTTCACCAATCTCCTCCCTTTCTGCAAACATTAACAACAGTGACTGCTTGTGGCATATTTCAAGTTTCCTGACAATACAAAACTGGGGAGAGCGACCTGTAAGCCAAAGGGCAGTGCTGCTGTTCAGAGGGACCTGACAGGCTGTTGCAATGGGCTGACAGGGCCATTGTGAAGTTCAACAAATGCAAAGGGAGAGAAAAGTGTCATGCAACATTACAGATGTGGGCTGCCTGCTTATAAAGAAGCTTTGCAGAAAAGGACTCGATGGTGTTGTTAGATAAACTGAAGAACGTGAGCCAGCAAGGTGCCCTTGTGGCCAGGAAGGCCAACCACACCCTGGGCTGCCTTAGCAAGGTAACCATTAGATTAAGACAAATGGTTCTTCCTTCTCTTTGGTACTCGGGAGACCACATCTGAGGTGCTGTGTCCAGTTTTGGGCTCCCCTTTAAAAGAAAGACATGAACATACTGGCATGAGTCTGGCAGTGCTCCACCAAGGTCAGGGACTTGGAACATGCAGCATATGAGGAGAGGCGGAGAGCAACTGGTTTTTCAGTCTTAAGAGGAATGGAAGGTTGTAGAGAAGGAAAAGCCAGACTCTTCTTGAAAATATAAAGCAACAGGGAAAGAGGCAATGGATGCAAGTTGGAACAAAAGAAATTCTGATTAGTTATAAGGAAAATATTTCTTTTTACCATGAAGTTAGCCAAGAATTGGTGCAGGTGTGCATGTAGGTCGTGAAATATGCATCTTTGAAGATACTCATAATTTGACTGGTCCACCTTGAGCAACCACCTGATCAGCAGGTCAGATTAGGTGACCCAATGATGTCCTTTCCAACCTATATGATTCTATGACTTGTTCTATTCTTTCAACCTAGCATTTCAAAGTAATATCAAAAATAGTGTTATCTAGCGTGTGTAGAGCTGCACACTATGTTGACCTTACTGTTCTGGAAGACACTTAAATGCTTCTCTAATGCTGTAAAAATATAAAGTCACAAATCAGGAAGCAGCAATATTTCCAAAGTATCCAAACAGCTGCCACGTAGCCACATGCAAAAATACGTTTCTGCATGTCAGCTTTTAGCAAGATCAAATGGTGAAAATACTCAGAACTTACTTCCCTCCTCAAGTTCTTCCTTGCACAAGAAGAAAAGCCCAGGATGGGATTACTAAAGTAAGTGGAGAAAAGATAGATAGAGCTCACTCACGGTGGGCCCTTGGCCTACTGAGAGCCCTCCTCTGACCTTATGACTGTCAGAGGCAGGAGGCAATTAGATGTGTACAGGCCAACACAAAAAGAGGACAGCAAAATACTGAAGTAAACACACATATACACACACATACCAGCCTGAGGAAGTACGTTTGTGTTTCCAGCTGATAAATTAGGAACTTCAGCTGGCATGGAGGAGACCCCCTACTTCAAAATGTGTATTGCACAGACAGCTGGGACTGTGCACCCACCTTACTTTTTTCACTGAATGTCCTAACCTCCAGGCTTTGCTCAATCTCCATTTTTTGTGAAAGGTTTCTAGCTCTTGGCGCCGTGACTCCAAAGTTGATGTTCCTGTGCCAAGAGCACCACTCTTCCTCTGGCCAGCTACCCCAGATGCATTTCCTAACCCCAGCCTACCTGCTTACTCAGCCTTTCTCTACTGACGAGCTTATGCAGCTTTCCACCAAGCTTCTAAGGATCTCTTCATAAATAATTTACCTGAAAAAAGTAGCAGGGGCAGGAGCTGAAGCCAAATTGGGGTTGAAGTTTTCACTGGATGGCAAGCTACCCTTGGATCATGCTTACCATACTGCCACAGCCATGTGAGCATCTCAGATAAAGGTATTAGGTGACTTGCCTCCATTCTCTCCCATGAAAACCCAGGTCTTCTGATGACCAGTCTTGTAATATTAGAAAATTCTGTTTTATACACATTTCCACTAAAAGACTAGCCTAGAGGAGGACACAGTTCTTCCCAGTCGTGATAATTAACCCAAGGCTGGTCATACTTGTGCAGAAAGTAGGGAGAAAGTGAACAGAAACCAGTTGCAATATATATGGTGGCAACTTGTGTTAAGGCTAGGTTCTCAGGTACTCAATCTTCTTCATGAAGGTAAGTTGATGGGGAGCTTTCTTATGCAAAGAGAATGGTAGAAATTGACCAGCACTGGTAATACCAGATATGTTCAGCTAGATGTGGTTCGACTGGGAAGGAATCAAAATGATTGACTAATTAACTGGAACCTGAGGGACTGGGACCTGTACTGGGCTGTGTGACCCGATGCAACTGCAAAGGGTAGATCCTGTAACCTTCCTGGTGAATACCCACTGCCATGCTGTTTGAGTGGATTCATTTCCAAGTTTCCAGTTTGAGTGAGGGCACACCAGGAAAATCCTTTGTCCACAGCAAAAGCTAAGTCAAAATAATACACAAGAGATTTTTGTAATGAAGTTTAGTGAGGTTCATTTTCAAGGACTTTCTCAACCAAGCCAAAACATTTGAACACCATATGCCTGGGCTAAGCAACAGCTATCTGTGGCTACAAATCTCTATGGAATTGCCTCTACAACTGACAGCAGTGACTATGACTATTATTGCTTGAAAATATTAAAGTATTGTGATTTATCTGCATTTTTCCCCTACTCTCTTTGTTCTTGTCATATTTGACTGGAATTTTAAATTAGTAATATAAGGGATTTATATGCTGAACATGCCGGTGGGATTTTACTTTGCCAGGGGGAGCTGACAGAAGATTTGTGTGCTTCTTTATACAGGGAAACTACTATGGCCAAGATGAAGTTTCATTAAGTATGTGAACTTTGTTTTATTTATGGCTTTCTGTTTTGATCCCAACTATGTATAGGACCTGAGGTGTCATGCCATTTGCATTTTTCTTACAGGTTGGGTTGCATGTATTAATTGTGTTTCCTTTCTTTTTAAATTGCCATATGCCATTCTTGATCCTTGTTAATGTACTAAAATTTAGACAGTTCATGGGTTTAATTGATTCCATCTTTAAAATCACTTCATTTTTAATGGTATTGAATGACCCTTTGGAGTGCAGGATTATCTCAAATTTACAGCTACTAATTTTACACATCCTTTTTTTTTCCTCCTCTGCTGATGTGTATTCACCAGTGATTCCTTTACTACCACATTAAGTTCCCTGTACAATCCCCTGAAGTATCCAAATTGCATCTGCCTTTTGTGTTATCAAAAATGGTATTGTTTGTCTTTCAGGAAGGGGAGTTAATTAGGAAAAATGGATAGTTCACACTTTTCAGAGGTCCTAACTATTACTTTTAAATTTGTGCATTATTTTATCATGGTAACTTTACTACATCTTATGTATATTATATAGGGAGCCATGGGAAAATGCTGTAGGGAAAGAAGAAAAAAAATTATTATATGAGGATTTAAATTATTAAAACAGGCCAAGTATCAAAATGCAGGATGTCTATGAAAACTTCTACTCAGTTTTTTAAAAATCCAGTAGTTTAAGATAGCAGAATAAAGCACTCAACATTTAAGAAATGTCGAAATTACGGTTATCTGTGAAAACTTTTTTTTCTTCTTACATTTTTATACCTTTTGATACAGTCTTTAGTGACTTTAAATGTGTGTTTTCTGTGGGATCTTTACCTTGTTCAGTGTGAAGGAGGGATCTGTCTTGCTGTGCGAGGAGTAGTTCAATAGACAGCACTGTCCTATTGATTATAAAAGTTGCAGATGCATAAAAAATAAGGAAGGGCTGCAGGGAAGGGGGAAAAAAGGTTGTCATTTTGTGTTCTGAGTAGTGTGTGTTCCTTATTTTCTATGTGAGATGAGATCCTAAGGTCTGATTTCCCAAAGTGATAAACACGCACAGCTACAGCTATTAACTCAGTAGGAACTGCTTTTAAACAGTGATATAAAACACAGTGGACATTGAAATGTCAAATCCCAGATGTCATACTCTGAGTGTGCAGACCTAGCGAACAAAACAACTTCCTGGGCTCCCTAAGAGTCATATGAGAGTTAATATGTTAATATTTGTAAAACACAAGCATATAATCTAGTCAACTGTGTTAATTACCAAGCTTCTTCCTTTGATAGCACCAAGAATGATAAGGAGGTTTTTGCCTTCTGATTCATTTGGCAATAATATAAGTGGGCTGCTTATCTTACGGATTCTAGGCTTTTAATTCTGAACAAGATACCTCTCCCAGCCAATCAGGACGTTGGCTGTTAAACTCATTCTTTTCTACACCACTGTGCAAGCAAATAATGATATACTGAATGTAAAGGAAGCTAGTCTTCATTTTACTACCTATTATATTGTTTGACTTTTTTATAGTGCCCACTCTGGTTTTCTGGTTGTTTTTGTTTTGTGTTGTTTTGTCGTGTCTTTTAACGAGCTTTGAACATCAGAGAGCAGTGATAGATAGACAACAAGAACCGTTGTTGTGAGAGTTCCCACATGCCACAGTTGTAAACACTTTGGGACTGTGTATGTTAGAATTACTAACAGTGAGTTATTTCTCCCAGATTTTGTGGGTTATTTTTACATTTAGACTAACTAGACTACCTAGGCAAAAACAGGCATAGGCATTTTCCAGGGGATGGAAAAAACAGCCATAGCAAGAAACAAAAATATGTACCACACGCCCCACAACTAGCTCCTTTAAATATTTGGGTGCCTGTATTCCTGCTGTATGTCTGTTCTTCCAGTATTGTCGCCTCAGGATGCTATGGGTGATTTATAAGAAATATAGACCCATTAACAGGGAAAAGAAAAATAAAGCTTTAAGGATAGCACATGCGTTACTGCAGACAAAAAGAAAATAATTTTCAAGCTATAAACCAAACCATATTTTTTCAGACAAAATATTATTTCCAGGAGTATTAAATGTACTGTAAGTAACCTTATATACAGTTGTTGGCAAAGCAGAGAGGTGAAGCCAAGTGCACATAAAGGAAAATCTGTCCTTTAGTACCAGAGCCACTTAGCAGTGGTGTTCTGTTTCTGAAGCATGTCCCTGAAACAGTGCTGCACAGCTATTGTACTGAACTTCTGCTCATTGGGTTTGGGGTTTTTTGGCTTTTTTTTCACTTTGGGCCTTCCTTTTAAAATTGCAGCTTATCCAAGCAGTGCATTTCCAGATGTGCTCCTGGAGACTTCCTGTTGCTTTTGTGATCTCATTATCCTTTATTTGACTTGTAGACTGACTTGAAGGTCTGTCTACATGATACTTTGCAGGTGGACCTGAGCTCACTCCAAGCAATCCGAGCACAAGGCAGCTCCAAACAAGAAGTCATGTAGTCAGAGTTGGTGCAACTGGTAGGTCAGTGATAACAAACCTGTTCAACAAGCAAACGGAACTGCTGTCCACCTGCACTTCAAGGAGGACACTGCTGTGCAAAAGGATGAGTGTGAACCTAACTAGCTCTTTTGCAACACCTTGTAGTGGTGGTCTGTCACCTTTATTACTTAGCTACCCAAAGTTCCCCTAACAGAGGGAATGGCTGGAAGGTGGCTCTCAAAACCGATCTGTTTCATTATGTGCAGCTCTCCCTGGAAGCCTGTTGTTTTTAAGGTGGAATTCTGAACTTCTTTTAACCAAGTTTCATTTCTAAATTTGTGTCTAAATCCCCTTCATGGCACTCTATTTAGGCATGTTTATATTAGGGCAATGCCTGAATGCTTCATTTTAGCAGGACTTTCTCAAGTATTTTCTGAAGGTATTCCTCAGAAGTGTCCCCATGACAGCAGTCACGTCATCAGTTATTTCAGAGTCTGTTTCTGTGAGTCCTATTATTTTTATGCAAGTATGTTTCTCAGGATTGTTTCAACCACCTGATCTAGCTGGGACTGTTGCATTTTGCAGAAAGTCTCTTTCCCAGGCACAGTTCCTGCAGTCAGTACAATTGACAAGCTGCACCTGATGTGACTCAAACCGAGAGATTTCTTTTCCTCAGAGCAGAGGCGTTACTCAGACATATGTCACAGACAGCAACACTGACTTTCTTGCAGTCCCGGGAGCCTGTGTCAGCTATAAGCTGACTGCTCTCAGGAATGGAACATCGCCAATTTACTTATGCCCAGCTCGTCAGGCACTCAGAGACACAGCTCCTATGGAAATTGGTAGTAGTTGGTTACATAGATATCCCTGAGGACCTGGGCATTAATTCTCTCTGCCATTAATTCCTGCTCATAAGATTAACCCATCGTAACTCGTAAGAGTATAGTGATGGCAGTAGCACTTAAGAATGTGTCGCACCCTGGTGCAAAGGGGTTTATATGTAACTGGAGATAATATGACAGCTTTTGCTGCAGATACATTGGTGGGGGATACCAGCAGTACAGAAAGAAAGGGTGGACTCTGCTGCACCTGAAGTGAGACTTAAGTGAGCTTTTGTTGGTCGGAGTGTATTCTTGTGGAACAAGAGACAAGGACTCTCTGGAAGGCCTGCATTTCTGCAAGCACCAGTGGACCGCAGAAGAGCTGAAAAGTGCGAACCTAACTCCTGGCTAGTACTTAGGAGGGACAGACCTTGGATTCTGGTTATGTCCCATGATGGTCCAATGTCAAACGTAGGCACCTTCCAAGAAGTTAGGCTTCTTGAAAACGTCTCTGTAAGCTGAAGAAATACAGTTTCTCCTAACTCTCTGGTGATATCTTCCAGTAAGTGGAGAACCTGACTGTAATGCCTGACACTGAAAGCAAAAATAGATTTGGATATAAAATTTTACTCTTTTTATGTACATGACAGTTCTTCACTGGAAGCATTTGCTGCACACAGGTACACCTGCATGTATATCCCTCAAGTGAATTCAAGTGTAATTCAATAACTTTGTAAATAAATCATTCTGGCAGCTGCTATCTTCTGTTAAATTGCTCTAGTCTTTCCAGAGCTGTTCATATTTTAATAACTTTCTTCATTTTGGCAAGGGTTTTCACAGCCTGAGCCTCTTTCACAAAGCAGGAGGCCAAGTTTATGGCATGACAGTAAGCTTAACACCTAAGCACTTTGTGCATGTTCCTAAATCTGTATATGTAGACATATATTAATTTGGAGAAAGATATATTAATCTTCGCCTTAAGTAAGAATATTATCTAGGTGATTTAAGTAGTGGTCCAGGTGAGGAGAAGGCTGCAAGGGCAACAAGAGGGGACACGTTCCTGGCAATTCGTCAGAAATCTCATAAGATTGCAGGAGTCTCCTTTCTTGGCTCAACACAGTCCCTCTGGAACTGCCTCCAGGGCCTCGTCATTGCTGTGTGTTTTCCCTGGTGTACAAACAGAACACTTTTTTACACTTTTGAAGGAGAAGAAAAGTTAAGAAATATTATATTCTATGGCACTTGGAGGCTCTGGTTTGAAGGGTTTGTAAGCATATTCTTAAACTTGAGCATGTGCTTATGACTTCAAATATGTTGGAGTATTTTGTTGGGAAGCCCTAGATAAGTGGAACTCACTGGAACAAACTCCCAGTTGAACAAATGTGTGTGTATATGAAAGTCATGACTTTTAAAACAGTTGGCAGCTTTCTAGTAGCATGACTAATGCAGTGCTGAGTAGAGAAACCAATGTCCATTTCCGTAGCTCCAGTCAGCTGGCACTGTTGAGGAAGCCTGAGCTTTTCTTAGTGCTGCTTCCCATGTGGTATGGCTGAAAAAGTGAACTTCTTATGTCAGGCTTTCCACTAGCACCTTTTGTAAGCAGTAATCCAAAGGACCATCCTTCCCTCCTCCCTCCTTATCCTTCCCATCCTTCCTTGGCCTCAAGTTGAGCCAGGGGAGGTTCAGGTTGGAAATGAGGAGACATTTCTTCTCAGAAAGAGCAGTCAGGCATTGGGACGGGTTGCCCAGGGAGGTGGTGGAGTCACCGTCCCTGGGGGTGTTCAAGGTTGGACGTGGTGCTTAGGGACATGGTTCAGTAGTGACATTGGTGGTAGGGGGATGGTTGGACCAGGTGAGCTTGGAGGTCTTTTCCGACCTTAATGATTCTATGATTCTGAGTCTTCTTGTATTCCTAAGTATGTATGTATATATCACAGGTATCATCTGCATGTGTGTTTGCAACGGATGGAGTCCTCTGCCAGTGAAAGCAGGTCTTCCCGTTGCCTTGTGTGATTAGTTACTTATGCAGGCACCACACTGAGAAGTTGAGGTCATCGTTTTTTTTAGTGTGTACACTTCTCCTGTCACCACTTAAAATAATACAAAAGAAGCTTAACCACAGAACTTCAAAAATACTTAGGGCTCAGGCTGACAATCCATGGAAAATAAGAGTTTGCAAGCTTCTTGTACCTTTGTAGCTCAACAGATGTGAGAGCTTTTGCATTTGTCTCTCGGGCTGTGGCTGATTTATTTTTTTTATTTCTTGCAGTACCTTCTTTAGTCTGATATTGTAGAGAAGGCACCTAATGTTCATTTACTGCTGCTGTACCAACTCTTCCAGTTTGGCATAGAACAAGCCAGTCAATCAGTTTTTACAAAAGAGCTTGCTCAGGGTTTTCTACCATGTCTGATGATCAAAACATCAGGCTGTGCTTGCCAGCTGATGCAGGGAGGGTGAGGAAGACACAGGGCAGTCGCTGCACCTTTCCTTCCCAACAGACAGCGGAGCTGATGAGGCCTGCAGGAGAACACGTGCCCCAGGAGAGAGCACAGCTTTGGAAAAATCATCTCCTAGAGATCCCATTACAGCAGCACAGATACCTCCCACTTGAACGCACAGCTGTGGGCCTTTGGTCTCCTAAAGTATATGGCTTTTACGAAGTCTCTCACATTACCCATTTTTTTGAGGTTCCTGTTTCCAAACTACTGCCAAGCCATTCAGTCATTGTCTTTGCTATCTCATGGTGTTCATCTACGGCAATCAATGCTTGAAATTTTGCAGCAAGAAAGCAGATCATCATGCCAAAGAAAGATCATGTGCAAAGATATTTGACCTTGCAAACCTTGCAACTCCATTGCCCACATTTTAAAAGGCACAGTGATGTGGAAATCAGCAATTTAAACATTTTAGTATTCAGAGTTAGTATCTAACTGGGGTTAGAATTGTTATTTCGGTGGTGGAGTGAAAAACACATACATTGAATTATATAAATAAACTATTGCAACTGGTATAAAGGAATAAAGTTCCATTTTCTGTTCCTGTTATGATTCAGCACTTGATGAATTGTTTTCACCAGTTCCCCAGGGTAAAGAAGCAGCTGCCTTTGGCCCCCTTCTGGCACAGAGAAAAGTTCCAGTTTCGAGACCAGAGCAAGAAGGTACTTTATTTTTATTCTGTAATGTTTTTCCTGCATATTGTGTGTTTTCATGACAATCTGTATCACCTAAGCCTCAGAACCTCTTTAGAAGTCTTTACATAAAACAAAAGCTTAATGAGCATTTAGAGACAATATCTGGTGAATATCTGGCGAAACCATTCTGCCAGTTCCAATATGGTTTTGTGTCCTTTTCAGAACATCTTTAACTGTTGATAAGACATGTATAGAATGTCCCCCAACATGGAAAAGTGACTTGCAATTGAATTTTACTTATTTATTTCAGATTCATGAAAAAATAAGGTAATTTTGGTTACTTACAAAATGCAGCCATGTTAGAGGAGTGTTGCATAGCACACAACCATATCCCAAAGTCCTTCAGCTATTTGCTTTTTTTGTGTATCTTGTAATCAACAGGAATGAGTGTCCCCTGAACAAGACTGAATAAGTATTTAGCCTAAATCTTAAATAGCCTAAATAAATTCATGATAGCTCCCAGTTCATCAGTAAGTCCTGTGGGTATCAGAGTAAGGTGATACTCTGTTCTTTTTCACATTAAAAAAAAATTTTGTAATTCAGTGGAACATACAAGGCCCAAGACCTGCCAATTTATGTACACAATTTAAATTTCTGCCATGCCCTAGGAAACTGCTTCACACATTTGCTAGCATAAGACTGCACTGCCTTCTGGTAACTATAACAGATTGCAGAGTGTCTCAGGTCAAAGCAGAGCATACAAGCAGATCAGAGAGCATTATCACCCACTCTTCTGGTGGGAAACAGTTCCTCTGTGATGCAGTGACTTGATTTTAAGTTGTGCAGCCTTTCTGAGGTAAGTGGAGCTAGCAAGAAGCTAAAAACAGGCTTTGGACAGAATGATGAAGCTGACTGTAAGGACCTGATTACAAGAGCCAGGAAAAAAAAAAAAAAGACAAAAAAAAAAAACAGAATCCAAGAGAGGGAACTAAGAGATCATATTGAGCTAATGCATTTACAGGGCAGCGACGTTCTGTGGAGTCACGAGCTAAGTGTGCAGGGGCTGAAATGTTGGGGTTCACTGTAGCTGAGATTCATTTTAGGACAAGGTGGGTTTCACAAAAAAACTATGGAGATATGATTCCAGATCTTTAAAAAAAATTAAAAAGTCAAACATGCTGGCAGACATTTAGTGTGAGATAGTTTTTGTTGTTTGTTTGTTTTATTTTGTTTTTGAAGTCAGAAAGTAGTGCTTTTGGAAACAAGACTTAAATTTATACAGTAAAACTCTCCAAATGTCATGTCCTGCACTTCTCTGTCTCATGATAAAATGCATGAAAAGAACAAGAAGGATCCCC
This sequence comes from Anser cygnoides, assembly GCF_040182565.1. Taxonomy (NCBI): domain Eukaryota; kingdom Metazoa; phylum Chordata; class Aves; order Anseriformes; family Anatidae; genus Anser; species Anser cygnoides. The sequence goes on along the minus strand of NC_089873.1, from coordinate 131,756,134 downwards.
CTTTCCAAGGAAATTCAGATGACTGACATACTGTTCTTAATCTGATCTGTCATGCTGGCATTTCACAGTGTTTATTTCTTTATATATGATGCTTTTCATCTGCACAGTCACAAAGGCTGTGCTGTGCTCTGTATGAGACATTTTTTGCAGTGTGCTCTAAAGATCAACTGATTTGGGCTACTTCCAGCTCTCTATAATATAAATTGAGTGCTGAAGTAAAGGATTCCTCTCATGGGAGGACAGCTTCTCACTTTCAATGGAATGAACTGGAGCTTGTGCATCTCAGCTGATTACAACTGCAGCAGTGTCACATATGGAGAGAGTAAAGCTTGCAAGTTGGCAGATCCTAAACTACTTATGATGTTAGAGTTCAAAACTGACATCTCAAACTACACCTGGCAATCAGCAGGCATTCAGTATACAAAACTCACAGCACATTAAAATCATGTGCACATGGAAATTTGGCAGTAAAAAGTCACAATACATATTTCTGTGAATTAAGGAAAGAATTACTACATAAATTCTAGTGTTGTGCTTTTTTTGCAATTTAATCTAGGTCAAAACTATCTGAACTCAAATTGCACATAATTTTAGAATGACCTATACACTCATAACTAGGTGAATAAAAAGCAAATTATTTTTATCAGTACTTATAATATAACGCTCCACTTATCTCTGTGTCTCCATTGCCAATTTATTTTTTTCCCAGTTGATTGCAGCTTCAGTCGAGGGGTCTGCGACTGGAAACAAGATACTAATGATGACTTTGACTGGAATCCTGCTGATCGAGATAGAGGTATTTAAATGTCTTCCCTCTAGCCATGCTTTGATTTGGTGTCTTACCCCCTCCAAATAAAGGGGGATGGAGGAGAAAATAAAATAGAGAATTAATTTTCCTATCAGTGGGTTTTCTCTGTAAAGAAATAATCATAAAAAAGAGGCAGCAGAGAAGGCTGGGAGGGGAAGCTGCTTCTTTGAAGTACCCAGTGGCAATTGATACTTAGCAATTTCAACACAAGGGAATCAAAAGATGAGAAAAAAGGAATAGAAAATAACAACTGTTAGGAACTGCAAGGTACAAAACAATGGGAACCATATTAGCTGCATGTTGTGTCTCTCCAAGGCTGGTAGGACCTTTAACCACGCATTTGCCATTTAGATTGATGTGGCAGTGTTGCCACTCACACTGCTTAGAAATAGCACTGTGATAACTGCTCAGAAATCTCAAACTCCACAAGACAAAATAGTGAAGGCATTCCTTAGAATGAAGCAAGGGCAGGGTGCTACTCAAGAAAAACTGATACCTGATGTCCTGGTTTCATCCAGGATAGAATACCTTTTCTTCATAGTAGCTGGTATGGTGCTGTGTTTTGGACTTAGGTGAGAATAATGCTGATAACACAGTGGTGTTTTAGCTGTTGCAGAGCAGTGCTTAAACCAAGTCAAGGACTCTTCAGCTTCTCAGGCAGCCGTGCCAGCAAGGAGGCTGGGAGTGCCCAGCTGGGCACAAGAAGCTGGGAGGGGACAGAAAGCTGACACAAACTGGCCAAAGGGATATCCCATCCCATATGGCATCGTGCCAAACAATTAAAGCTGAGGGGAGTTGTCCAGGTGGTGCTGCCATTGCTCAGGGACTGGCTGGGCATCAGTCAGCTGGTGGTGAGCCATTGCATTGTGCATCAGTTGTTTTGATTATTCTTTTTGTTGTTACTGGGTTTTCTCCTCTCCTCCCCTCCCCTCTCCTCCCTTTCTCTTCTCTCCTTTTCCTCAAGGGTCCATGCTGGGACCAATACTATTTAATATCTTCGTCAATGATAGAGATAGTGGCATTGAGTGCTCCCTCAGCAAGTTCCCAGATGACACCAAGCTGAGGGCTGCAGTTGATATACTAAATGGAAGGAATGTCATCCAGAGAGACCTTTACAGGCTTGAGGATTGCACCCATGTGAACTTCATGAAGCTCAACAAGATCAAGTGCTCTGGGTTAGGGCAATATCCAATACCAATACAGACTGGGTGATGAGTAGATTGAGAGTAGCTCTGATGAGAAGGACTTGGGGATAGTGGTGGATGAAAAACTCAACATGAGCTGTCAATGTGTTCTTGCAACTCAGAAAGCCAACTGTATCCTGGGCTGCACCAAAAGAAGTGTGGCCAGCAGGCCAAGGGAGGTGATTCGCCCCTCTGCTCTGCTCTTGCGAGACCCCACCTGGAGCCCTGCGTTCAACTCTTCTGGGGCCCCCAACATAAAAAGGACATGGACCTGCTAGAGCAAATCCAGAGGAGGGCCACAAGGATGATCAGAGGGCTGGAGCACTTCTTGTATGAAGAAAGGGTGAGAGAGTTGTGGTTGTTCAGCCTGGAGAAGAGAAGGCTTTGAAGAGGCTTCACTGTGGTCTTTCAATAAATAAAGAGGGCTTATGAGAAAGACAAAGAAAGAGTTTTTACCAGAGCCTGTAGTGGCAGAACAAGGGATAATGGTTTAAAACTGAAAGAGGATAGATTTAGGTTGGATATAAGACATTTTTCATGATGAGAGCAATGAGGCCCTGGAACGTGTTGCCCAGAGAAGCTGTGGATGCCCCATCCCTGGAGGTGTTCAAGGCCAGGTTGGATGGATGGAGCTTTGAGCAACCTGGTCTGGTGGGAGGTGTCCCTGCCCATGGCAGGGGGGTTGTACTAGATGATCCTTAAGGTCCCTTCCAGCCCAAACCATTCAGTGATTCTATAGTTCTGTGATCTTCCCCTGTGACCCAGGAAATGTTGCAGGTGTTACAGTGGGAACCAGTGGATTCCGTGGACCATTGCTCCAGTTTCAACATACACGTTCTCTGTCTCTTCCCTCACACTCTTTCCACCCCAGTCTTTCCTTGCTAATCCTTCCTCTCCTGCTCCTTGTATTTCCTTTTCCCCAGCTCCTTTCTCTGTCCTGCCACTTCCAGGAAGACCTTACCCTGACCTTAACCCATTTTCCCAAATGTAGATCTGCTGATTATGACTTCATTTATGGGCCCAGATGTTTTATCCCTTTCTCTCTTTGTGTGTCTCATTCATTCCATTGGTCCTACAGGATTTGTGGAATAAGCTGTCAGTTCCTTTATGAGTTTGTCATCACTGCAGAGAACAGTGGGGAGAGTTTTGAGATAGCTCAAGTACTGGAAATGATCTGACCACAGAGGCACAGCAGCATGTTTCAAGCTATTGCATTTGAAAAAACTGAGTTGATTTTGCCTTCGAAAGATACAGACAATTGCAATGCAAGGAAGAATGACTGTAATTGCCAGTGAAATATGAACTCATCTCCTTTGTAAACCGATCTGACTTCCAACAGTGCAAGCTGATTCCTTGTAAAGTATAATCCCTGCTGCTTTTCTCCAGTCTGATTTTAAATTATTCAAGTAACACAGCTTCTACTTATTTTCTTAGCAAAATTTTACTCAATTTGCTAATAAATAGCTTGAGTCCATTAAAGATGTATTTTCCTTTTTTTGTTACGAGGTGATGGGTACTACATGGCAGTTCCAGCCTTTGTGGGCCACAAGAAGGATATGGGACGTCTAAAACTTCTCCTCAATGACCTCAAACCAAAGAGCAGCTACTGCTTGATTTTCAGTTACCGACTTGCTGGCGAGAGAGTGGGGAAACTTCGAGTGTTCCTCGCCAACAAAAAAACTGCTCCTGTCTGGGAGGAGAACAAAGGGAAAGATGAAAGGTGGAGAACTGGAAAAGTAGAAATATTTCAGGGGGCTGAAACAACCAACACTGTAAGTACAACACAGTTCATAAGTCAACTACCATAACCAACAGCTTAATTTCCCAATCCTGAAATGTTGTGCCAGCTGTTTTATAGGCATCACATACTGGCAGTTGAAAGGCTTATGTGGAACGGGAAACAGGAACACAGATTTTAGGAAGCAGAAAAGTTATTATCTGGTTGTAATTTCATAACTGAATTGCCCAGTTGGTTAGGACACCAATGCCAGTAATTCTATCATTTTGTAAAAACTACATCAGATCATAAATTATCACAAACAGTCAAAATCCATTTAATATCTAATGCAACAGAAGGCACACATATATCCCTGGAAAAATGAAAAATATCCCCATTTCACAGAAAAGGACGCTCTCAAACCACATTATCCAGACCAGTAGTTCAAGAGGAGACCTCATTTATTACCAAGAGCAGACAATCACCCTAGGAGCAGGACATGCTAGCCAGCAGGGAGCACTGTGCCCTGATGTATATCTGAAAACTAGCTCAATCAGGGCTTCAGCAAGTTTCTCCTTGAAATTTTAGAGCCTGATTGTAATTTATGTGACTGAACATTTTCAATGCTGTGTAAAGGGTTATACGGCACAATTGAATACTGTGAGCATAAAGGAAATGCTAGACCTTTTCAAGGTTCTTTGTACTACTAGAAAGACGTAGAAGAGCCCTTACATAAATAAGAAACAGACTATAAAAAATAAAACACAGACATCCTATTCATAAAATCAACCTACTATATATGTGTGTGTATATATTACTGTAACTAGTAACCCACTTTGTATATAGTAGTTAGATACATATGTATTTACCGGATATATATCCAGAGAGATGGAAAATGAATAATTGTAATATCTGCAAGAAAAGGAGGGAACTAACATCACATACTGTGATAGTGTAACATTACTATAATAGGATTTCACTCAATTTGCATTGTCTTTGTACAATGAAAATAAGTAATCTTATTAAATGAATCCATTTGGTGCTGTAAATCTGTGCAGAGGATTATCAGCCTAGTTCAAATAATACTCACAAATTCTAAAAGCTGCAAGGATTTGAGTCATTAAGTCTTTCCTGTATTGTAATAAAACATTCCTCAAATATAGCATTGTAACTAATTACCTTTAAAAGTTGCTAAATGGTTGGATAAACTACATTTTCACTGTTAATACATCTCTTTTCTTATGACAGATCACTTTTGAATCAGAACGTGGGAAAGGCAAAACTGGAGAAATTGGAGTGGACAATGTTATACTAGTTTCTGGTCTGTGCCGAGAAGAGACCTGATAATGGATATTTGAATGTACTGGATTTAATCCTATTTTAAATATTTACATTACTAGTAGTTTATTTTTTATAATTTTCATTACAAGGAAATGAAAATATAAAAACTGTGCCTTGAACTTAATGCAGCAATGCAAACAATAACTGACGTGCAACATGCAGAGAACACTTTTTAATGAGTTATTCTAATACATGGTTTGAGTGTAGCACTACTGTATTTTAGCATTCAAGGTCAGGGTTTCTAAAGTATTAAAATGTTTGTCTAGCTTTATTACAAATTCTATATGCTTTCATTCCTTAAACCTCTTTTCAAGGCTATTCTTAAGTCTTCTATTGCTTTCTTCTACTTCACAAGAACATAAAGCAGTATTTAAGAGGATATTACTACTTCTGGTGATGTAATTTTAACTTCCTAATTAGTGTGAAGATATTAAATTTATTCAACAGGTAAGAGGAAAGAGAGAAGCTTTTTTCTGTCTTGACGGAGCTGAATTTTAAGTGGAATCATGTCTTTGAGGAATGTTTTCATTGCTAATAAAGTATGCAAGATACCTTGTTTGTCTTTGGTGTCTTTGAGTCACACAAATCACTGTTTAGAAATGATCCTTTTACATTGTTATAAGCATGTAATGTTCATCACATACAGGCAATGTTACCGACTGCCATCCGAAAAACAGCAACAACAAAAAGAATGACCCATTATACTTAAGAAACCTCGTATTATGTACCAACCTTCAGGAGCAAACTGGTTCCTGCTGGATTGCAGAACTCCTTTACCCCACAAAGGCATGAAACAACTGTCTTCATTTTCCACTAGACAGGATGGCTTAGTGGCCTCACAATAATGCTCCTTCTTACATAACCAATATACACACACACACACATATCTTTGTCACAAGTTCTTCATGTGTCATGTTCTTCGAACATCAGCTAAATGGATGGAGACTACCTACCATCCCCAGGAATGGGGAGGTAAGCAGAATCTTCTCCCACAAAGCAGGAGCTGATACCTTGCCCCTCCTGCCACACATGCGTATGCACACATAGGTATGTGCCTACATGCTTAAGAGGGTCTGGAATCCAGGTTCCACCTTTTCTGAAAAGAAGCTGAATGGCTAGATTGTGGGGCAAAAGACCATCTTCTCTTTTGTGATCTCTTTTGAAAATACCCAACAGTCCACATCCAAAGTAAACAGAGATGCTCATGGAGAAGCTCCATTTCAGGCAATGTTCAGCTAAATGTGTATGATTTTCCACTTGGTTAGCTCTGCATATCTTCTTCTAGGCTGACTCCTCGCTGTTTATTATTAGTGATGCTCTTTATTTCACTTCTTTTATGAAGAAGGGGATATCTAAAACAATTGAATAGACTTTTGGAGAGAAACACTGGAGAACCTGAAAGAATTCAGCCTACACAAACTTTTTTTTTTTTTTTTTTTTAACAAAAAACAAGTAAATCCAGAAGCTCAAACACCTTGTATTGCACCTATGAAGCAAGTCAGGGATGCTTGAAACATTTCTTGTTATAACACAATCTTTTTGTATTTTGCACACAACTGAGAAAAGTGTAAGCAAGATTGGAAATGTCAAGAAAATCTACAAAAGCTATATAGTTTGGAAATACTTAGTCTTTTTTAGAAATGCTGTTTTGTGAAACAGATGCTCTGAGAACTTAACGTATATGTCAGCTTTGATGTATCAATTTCTTCACTGGTGTCTTTGGATGTGCTGAGTAAATTATGAAATAGGGATTTGAGAAAAGCAAACTCTCTTCAGTCTCAGGGCAAAGACACTGGGATTTTCAAAGCAAGGAGAAGCTTCCCTCAATAATGGATTGAATGCTCGCCGTGATCTCAAAATACTGGGAGAACCTGGTCAGAGTGAGGCACAACATTAGGCTTGAGTGAAACGAGTATTTATTTCCTAGACTGGGGTCTGACTGTCTGAAGCTGAACTACTGTGGTGGTTTCACCCTGCTGGGGAGTTGAGCTCCACAATCGCTCTCTCACTCCCCCTCCTCAAAGGGACAGGGAGAGAAAATACGATGAAAAGGGCTCAAGGGTTGAGAGGACAGGGAGATCCCTCACCAGTTATTGTCACAAGCAGAACAGACTCTGCATAAGGAGATTAATATAATTGATTGCCTATTGATAACAGACAAGAGCAACGAGAACTGAAAGCAAACTAAAGACACCTTCCCCCATCCACCTTCTTCTGCCTCCTCCCCCCAAGCAGCACAGGGGAACAGGGAATGGGGGCTGCGGTCAGTTCCTGACACTTCATCTCCGCTGCTCCTTCACGGTCCCTCCGTGCCCCTGCTCCCCGTGGGGTCCCTCCCACGGGATGCCGTCCTGCCCGAACTGAGCCTGCGGGGGCTGCCCACAGGCAGCAGCTCTTCCAGCACTGCTCCCACACGGCTCCGTACCACGGGGTCCATCCATCCCCCAGGAGCAAACTGCTCCAGCACGGGTCCCCCATGGGGGGCTCCTGTGTGGGCTCCTCTCCACAGGCTGCAGCATGGAGATCTGCTCCACCCTGGTAAACCATGTGCTGCAGGGGAACTTCTGCTGTGTGCCTGGAGCACCTCCTGCCCTCCTTCTGCACCAACCTTGGGGTCTGCAGGGCTGTTTCTCACTCCTCACTTTTTTTTTCCCCTTCCTTAACTCTGCTCTCCCAGAGGCCCACCCGGTGTCGCTCCCTGGCTCAGCTCTGGCCAGCAGCAGGTCCCTTTTGGAGCTGGCTGGAGCTGGCTCTGATCTGACACAGGGCAGCTGCTGGGCTCTGCTCACAGAGGCCACCCCTGCAGCACCCTGCCCACCTCTGAGTCTTGCCACATAAGCTCAATACAGCTACCCTTGCTGAACACTGAGAAAATGAAAGATCTCTTTCAGATAACACTTAAAGGGCATATTATGCCCACTGTCATTAATGCCTCAAAAGGTTCTTGCAAGTGATATATCTGAAATATGTATTTAGAGCAAAGTCTAACTAATAAATAAATAAATAAATAAGGTGCAGCTAGGCATTTCTTATATGTGCAGTTATTTGCCATGGAAAGATGTTTTCATCCTCTGTAATTATCAAGGGTTAAATACTGCATGCGTAAGGCGCAATATCTACAGACTATTTGCTCAATACACAAAGGATAGAGAGCAAACACAATGAACATGGTGTGATATGGAGCCAGATGTGCCAATATTTATTTGCTGTTGGTCAAATTATAGCCCACCATGAATCATGACTACAGCAATCGCCTCAGCAATAGCATTCCATCCAAAAGACAAGATAAAAAGAAACAATTTTGCTTTTCATGAAACGAGCAAGAAAGCGATTTGCACTGATGCATAAAGACTGCAATAACTGCTGTAAAGCCTTCTGTAGTAGACAGAGAAGTTTTTTGTCATTTGTTTGCGATGGCTTATCAGGCTCAAGATAGCTTGCATTACAACAGATCAAAATAATTCTAGCACAAAATCCAAAGAGCAAAACTGAAACCTCTTTTATTGTGAATAAATTTGAAGACGGCTTCTGCAGAAGCAACAAAATACATCACATTATGTATAGATGTTCATATAAATCGCATTAGCACACCAACAAATTAACTAGTGTTGTTCGCACCATTCACTCAGAAGACCCAACTGCTCAGGGCAAAAGTTCCACGTTTCTCCTTCAGCTGAAAACAGTTAAAGGGCATATTATGCCCACAGTCATTAATGCTTCAAAAGGTTCTTGACAGTTTTCTGTTACTGTAAAATGTGAAATCCATTATCTGCTTGATTGTTCTAGACAGCAATGAAACTGCACTGGGACCATTTGAAACTATTAAAAGTATACTATGATCAAGTGGTTTGAAGTTTGATGGTGAAATTTGCAGCTCTTCAAGCTGATAATAAACTTTGGAGACAGTACTCTGCTTTCAAGTTGGTGGAAAAAAAAAAAAAGAGCTTCTAGCTAATTATGCAAATCTATACTACATCCCTCAAAAAGTACCCTACGGATGTGATCATTTAAAGGTTGTATAACAAAAGGTTTCAATCACTTTTCTTCAACTGCCAAAAGAATTAAAGGAGATATTTCATTTTGTCAACCTTGAATACATGGAAGTGCTGAGGCATGTTCCTGGAAGATGATTATCTTATAACCTGCAATTGAAAAGAACTTAAAACATTTTCCAGCTATTAGATGTTATTTTTATACATTAAATAAGGATTCCCCACTGCAATTTTTAAGGATCATATAGATGAAGATATTGGAGAGATGCTCTCAGAGACTGATTGCCACTCATATCCACTTCATAACTGCTATAATGTTTTAGGATAGAATCATAAACCTGCATGTACTAGAAGCACTGGAATTCATGAAATATATTCATGCAAAGATACATAACAAGAAAGTATTGGTGATAATTTATTTGGTCATATGTGCACTGTTACATAAAAGCTTATCATGACAATAGATTTTTGATGGAAAAGAATTATTAACCTCAAAATACCTGACTTCACAGGTTGATTTCAACAAAGTTAGACATTGTCTCTCCAACCCTCCCCTTCCAAGTCCCAACTCCTCCACAAGTGAATATTACAGAACTGTTGAAAGAACACATTGTTAATTTTTTATTTGGGGAATATTAGTCTTTAGTGATTCAGTAAAGAGTTACTAGGTTTTAGAAGGTTCTTTTATTACTATTATTATTATTAATTAAAATTAAAATTTAATTTTTACTTATATTTTAATAGGATATAACCTAGTGCTCTGTTTGAAAATCCTTGTTCTCTCAATTTCTTAAAATTGCTGTAACGTATTATGCCAATTTCTCTCAAATGCACACCTGAGAAGAATAGGCTCCTTAGATGTGAGCTCACAAGGCCTCAAGCTGCGCCAGGGGAGGCTCAGGTTGGAAATGAGGAGACATTTCTTCTCAGAAAGAGCAGTCAGGCATTGGAATGGGTTGCCCAGGGAGGTGGTGGAGTCACCATCCCTGGGGGTATTTAGGGAAAGGTTGGACGTGGTGCTTAGGGACTTGGTTAATGGATCTTGGAGGTCTTTTCCAACCTTAATGATTCTGTGATTCTATGAAATCATTTGAATAGTCATCAAGATTAAAGCTCAGGTCCTCAGATTAAAGCTAACCTTAAACCCACATTTAAAGTGTTTTATTAACTCATTTTAAAATCAAACTATAAGACCTGACTGGGTAGGTCAACAACCCCTGGTCTCAAACAACAAATTCATATTTGACTAACCAACATAAGAATGGTTATTTGTGGATGTATAGCAGAAAAGAAGATGCAGAGAGAGGGAACTGTTTATCTCAAGTTATCTCAGGTTAAGTCCTCTGAGCTGTACTTACCTGGGCAAGTTACTTAGATGGCTTCGTAACACTCCGCTAAACTCAGGAACTATATATTGACAAGATGCATAGTTTTTGTATAAGCCTAGTACTTGCAATACAATTCTACTTGGAAATCATAAGGATTAAAAGAACAGTAAGATCAGTGATTGTTTAAAACAGCCCTCACAATATTTTTTATTGAATCCTATTTGGTGGCCCTTCATCAGCTTTCTGGTAGCAATACACTAAAGATATGCTCTTCACAGTGTCTGGGGCACATGGAAATAAACAGCATGAACAGCCATGAATGGGAGAGGTGAGCTGTGTTACTGCCAAGCTCATTCACCACCCAGTCCTGAAGGTTTTACCTAATCATGCATAAGCAGCAGCGATTCAAAGCCAGGCTAAATAAGTTCATGACCTGATCCATTCCCACCCACCAACCCCACCCCCTAAAAAAAAAAAACAGAAAGAGATCCTTGAAAGGAGTAAACATCCAAGACTTCTTTCTTTGTGTGAACGAACACGCTTCAAACGCTGTCTGCATGGAGGGGGGAACTCTCACAAAATGAAACCTGTTGGAGAACTAAAGTATTGCCCATTTTTTGGATTTTCAGTCTATGAACATGAAATGTTTGTAGGATTCCCTGAAGAAACCTTGAACTGAAGAAAGTACTTTGGGAAGAATTACAGCACTGGACCATGAAACAAATGCCACAACATGAACTTCTCTTTCTGTGGGCCATTTTCTATTTCTTTCAAAGTTTGCTAGATCTGAGCAACTCTCTTAGGATTCTTGTATCACATCATTAACAACAAAACTTTACAATGTCTTGGAGCATAGGAATTGGATCCCTTTCATGGAGCAACTGGAAAATGTGTTCCAGGATTACGTTTAGTTGATGAGCATTTGCCCATCAGGCCAAACTAGAATGATTATGAAGTAAAAAACAAACAAACAAAATCCATACAGTGTGGAAGTTTTACCCTCAGAACCAATTGTTTCATGCTGCAGATCTAGTTCCGCTGCACCACACGTTGCTTGCTAATTTAGACATGGCCTAAGGTGGATACAATCATTTTAAGTTGTTGAACGCAAGAGTAAAAGAAGCATCTTATGTAACATGAAAAATGGCATATGGTTCCAGGAACAGGGTAGTAAGCACACCTGATTTTGTAGGACATCAATGATGTTAGGTATGAAATATTTGTAAATATGGTAGTAAGGCTGTTTAAGCACTGAGAGTGTTTTTTGTTTAAGATGCAAGTAAACAGATGGTTTTCTTAGGCAGTGGGAGAGTCTGAGTCTTCTTTCTCACCTCTTTATCACCTAGTTATTCATTTCCTTCTATACCCTCACTATTGCACCAATCTGACAGTTTGTCAGGCCACACTGAAAAACTGCATCGCTGAAGTGATCCGATTTAGAAACAAAACAAAATTAAAATGGTTGGCAAACTCCTGCATTTTGGAGAATAGGAGCTGGGACAGAGGCACGAGAACTGAAGCTTCGTAAGTCGACTTCCCCATTGGAGAGAAAATGCAGTGAAGCTCTATGCTTAGCCACTTCTGAGCTTAAACTGTGTTCTTCAGGAAGCTTGCAAAGTTAATCTTAAATAGGATTATGACTTCAGTGATATTACAAAGTCAAAATACTGTTTGCGTATGTTAAGCACTAGAAATTATACCAGGTATGATGTAAAGCATGCATCTAAAATACTGCTTAGGAACTGTTCCGTTTTTTTTTGAGTATATTTGAGGTTCTTTTTATAAAGGAAAGGATCTCTTTTCCACTGAAAATAACTTTGCTACATCTTATTTTCTTTGCTTTCACTAGGACAAAAAGATTATGAATACAGTAACACATTGTTAGGACTTGATGAAATCAGTATGTGATGTTAATAATACAGGAAGTATTACATTAAACCATGCAGTATTGCTTGTAATAACGTTCATAATTTTCACGTGACTGTTTAAAAGGAGAAACAGTTAACCAAATGTTAACAACAATTAGGCCAACCTTCATCTCGGTCTTTAAACAGCTAAGGAATCTCTTACAAGCAAATTGTTACCTGTGTGTCTACTGAGACTTCACAGCCATTATGTTATATACCAGTTTGGAGGACAAATTAGGACTTTGACTGAGTGGCTTGCATGGCAAAATATTCACTAAACACTTAAAAAACTGAGTAGGAGTAAGGTATACTACAAAGCACACCTTCCTCAGCCATCACCAGATACTGTTTTGTGCAATTAACATGTCATAGGAACAAGGATCCACAACACCACAAGTACCTTTTTGCTCTCATCCTCATGCAGTCCCAGTGAGAATGATAAAATGTTCCCTATGAAATGTAAAGTAACATCACGTGCAAAATTTCAGTCACATCTCCTTCTCATCAAGTGAACTTTCTCATTAGTGTTCAGACACCATTTTCAACCACTGATATTGTATGTGGGATTGTCATATCTGCTGGTGAACAATGAAGACTTACCCTAAACTAACAGGGATCCCTCTTAATCGGTCAGTGCCTTTACTAGTCATATTTGGCTTTCTAGATTTCCAGGGATAATTTGATCTAATTCTTCCTAGTCAGGAAACAGAAAAATAAACATAATATTTCAGAGTCTGTGCCATAATTCTGAACAAATCCATTTTATTCAGTCATGCTAATAAAGATTTTCTGAATTGTTGCCACCTCTCATTTGTTTTTTACAGTCATATTATCATGGAGATTTAATACAAAAGTATCCTGTGGCCAATTCAGTGCTTTGCAAACCTATAAAATGCTGTATGAAGCATGAATTAAATATATGTTTCTCTACATGCTTAATAGTATTTTTAGTAGTGATATTTGTAATTCTGCCTTTCTTTGGTTTTCATTCAGGAAGCAAGAACATTTTTTATCATTTAGCACAGCTTTGGTGTTTAAGCTTCCTGCCGAAGACAGGGAGACAAATTCTGTTCTCAGCCATGTTTATGTAAATCTATTATTCATCTGATTTCCATACTGACACTTTGATCTATACTGTTTACCAAGAGCAGAACTTGAGTTTGCCTCCCCCACTAGAAGCATTTCTAGCAAGTGACCATTTACCGGTTCCCTTTTAGGTTTTCAAGAAGGATGTAATTTCCCTGATTCCACTTCATTAGAAACAGCTGCTGCTATTACCTGTGCACAAGGTTTCAGAAAGTTTAAACCACAGCTTCAGTGCTTGTGTCTAGGGATTTTACAGGAAATGGCTATCCATCAGTCCTTCCCACCAAAACATGTTTTCTCTGAGCTATTCTGAAGAGGCAATTGTTACAACTCCAAGAACGGTCAATAAAAAGTACAGACTAAAGCTTATCCCTTTGAAAAACAATTGGAAGAATGAAGACTTTAAGAGAACTCATAAATATTTTGTTTTAAATAGTTACATTACATATATTTGGTGAATGGGAGTACAACTCTGCAATAATTCATTGCTAATACCTTATCAATACACATCTTCAAAACTGGTAGAAGAAAGCTTTTTATTTCATGAAGAGAAACTTTATTATCATTGTTCTGATTTCAGCAGTGGCAATCTCTTTCACAGGTATGGGTCTAAGTTAATAGACAAAGTAATTATTCTGGCAATTTTGCCATTTTCCTGCCTGATGGCATGCCTGAAGTGTTCACGTGTTCTTATGCTAATGACTTTTATGTAGATCACATGCAGAAAATGGAAAATGATCGTTCATTTAAAATCAGTAATGATAAATTATTATAATATGTCCAAAATGATGTGTTATATCACTATGGGACTATATGATAAAGTTCTAAATTACATGATAAAACATCAGGTATTGTTACTCCTGATACAATTAAATATGTGTGTGTGCATATATATAAATTAATTGTATAGAGTAAATATCACCCATCTATTTTGTTTTGATTTTTTTTTCTTCAAACAGAACCATTGTTGTGGAAAAAATCTTTTTTTAGGGAAGCTTATTTGAAACATCCTATTCTGTGCAAGAATCTTATGATGAACATTGTTCTACCAACATTTTTCCAACTATTTCCATGCATATTTTACAATTTATCAGCTGGCAGAGTATGTCACCCTGTTGAATAGAAGCCTGCCTTTTTAGAGAAGTAGATACTTATTACAGCGAACACTGAAGTCTCAAGGAACACAAGCTGTTACAGTAGCACTGATTTTATCCTGGAAAACCATGCAAACACTAAGATGTGCACATATATCATTACATGTATACACATATATATCATGTTTATCATATTTTTGTTTTACTTCAGGAGTAATTGAGAAAGCATTGTTGTCTCTTTTATAAATGGGAAACTGGAACAATGATTCCTCATTCATTAGACCAAAGATGGTTTAATTGATAAGGGTCTGAGTAAGGAACCTGCCTCAAAAGAGAGGCTTCAACCATCCCTGCTCCAAGGAGGGCTAATCACAAGGAGTGAGCTGTGCTCCTTCTTGTGTCTACTCTGCCAAGGAAGCTCAGCACCAGCTCTTCAACGCCATGTTATCGGTTTCCAATCCTTCATCTCCTCTTGTTCCATAACACTATGGATTCTTTGGGATAGGCTTTGTCCCATGCTTTGTTGTATGAGTCACAAAGACGTGGCAAAAAGGAAGTCCTACCTCATCTGCAATCACCAGTTGTCCATAATACATAACAACGTGGAACAGGGCTGACCATTGCACCCTGTATTCAATCACTTCCAAATTCATTAGCTTGACACAAATACATTGTGAGTTAAGTATTAAAGGAAATCAGCAACCATTTAGGATTCTTCACTTAACAGTGTATAATGCAACTGCTGCAGCACCACCGACTAAAAGTTTGATAGCATGCAATAGAGAATATTGATCCCTGTCTCGTTCCAATAATTTAATAAATTGCTTATATGATTTTTTACAGTCTATACATCAATACAAGGCTTTTTTTTTTTTTTTGTGGTAAGTCCTGGTGATGTTCATTATGTGAAAATGAGGAAAAGGGGTGTACCTGCCCTACGGCACATTTATGCTGATCGTATTTGATAACTTGAGGCAGGAGCCTTTACTGACAGCAGAGGGCAACATAGGCCTCATCAGTGAATAAAACCAAAAGCATTTCCTTAAAAATCACAGGTTTTCTGCTGTAATTGAGAACAACATTTGCTGCAGAGCCGACCAGAAATATTAACCTTTCACAAACACATTTTAAATGCTCTGTGTAAAATGCATATGAAAGCGCTGCGGTTTTTTATTTAAAACACGTTTGCTTTGGCTGCGACACGCCAACTCTTGGACGTTTACTGCTTAATTTGGTATATGCAACGCAGCTACCCGTTACCCCGTGAAGTAAGTTTTATAACCCCGTTTTTATCTCTTTTTCTCCCGGGGGCCGGCATACGAGCTCACCCCCCGCCTGCTCGCTCGCTAAGATGGCGGAGGCGCGGCGCAGGAAGCCGGAGGGCTCCGCCATGTTGCGGAGCGGCGCGGAGGTAACGGCGCCGGCAGCGGTGCAGGGGCCGGGGCCGGGGCCGGTGGCTCTCTGTGTTCCCCCGGAGCAGCCTCCGCCTTCCGCGGTGGTGCCGGGCAGATGTTTCGGGGAGACGTTTCCCCCGTGAGGTCGGGGGAAGGGGTGAGCCCCAGCGGGAGCAGGCGGCGGGGGTCCCGCAGCGCCCTGAAATGGCGCCGCAGGGCGGGCGGGATGGGGCAGCCGCGTCCCCCTGCCGCTGCCACCGCCCCCGGGGGACACAAAGCGGCTCCTTCGGGCTGGGTCCGCTCTGCTCCTTAATGCCGGTGCCCTTTGGGGCCCGTGTGTTCGGTGAGGTGGCGGCGTTACGGGCCCCAGAGGCTGAAGGGGAGGGAGTGGAGGACGGCGACTGAGGAGGGAGCAACACAGCAGTGTGCAGGCTAAAGCGAGGTGGGCGTGAGGAGCAGGCGTGAGGGGGTGGTATTTGAATTGGAATAAAAACCAAAAAAACGTAGTTAGTGTACCCCTGGGAGTACTAAGCGGTATTTAGGAGCATAGTTACAGTTGGAAGTGGGCCACCCGTTTTATGCAAGTACTTACAGGCCTTGTAGTTTCAGTCCCATGGCTTATGCTGGTGCGTGGTGGCCAGGTTACGGTGATGGTAGTTGGCCGCTGGTGTCCTTAGAGCGACTCCAAACCTTCTTGTATAAGCTGTCATCAGCTGTTGACTTCTGCATCTGGCAAATGTCTCAGCTGGTTTCATACAAATGCGTAAGGCTGGCGTGCTTCTCTCAGCTGTTGTAGGTCTCCTACTGATTTATATCATATCACAGAATCATCTAGGTTGGAAGAGACCTCCAAGATCACCTAGTCCAACCTCTGACCTAACACTGACAAGTCCTCCACTAAACCATATCACTAAGTTCTACATCTAAATGACTTTTAAAGACCTCTAGGGATGGTGACTCAACCACCTCCCTGGGCAGCCCATTCCAATGCCTAACAACCCTTTCAGTAAAGAAGTTCTTCCTAATATCCAACCTAAACCTGAGCTTTCACAGCTGCAATTCTTAACGTAGAAGAACCTGAACAGAGAAATCGCAGGATGGATATCACAAATGGTAGCGTCATGGGTGTCATTTTTTAGGTATTTGCTCCATCTATTTCCATGCAGCGTTTTACTAGAGATGAGTCAAATGTCAGCATAAATTGAGAAAGGAATTAGAGAGTTCACCCTGCTCAATGTAGTATTGTTTTTAATAATTAACTACATAAAAATCTATTTCATTTCAAAGGTATTTCAGAACTTATTTCAGTCAGTGCTTGTCAAGTGTCCTGATCAAGATTCTCAAATGTTTAGACTTTATTACATATTTCAGCAGAAGGAATTTTGCTGGATGCTGTAATATTGTACAAATACCGTTTGTTAATAACATTTTTTTTCTTTTCTGTAAAACAATCAGGAACATATTCCTTTGGATGTAGAAAAGTACATTTTTTTTAAAAGGAAAAAGTTAGATCATTTTTGAGTGGAAAACTTGTAAAAGAATGATAAAGCGATGTCTAATGGAATTATGTCCTTAACAACTGAATAAGAAATGGAAGTAGTATCAAGCTGAGCCTTAACAAGAAACTGAACGTTAAAGCCAATAAAAAGTCTGTGCTTATCTGATAAATGATCAAAAAATGCAGTCATTCACAAAAGAGCATAAAACAGATTTTTATTACTTACATGTCCCATTTTTATACTAATTTATCGGTACATTTTGCCATAAAAAGACAATGCAGACTGAACATCTACTTTTGCTTGTACTGTGCTGGAATTGAAGTCCTTGCTAGCTCTGTGATTAAGAATAATCTTAAAGCTTTTTTGGCAAAGAAATGCATATTCTAGAGAAAGAATTGGTTGTTCTTTCCAAAAACTATTCATATTTTGTTTCTAAAGTATTAAATGAACAAATGTACTTTGCATAGATAGGTTTTGTGGTAAGTACATTTTTTACTTGTTTATTTAGGCTCCTATCTGCAAGCCAGTGTGTTTTGTTGGACACCTCTGCCAATGCAGAAGCTTACCAAAAGGTGGGGAAGCTTTGCTTAGATTGAGGCTATTGAGGTTTAAAATCTGTGGGTCTGTAAGAGGATAACAACAGTATTTCTGGAGACCAAAAAAGAAGTAGATGAACGAGATGTTAGATGAGGTGTGCCAGATCTAAACCTGCAGCTCACAACCAGTTCTTCACTTCACTAGAAGGCTTTAAAAAATCACTACTGATGCTACCAAAGCAAGAGGACAAGAAATTCAAAAGGGAGTTAGAAAGTGGTGAAGGAAAGCTGTGCTACTGGGCAGGAACGTGAGAGTTAATATTACTGTCATCATTATAGGTGAACAGGGAAAGCATTGTCAGTCTTTAGGAGTTCTACAGAATGCTCAAAACTTTAATTTCGTCAAGTAGTGATTCATGGAGCCATATTGTACATGGTAGTGTTGTCTTTCTGTAAAAAAACAAACAAAAACAAACACATAAACTAGTCGTTCTTGCTGTGAAGGAAAGATATGACCACTAGAGGCTTACAGACTCTAAATAAATAAATAAATAATGCAGGATAGGCCCACCTCAGTGTGTTGGGGATTTTGAATTATGATTTTCTAGTGTTTGGAGGACAGCATTGTGAATGTGTCTTCTACACAGGCATGAAATGGAGGGAGTAGTCCAGATGTCTGATACAATCCCAAAGGTGGCAGGAGGGAGAGAGCTTCATGAACTGGAACTGTTAGCATTACCTATATGGACAATCAGGCGATGCAGTCAATGTGTTTTGAAGAAAACAATTTCCTTTTGGAAGATGTTGCAGCCTTGCTGGAATTGTTCTGCTGGTTTGCTGTCCAAAGTGATTAGAATTTGGATATGATTGCTTGCATCCATCCAGATGAATAGTTTAGGAGATGAATAGTGTTTAATTAAATTAGATAGTTAATAAACTGTGTCACTAAGCTGCTTCAGTTATGTTGGTGTTTCCTGGTACATTTCTTAAGTGAAGGAAAAAAAGCTTACAGCATCCTCTTGCTGTGGGAAAATGGCGAAATATAATTCTTCATGTTTTCTTACAAATTTTATAGTAATGATAAATTCTTTTTATTTTAAAGTCTGTTACTGTTGGAAAAACAATGTTAGGAAATGAAGCAATCATTTCACGAAGTGCAAGTAAATAATTTCAAACAGTGAAGGTTTGGTTGGGTACTAACACAGGTGACATTATAAGCAAGGTATAGGCATTTTCTTCTTGTCCCATGGTAAGCTTTGCTCTTTAGGATAGAGTTGTGTTATGAAGATGCCAAATGTAACAATCTTGTTCTTTGTTGGTTTTTTTTTTTTTTGGCATGATAAGATGATAAACTATACTCTCTAGGTTGTGAGAGACTGTTAATTTCTTGTTGTATGATTTGTAAAAAAAAAAGTGTGTAGCCCTTCAAAAAGCCTAAGCCCTTTGCTAATCTTTGCTTCAGTAGGTTAATTAACACAAAACACATATGTCATAATCTGTGTCCCTAGGTAGCATTAATTCACGTTTGAATCATCTGCTTAAATTTCATTCAGCACTTTTCTTTTCCTATGTATATTTGTCACTTCGACCAAAATAGTAGTTCATATATTGAAAATGTACCCCGTGTGTCTGCAGCCTGACTTTTGAGCTGCTGGAAGTGCCAGCGGAGGAGAGAATCAGTGCTCCTGTCCAGTGAATGCAGCAAGGACCTCATACAGGCAAGAGGTGGAAAGGGACCGAGAAAAAGGTATTCCTCTGCCAGTGCTTTGTTGTAAACACTTGGAAAAAACAGACAGCCCCTGGAAAATTGGCGTGAACTTGTATCCAAATCTGAGAGTGTAATTTATAATAAAATTAGTTAAGTCTGAAAAATCATGTGACTGTAAATGAGGGAAACCACGTGTCTCTTTATGTGAAGTGGTGCCAGTCTTAAAGCAAAAGGAAGCTCGTGTTGTTTGCACGTAATTTCAATTGAAGTAATTAATGACGAATCTGTCCGAGGTATACAAACATTCTGTTGTTGCCCTAGTGACTCATAATGCTTTAGAATACGTTCTGAATCTGTATAGCTGTCCTATTGTGAAGATTAGCTGCTACCTCCACTTGGTACTGAATTCTGTCATTTTTTAACTCCTTAGGAGTATTTTATTAAAAGGATCGACCATATCAACAGAAAGTAAGATTTTTGGATCAGTGGAATAATAAGTTACCTGTAACATTTAGCACAGCAGCATCTCTATTACGGTGTGTGCTTGCATGGCAGCATCTGCTGGAACTCCCAGAACACAAAAGAGCTGTAGCTGTTTAATTCATGAATTAAATTCCAGCTGGTTTTTGCCTGTGAGAAGTCACAGTTGCTATTCATCAGGTATAGCTGTAGTATTCTAAGTCTTTTTCTGAGCTCCAGCTTATATACATACATACTGAGGTTGATCAAAGCTAGTGGCTAAGCAGTTTGAGGGCTACAGCTTTTCCTTTCTCATTAAATCCATGCATGTTTGTTTGATCTTATGAGAAAAATGTGCTGATGACTCTCTTTTGTCCCTGAGGCTTGGTAACTTCATTATGCAGTCTATTGATTTTTTTTTTTTAATTATTATTTTAAGGAAATAAAATTCTATTTTAGTTAAAATTGAGGGGTTCTAGGAGAAACAACTGCAGATTGGGATCAAAAAATTGCTTTTTAAGAGGCTGTTTTGTGCATCCTCACGTGAATACAGTGTGCTCTGCCCTTTCTCCCTGCGATCTCCTCCTCTTGGGAGGAAAGCCTGAGAGAATGGGTCCAGTGGGCAAAATAGAAGGTAGACACAGGTTATAGCTCCAGACCAGTTAAGAGCACTGTTGTTCAGTCACTGGTGTAGATGATGCAGAACAAAACTACTGCTCTATCAGACTACTTTTTATTATTCACATGCTCTTATACCAGCTGATGTCCTGGAAAATGTATTGAAATCATGTTTTACATAGTATTTTTACTTAATTTTCTCTTCCGTTTTTTCCTCACTGTGGTTCTACTCCATGTGCAAATGAAGTAGAGATTTTGGGGGAATGATTTTGCAGTAGTTCTGAGCTCATGTACTCCATTTCTTCTAGACCAGTGACCAAAAGGTGGCTGTCTGAGTCAGTGAACTGTCATTTATCGGATTGTCATGGACATCTGGCAATAGCACTGCTGTATTATCTCAATTATTATTGGATTAAGTCTGCTTTATTCATGTGGCTTTGCATTGGAGATGGATTTCTGTATAGTTCTTTATAGTCTTTAGGGGTGGGAGGCAGTCCTGCTGAGAGGCAGGAAGAGCTCTGATTTTTGCCAGGATGAAATAAAAGCCCCGGAAAATGATTTATTGGTGACATCTTTGATATCTGCTTTCCTGCTGTAGATGAGATGAAGGAATGTTTTGGGGGCTGGGGGCTGGCTCTGAGATTTCTCTGGTTTCCTCTTAGGCTCCAAGTTTAAAATAGCATTTGATCATTTTCATTGTTTATATGGAATTTAGGTTGCCCAAGGCAAAAAATGTGGTTCCAGGACTGTGCTATGCACCGTCTCCACTGTAACATTGACCACGTCTTTTTGCAGAAAATTAGTTACACTGTTAGGAGTACTTGGCTGCTTCTGATCTTTATCTTGGCTGTGATCCTGATTTTCTTCCAATCGCATAGAATTCCTCTGGGGAAGAATCATCTACATCTCGGGTTGGGGTGAGGGAGAAGAGGACTGGTGCTGAGCCTACTCTGCGCTTCCAGGATGCTCATTACGTTATGTGGATGCCTTTGGGGTTTGTCTTAGTGCAGCCAACTCCTGCTGGTAAACCAAGACGAAGTAGGCGACGCATTTCAAACCTGAGGTAGCCTGTTTTTTCTTTTCCCTTGGAAGCAGACTGACTTGAAAGGTCTTTATTGATCACTGTCGTTTGTTCCTGTATACACAAGTGACTCATTATGCCATGCAGTCAGTGTGAGAAGTCCTAATGATTTGGCAAGTACCTCATCAGCACAGTATTACAGAGTCTAATTGTAAACACGAGCCAATCTCTACCTTGTTCAATAGACACTTGAAATTCAAACAGATGTTCTCATGCTTTGCTAAAGTTAGGCAGGATGGGAAATGCCTTGTGTAGCTGTCGGAGAGACGGGCATGTTTATTTTGTACAGTACAAAATTGCAATGTTAGCACTCAGACTTTCGTTCTTGCATCTCTGCAGTAACAAAAAATCACGATGCATTTTGTGACACCAGGAAAAAAACGTTGTTGTCTGCTGACCTTTTTCTTGGATTTCTTACCTCTTGGTACTAGGAAGACAGCAGAACACTGACTGAGTATGTGATTCAGTTAACTTTACCAATGTTTGTTGAGCAGCATTTGCCAAATAGCATTAAATCAGGAAGGGAGTGGCCTATTTCCAAATTTTAAAAATGTTGAATGAAGGAGCATTGAATGAAAAATGAATGAGGGATGCACCTTTTCCATCCTGTGTCCTGACACCTTTGGACGTACATTTTTTTTGGCCAAATTTAGGCAAGTAGGTACCCTTGAAAATGTGAGGTTTCCTAAAGGTCATAAGGAAATAGTTTTCCCTTTTTCCTGACAGTCTGGATTTCCTCATTATGCGCATTTTCACAAGACTGCATGGGTTTGCTATACTGCAGCTCCCTCAAGTGGTGAAATATTTTCCCACTTCAAGCTGCAGCTCACTTTCTGTGAAGCACTTGCTCTTTTCAGAAGGCATTGAGACTTTCTCCAACTTCCTCTTTATTCTGCCTATTCTTTCCTCAGATGTTGAAAAATACGAACGGCTGTCAGGGCTCTGGGGTTATCAGCAAAGCAGAGCAGTGGGTGAAAGGGCTACGACAGTGCTCTTTGCTCGGCACCTGACCTGTTGAACCAGCTTGGGCGGGACATTTCGCTGTGTAAGCTTCAATTTTGTCATCTGCGAACTAGGGAGAATGATGAATATTTGTAGATGACCTAGAGTTGTTTTAAACGTTAATTCCTTATCTTTTTTTAAAATAACTCTTCTTTCAATCAATGCTTCTGTGTATCTGACACAGAAAACACCAATCCCTTGACAGCAGGCAGCAGCCTGTCTGCTGTCACTTGTTTGCTGTCATGCTACAAAACGTCAAAACCCTGTTACACAGCAGAAGCATCAGTGTTCAAGGAATAGGAGTGTGATCAGAAAGAACTCAGGCTTGTTCTGCTTTGGTTCATAGTGAATTTGTGCTACAAAATGCACTCTGGTATTACCCCTGCACCAGTAATTCTTTGTTTCTCACTATAAGAACATGAAAAGTAAGTTTTCTACAGTTGGCTGAGGGTATCCTGTTGTTCCTTGATTCTGTAAGTGGAAGAGTTCCTTGACATCCTGACTTAATGTGAAATGCTATGCAGGGTTCCCAGAGTGAAGGAAAAGTCCTACCTCATCCTTTGAAGGAAGCCTGAAGCTGTAAAACAACCTTATATGTTCTTTGTAAGATCAGGAATTTGTTTCATTTCCGATCCTGTTAAAATAATTATCACCGTCAGTCTTAGTGATTAAAACTGATTAAAATCCAGTTGCTACTTGATTTAGAGCAACAAATACACAAACAGCTTTTTTTTTCTCAACACACTGTCTTTTAATTTGGAAAGAAAACTAAAATTTATGGTTGAGTAGATAAGGTAGTGTTTTATATGTACGTATTGCTTTTCATCCTGAAGTACTTTAAAGTCCTTTGCAAACTAGGTGTACACAGCAAAGCCAGTGCCATTCGAAGAATGTTTACCTCCCAGAAACCTCCTTATCATTTTTCATTAATAAATACACGTTTATTACTTAATGTTTTCCCTGCTGGCTGTTGCTTGGGTTTCTGTCAGTTGCCAATGAATATTCCACTCCATTGAAGTTGTTAATTACAGATTTCAATTCTGTTCTTGTCACATATTTTGATGACTTATTTTTTCTTTTATGTAGCTTTGCTGAATAGGGGAGTCATTCAGTTCTCTGCTATTTTTCATACGTGTTGAGGAAAGCATTTCCTCAGAAGTGATTGTTTTGACATAAATGTGAGTAGCCTATTAAGTAGTTGAATTTCCAAAATTAGTTCTTAATCATTCTTCATATTTTCATGTCCATTTACTATTTTCAGTTTAACTGCTGCTTACTTGAGTTTAATGTTGCATAAACTTGAAAAAGTACACACATGACTACAATGATCTTAAAATTTCTAAGAATTTAATTACTGCCATAGTGTGCATGCACAGAAAAAGTTCTAACATAGACTGTGTATACTACATTTAATCTAAATCAAAGCAACCTTTTGCATACCTATTAGAGGGTTAAAAAAAAAAAACAAAAACAAAAAAACAACAAACCTGGTTGTCTTAGACTTGCCTATTAGAAAAAATTACATCTTACTGTGGGGTAATGAATTAGCATATGTCAGCTCCTTCTCAATAGCTGTATGTGTCCAATAAGTGTCAGGTAATTCAGTGTGAGCGTGTGGCAGAAAGCTGAGCTCTTGCTGCACATGCCACTGTGTAGGCTGCATTTGCCTTCAGAGGTTTTGTGGCAGTCATCCCGTCTGAAAGTAACTGCCTGTGGTTGTAGAGCTGAAGGAAGCTTTTTCAGCCTTAAGCTTACTTGTGTGCAGTCAGCCACAGAAGCGGGCATGTCTTCACCTCGCCACCCTGCTGGGCTGCCCAGGGTCAGGTGCATGACCCTGAGCAAAGACTACTACCAAAAAGCAGATGATACTGACCTCACGTGGCATTTCCTATATACAGATCCTCACCGTGCACTGTTAGAGAAGGAATTTTGTGAAGCATAGTTCTCAGTGAAAGGATATCAAAATACCACACCTTTGTCACAGGGTAAAAGTGCATGCATGGAGAAATTATCAGCAGAGCACTTTGTGCGTAGCAATTTCTTTGCATGTTTGAAGCCGCTGATACAGTAAGTGGGAGGTAGGGAAGCTCTGCAGCACCACAGCTTTATATGACAGGCTTCTATCCATGTAGTTCTTCCTCACTGTAAATACATGCCAGTGGAGTAAGACTGAAGATAAACCAAAACAAAAGGTATGGCATTTACTAACCTGCATGCTGTATACTTGATGTTGAGATTTTATGAGCCGTTTTGCATGTGGGTAAGTGTACGTTATGGTATGTGTAGCATAATACAGTATGTATATTGATAAGTATAAGCACTGAAGAAAATTACATCTAAGGCACGTTAGAAGGAGCAGAGCTGAATCTAAGGCACAGGGCAGTCATGCAGGTTGTGTATACACGTGTCCCTGCCTCTGCCCTAGGTTGCATGAAAAACAGTATCTGCCAGCAGATTGTCATCTTCTAATGTCAGCTTGCTTAGCGTTCAGAAGACCGGAGGGAGCTGTCCTGCTGTAATGATGGCCACCCTACAAGAAAACAACTCTTTCCACTCTCACAAGTTCTATGTGGCTGGTCAGATGAGACAGGATGCAAGTGTTTGTGCTTTTCGGTATGGTAATGCATAGAGTTCAGTTAATGTATTTGAAAAATGTATCCTGTTTCTCTCTCTGTTTCTGAAACTACTTTAGCAAATCAGTTTCTGTTATAGCCATTATTGTGGTCTCACAGGACTTTAAAATGTCAGGTAAGAATGAGCTGTTTAAAGATGGGTTAAGTGAACACAGAGAGCGTTCACTGTGGAGGTCAGGTTGGTCTGTAGTTTGTGCTTATAGAAATACAATGAAGGTTTATGCTCTCTCTGTATCTCTCTCCTTTCCTTTTGTGGAGCTCCAAGGCCCTACCTAAAGCTTGAACGTATTTCTGGCACACACAGAACAAGTCAACGAGCCTGGTAGTCATTGAAAGCATCAGGGCGTGCAAATTATCCACCCGCCTCTCTTTTCCCTCCTCTTCCCCCATTCTCAGGAGATTTCATCATGGAAACAGTGTTGGTGCAAGAAATCTGCTTATGAGTTCCTTTGGATGTGCACATGTGTAGCTGGCCTCCTATCAGTCTCCAAATGCAAGTGGCCTTTTCTAGAGTAGAATCAGGACGTATTCAGCTGCAGCCAAAACATTGTTTCTGTGTATGGATTTAGTAGACTAAATCCTAAGTAAAGAGAATACATGCTCATAACACAGCATTCAATTCTGTATTCTACATTTAATTCTCCTGTTCAGCAGACAGGAGAATAATGTCAGTATTTTGTTGTTATTGTTGTTGTTAATTTGCACACATCAACGCGCTAAGCATCTTTTGTCAAATGGCTCTGTAAAAATAAAAGGAAATCTTTTTTCAAGCCATGAGACCGCATTCTGAAATTTCCTTTTTCTTTAGCACCAGTCAGAGTACAGGGGAGCATGCTTTAATAGGGCTATTGCTGTAAGGCAACACATGTGTCAGGCATTTCTTAGCATGTGGAGGATGTGTCTTTAACATTTAAGAATTTGCAAAAGTAGCAATTGTTTGTAGATGTCATTGTTTTCAGACTGGTTTGTAGGTGTCACTGTTCTTGAGCTGCCCGGCCTTCATCATCAAACTGTAACGTGATGACAGAGCTAGCAAGGGAAAGGGCAATGACGGGGACCTGTTAAAAGTTTACTAGTCTGGTTTGCCTCTCTGTTAGCAGCTGTAAAGAGAAGCTTTTGGAAGAAAGATAACACATGATCTCTTGCATAACAAGTGAAAGGTTGAGTTATTGCTGAGGCTCATGGGTCACGTAGGAACCAGACTGTGGTTTGGGGCTTAAGATCCATGGAGTTACGTCAGTCTCGCTTGCTTAACCGTGCTGCAGAGTAGCCCCAAACCTTAGCTTGGTAGCTGCCAGTATAATGTGTTCAGCTTCTTACTGTTTGTTAAGTGAAGAAATTCCTCATATGGAGTTATGGTGATGCTTTGAAGTTCCTCAGAAGGCCTGAAAACTGCCATCTTATGTTTGCGTATAATTACTGCCTGTATCAATGATGCTCTGTTCTACAGGCTGAAACTTTTACATGATAGTGGCAACAACAGACAAATTTGTGAAAAGCATAGCTTTGCTCCACATGGCTTCCTACTCCAAATGGTTCTTCTAATGCCAACACCTATTCAATTGATTTCAACTAAACAAAAGCCATGAGGAACCAAATGGAAACATGCATGTTTTATTAAAAATGAAACAACAGATAGCCCAGCATCTCAGTGCTTATTATAATGATTTGTGGGAAAAAATGTTGCCAAATTAAGATGTAGATACAGGGATGACTGATTTAAAATAAGTAAAAAAAAAAGAAAAAAAAAGCAGTGCAGATTTTCTGGACTTGCCTTTTTCTGATATTCTGTATCATTGCAACTTGCGCTGAGTTTGTAGTCATGCTTGGAAACAGTGAAAAGTAGAAAAAGGTGTTTATATGCAGGTTCCCGAAAGTTGAGATGTATGTCAGCTTTTTCTGAGAATTATTTTGCATATGCATTCTGGAAGGATGGCAGCAATCATCTCCCTTGGTGTGGGGTAAACTCTCAAGTCATTGCAACTTTCAGATTAAATTAGTGCAGCTTTTACTTACAAGTCTGCCCTTGGAGATTATCAGGAGGCTAGTACAGACTGTGTTCAGCAGTGTGAGGACATGATGTTGTTCAAATAGCTACAGCAAAAGGCCTCAGACATGATTTTTAATAGACCTAATTTTTAATAGACTTCAAATTTGTGTGATAGAAATGCAAACATTCTCCAAAATCAGCGTTTTCACAAAATGCAGTTTGTTGACACCAATACTGTGAAAACCCTAATGGTATTTTTATTGTTTTATGTGTAAAGAGGGGGAGATACATTACCTATGAAGACTTCATGGGGAGGTAACATTTTAAACATCAGCAAGCATTCGTCTGGTGCCTTTACTGAAAAATACTGAGTTTCAGAAGTCACTGCTCCTTGGTAGTCCAGTGGTACTAGTCTGCTAATGCACAAAACACTGCAAAAGCCACCTGTAATCTCAAAAGTCAGGGTGGGCGCATAGTTACCTATCTCTGTAGCGGTTGCCAATCTCCTTGGGTACTTCTATTTTGGTGTACATATGTAGTTTGACAAACATTTTATTATGCTGGCAGTGTCTTGGTGTGATTTTTGGCAAAACACTTTGGTTTTTCCTTGAAAATTATTGTCATGCCCTACCTTTAAAACTACTAACTCTGCCTCATCAGAAGTCCCCGGTCTCTTCTTTCTGCCAGTATTTTCCTTGCATGTGTTAGACTTGCATGTCTGCGTGCGCTTTCCCAGGACCCAGCCTCCTCTGTGTTCTGCATTTGATCTGCTAACACCATTTCAAGGGAAAGTTGGCAAACACAATGATATTATGCGGATAAAATAGTGTCAAATAACATACAGGAAAAAAAAACACTTGTGAGAATATAGAGAAAATGATTTAATGTCATAACTACAGTAAATATGATTAAATATATATTTTTTTTGGCTTTCAGATTTAAAAATGTCTGACCAGAAAATTATTGTACACAGAGCCCATTGTATCGAAAAGCTACTCTCTGGAAACAATTTCCAAGATATTGAGGATCATCTTAAAGAGCTTGAAGATGTTGATATGACTATCGAATATCTTCAGGGGACAGAAGTTACCAAGGCTGTATACAGAGTACTCAAGAGCTGCCCTTCAGTAGAGTTGAAGAAGAAAGCAAAGCAGCTATTGTCGAAGTGGAAAGCACTTTACAAGAATAACTGTGTTCAGTCAGTGCAAGTTAAGAAGTCAGTTTCTGGGAATGTGAAAGAGGAACTTGAACATCTCGGTGTGACTCTTGGAGAACAGTTGCTGTCTGAAGGACCAAGTCAGCAGGAGGTGTTAGATTCTGCCCCTTCTCAAGTTTTGGTCCCATCACAATCTGTTAAAAATGTGGTATGCAGTCAGCCAGAAGGTAGCTTGGAACAGCTCTCCCCTTTTGAGGACCAGTGTATTGATAACAGAGATTCTAAACCTGTTGTTAATGAAGCAAGCTTGCAGCAGGATCACATGAGAGCTCTGAGGTGTAAATGTGCAGATCTTCTTTATAAAGCTATGAGTGATTCTGCCAAAGACAAAGAAGAAACTGATAAATGGCTAGAGCTATCTAAAGAAATCGAAGAACATATATTTGCTCTTCATTCTAAAAATGACAGGAAGTATAAAAATTGCATCAGAAGTAAAATCTCTAACCTGAAGAACCCTAAAAGTAGCCACTTAAAATGTAACCTTTTTTCAGGGACTTTGAGTCCAAAGGCTTTTGCCGAAATGACAGTGATGGAAATGGCCAGTGATGAACTGAAACAGCTCAGGGCCCTGTACACAGAGTCATCTGTGCAGGAACATCAGCTTCCACAAGTTATTAATGGTACTCAGACAAACAAAATAAAGTGTAGGCGCTGTGAAAAATTTGATTGTACCGTCACTATGATTGCCAGAGGAACTCTCTTTCTTCCAGGCTGGGTGCGAAACACAAATCCAGATGAACAAATGTTGACTTACGTTATTTGTAATGAATGTGGAGAACAATGGTATCACAGCAGATGGATTTGTTTGTAATGCTGTCCTGTCCTGTGGTGGTTTTACTCGGGTGGGCAGCTGAGTTTGTGGAGCAGGCCCCGGGCCAGAGCTGCAGCATGTGGAGAGGAGCCCACGCAGGAGCAGGTGACCTGGCAGGAACTGCTGCCCATGGGGGACCCAGGTTGGAGCAGTTTGCTCCTGAGGGATGGACCCCGTGGTACGGACCCATATCTGGAGCAGTTCTTGAAGAGCTGCTGCCTGTGGGCAGCCCACGCCGGATCAGTTCAGCAAGGACTGCATCCTGTGGGAGGGACCCCACAGCACAGGGGACGAGAGTGACCGAGAAGGAGCGGCAGAGAAGAAGCGCTATAGACTGACCATAACCCCCATTCCCCCGATCCCCTGCACCGCTCGGGGGGAGGAGGTGGAAGAGGGCGGATGGGGGGGAAGGTGTTTTTGGTTTCTTTCCTTTGTTTCTCACTTCTCTAGCTTGTTACTAATTGGCAATAAATCTTACTATTATCTCCC
The DNA here is from genome assembly GCF_040182565.1 of Anser cygnoides. Taxonomy (NCBI): domain Eukaryota; kingdom Metazoa; phylum Chordata; class Aves; order Anseriformes; family Anatidae; genus Anser; species Anser cygnoides. The sequence continues at coordinate 131,726,241 of NC_089873.1, read as the reverse complement.
TACTCTGAGTCTGTTTTGCCCGTTACAATAATTGTTGATCCCTGTCCTTATCTCAAACCTTGAGCTCCTTGTGTCGTATTTTCTCCCCCTTCCTCTTTGAGGAGGGGGAGTGAAAGAGCAGCCATGGTGGAACTCGGCTGCCCGCCTGAGTAAAATCTCCACATATCCTTCTTCAAGAAGTAGTTGAGAAATGTATATAAGAGAAGGCGTCTCTTGAAACTGCGTAATTTAAGATTCTATGTTGACACTGTGTAGTTGCAATTAAAAATTGCAAAAAAAGGTTTTATAAAAATTGCTAAGTTATTTTTGAAGATGATCTGAACAAATGTGTTTTTTTTATAAGTAGAAGTATGTAGTTTTGTATATGTAGAAGCATGTATTTTGGTGTGTTTAAAAAAATCTATTAAAATCTATTAAAAATGGTTAAAATGGTTAAAAATATTAAAAATAAAATAAATTAAAAATAATAAATTAATAAAATTAAATATTAATATTAATTAATATTAAAATCTATTAACAATGGTAACTCTACAGCTAAGACTGGACTGTTCATTAGTAAGCCTATTAAAAATATTCCAAGTACTGCAGTTGTTCTTTCCCCAGGGTACTGTGTACTTGGAATTTTCATTATCTTTAGCTGGAATTCTTTCACAGAACATAAGTTTAGTTTACAGTAAACAGACTGTTTCCAAAGCTGCATTTCACGTACTTGTATGCAATGCAGAATGTTGAGCATGGATTCACTCCTTAATTAAATCACTTTTTGCAAGTGAATGTGAGATTATGAAGTTGTTTTGAGGAGTAACGTCCAAAAGGAAAAATAGTAATGAAAAATGGAGTATAAAAGAAGGCAGTTAGCAAATGAAAGCAAAAATGAACTTCCCTCTTAATCTTTCTATATCTACTGGGAGAGAGAGAAAAAAAGACTTGCCAGTCTATCCATCTGAAGCTCAGATTTTCAATGTAAAACTGTACGTCCGTTGTGGTTTAACCCTGGCAGGCAGTGAAGTACTGCATAGCCACTCACTCACCTTCCACCAGTGGGATGGGGGAAAAAAATCAGAAGGGCAAAAGTTAGAAAATTCATGGGTTGAGATAAAAAGTTTAATTAAAGAAAGTTTCTTTTCTGAACTTAGAGAACCACCCAAGTCCAGGTATCTTTCACAGCTGCGTATGGATCTGTAGAAGACTGTTTATACTGTGTGTCCCTATTTTGCTTGTTTCATTATTTTTGAGTTACTGTAAATGTTTACATGTTAGAGGAAATGGGTCTTGCAGTCAATCCTAGTTTTCTGAACACATGAATGTGTCAAGACGTGGGCTAAGGAAACACAGTGAAGAATATGTCTGCCCTGTCTGGGAAATGAGGGTCTTGCAGCAGAGCAGTGTAACTGTTAGGAAACATAACCTTCATAATGAGTTTCCTTGTTGGGGTATGGCCTAGGGGGTGAAATGGGTCGATAAATTGCCAATGTCATGATTGAGGCACAAATGAAATTTGTTTCATTTCACCCTATTGTATAAACACATCGAAACTGCGGAGTTGCCTGTAAGGGAGTTATCTTTTACAAAAGCACAGCAGGCATTCTGCAGTTCAGGACTAATCTCATCAGCTGAGCAGAGAAACCTACCGAGTAACTTGCCAGAGGAGCTAGGGACAGTTCCTGTGCCCATCTGTCCGTAAGGTGGCTGAGCCTTGTCAGCACTTCTGTGGAGCTTTCCAGCCTCATGACCTGTCAGAGAAAGGAGGTAGGGGCATGAGGTGAGAGAATAGCTGTTGGTGAATTAAAAGCCAGCCAGGGCCATAACCAAAAGAGAAAACGGGCTTTTATTTATATATGGTGAAAATGGTGTGCAACCTGATGTTAGAAGAGGTACTTAGAATTAATTGATTTAAAAAAATATTTTCCATTCTGTGAAATGAAGTGTTAATAGTTAACCTTCAGCAGTGTAATTTACTGTGGCATTACCTAGATTTTATTATGTGAAAATGTGTGTTTTGGTGGGATTGAACAAATATTAAAGCATTAGACCAGGCCCTCAACATTCAAGTATGTAACCAATCTTATATCCGACTTTGCCAACACTTACACGAGCTGGAATTGATGATTATAAGTACTATTTTTTGGTTTCAGTAAAACTGTAGGCAAAGAAATACTCCAGTGGTTCTCAGTAAGCGCAGAGTTCTCTGCAGCTGCCCTGGAGGTCACAGTGCTGCTGAGCAGAGCTGGGCACCAGCACGGTGCTGTCCCAGAACCTGCTCCGGCAAGGGACTTGACTTTAGCCATGAGCAACGGACATGTGTAAGTAATTTCTGCCTGCAGGTGGTTTTGAAGCCATTCCAGTAATGTACAGCTCATCCGAGGCTTGCCCTAGGGAAGGGAAACGTTGCAAGGCCGGGACAGTCTTTTTGGCAGAACAAATTTCAGCAATAAAATAGTGTAGCCATCCTACTGACTACATTTGTTACTTAACGTGTAACATCATTTTCTTTTGAACTGCCCATCACTAAGTGTATAGTGCTAAGCTGTACACCCCAGCACAACTGGGACCTTCCTTCTCAGTAACAATTGAACCTGATAGCTGCTTTTAACTGGAATTGTTACAAACCTAGACATTAAAGTATGAAGAGTATATTTGTAAATTTTGTAAATGTCAGTAATTGTTATTAGAGTTTCTGTTCCTATTGGAAGAGCTGGAGTCCTTTGCTTTATTCAGGAGTTACCTACTCTGTTTAAGCTGCTAGCTCCCAGTCAACACACCTTAAAGCCAGGCACAAAATAAGCCAGGGACAAGGAAGAGATCTGGTACTACTGGCGGAAAGGAAAAGGAAGTATTGGGAGGCAGGGAGAGTGAATGGGGTCCATTGTTAAGTATGGGGTCCATTGTTAAGTATGCTTAGGACACATGTATAGGAAATGAGGCCTTGCTTGTTCCAGTGCTGCTGAAAAAAATTTGTCTAGGTTCAGTTTCACTTCATGCCTAGTTCAAGTTGATAAATGTGTGGCAAATTAGCATTTAACAGTCGATGAAACTGAATATAAACAAATTATTTTATTACGTTCTTGATCATCTTACACATCTTATTTTCACCTAACACAGTTCATTACTACTTCAGCCATTTTTTCCATCTGCGATTGTATCCAACCCTCATGACTGGAAAGGTTTAGTAGAAAGCAAATGTCATGTGGTGTCATGTGCTGCTATATATCGGAGTAGTCTGCAGACGTGCAGTGTCAAATGTGAGAGAATCATTCGGGTAAGTGATGCAGACTTTGTTCTTATTTAAAAAAGGTGCGGTCTCAGTTTCACTATGCAAAGTACTGTTCCAGGCTGCAGTTTGTCAATAGGTTATGTTGTCCCTTCCTAGATTGTGTAACTGCGCAGGCTTAAAATGTTTGACTGGATAAGATTATATGCTTCGGCTCAAAATGGCTCTAAAAAGTCAACTTGCAATCACACAGCATGTGCACCGGCATGAGGGTCTAAGTTACTGAGCACAGGGAGTGTCAAGAGTCCCAAAACAAGACTAAGAAGAAAGCTTTGAAAAGTGAGATTATTTTGTGTTGTTGAAGCTTTCTCTTTTACGTTTATTCCTGATGGAAAAAAATCTTTCAACTTCTTAAAGCGGAGACTATTATTTTTGGTATGATTTTTGGCATATCCATGATGCGCCTCCACAAACAGGCATGACATCAGAGGGAATTCAAACAGGCAAACGTATGCTGAATAAGGCTGAAGTCTGTATTTATTTTCTATTTTTTTTTCCACAAAATCTGTAAATTCAGCTACTCCCTTTATCCCATGAATTAATAGTAACAATTAGTGTTAAAATGTAGATTGCACTCAAAGTTTAAGCAAGCTGTAGCTGCAAGACTTTTGTCTCTTAAGAAAGTGAGAGCTAAATTAACAGTGAAATTCAAACAAATTTTGATGTAAAAGCAAAAATATTATTGTGAAAAGTATTCTGCTAATAGGAGTTGATGAATGGGAGTGAATAGCTGCGTTAATATTAATGACAACGCTTCTCCTGGTTCCTGGAGATAACGCTGCCGGGATCCACTTAACTTGGTCCTGCTGAAGGCCTTTTGTTTCTTCCTCATGACCATTTTCCTGTAGCACCTTGCTCTGCTGCCATTTGTAGTTTACAACTCTTTCTTCCTTTCCAAGCAAAAAAGGAAATGGTGATGTTTATTGTTTATTTAAAATGTATTCATTTCAGTCTGCCATGGTATGTACAAAAGAACAGCTTTTTTTCTTTTCTTTTCTTTTTTTTTTCTTTCCTCTTGGCAAAAATAGAAGTTACTTGGTCACAGGCTGTGGCTAAAGAGCAAATATGTTGAATTACAATCCTTCAGGGCGTCTTCAGGGTGTAATGGCCCAGGTCATGGAGTGCCTGGAAGATAAAGACTGAAACAAGAGCGCTTTGATAATTTCTTGGATTGCTGGGGGACTGGCTTGCCGCACTCTGATATGAGCAGAGCAATAAAGGCAGATGACTTCACATCCCCTTATTTTGTACTGTTGTGATTCAGCCAGGAGATGACAAAGTCATGTTTTATTGAGGCCCTGCCATCACTTGCCAGGATGGGACAAAGTCTCCTTGCCAGCTACGGATGGTAAAAAGCATTATTCATGAGCTGCGTTACACGAGAGCTTTGCTGACACAGAACTTTCTCTTGCATGAAAAACCCCACTGTCCTCCACCAGCCATGGCACTGTTCCGCTGCACGTCGATGGTACACGGCACAGGAACACCCATCCATCCGCTCCCAGTACTGCCAGCGCAGGAGGGGTGACACGACTTGGATGGAGACCCCAGGAAGCGGGTGCCCCTCCTGCAGCACCCAGCTGAGGCGGCAGGGCTGGGGGCCGGTGGCAACAAGCAGCCTGCAGGCAGGAGGCTGTGCTGAGGTGGTGCCACGGCCACCACCGGCCTGTGGCGAGAGCAAGGCCTGAGGCACCATTTCAGCCCCAAGGCACTGGCTGGGTCTGAAAGCAGAGCGGTTTTGGTGTGCACGGGCCAAACCATGTCTCAGCCAGGCATTTCCTTTGGCCTGCTGCTGAGGCCGACCTTGCATGCACTGCCCTGCCAGCAGCAGTGCTCATCTGGGCTTTCTGGCCGTGCTGCAGCAAGTACGTCTGGTAATAATACAAGAATAAGAGTAACAGGGAGAACTGAGGGAAAAGGTGCATCCATTCCTGACCCTTGAGCGCCTGTATGTGTGTTTTAAGTTTAATTGTTACAGTAGCTCCATTTACAGCATTGCAAAAAGGCAGGCATGATTACACCGTGCTCCTTTTCTACATTCTTGTGTGTTCCTATGCAAAAGAAATAAAGGTACATCTCATCTCCTAAATTTAAGAATTTTGTTCCCAACTCGAATTTTAAAACTTCCTTAAATGTATCTAAATGTCAGAGAACCAGTGTTGTCTCAAGGAAAAAAAAAAAAGGTAACTGCATCCCCAAAAGGTAAAAATTAATTATTTCCTCAGCTTCCAAAAGCTGACTTTTTTTTTTTCTTTTTGAATCACAAAATTATGATCAGAACTTGTGTCATAGGATCATCACCATTTAAAGATGCTGTTTTGTACCCACCCAGCGCTTTCTGTTCTACTTCAGTGTTGGATGAAAGCAGGTCCCAGGAAACAAGTACTTAAAAATTTTCAAAGTCCAGCTTTGTTAAGTAAGAATGTGTTCAGTGTCATCAGATTTGCCTCTAGCATGGGTGGCCTCGTAAGGATCCTGCTGCTGTCAGTAGGAGACATTTCCTTTTGATAAATCTGAGATCTTGTTTTCCATTCCTTAGGCCGTGTTGTACATCAGACGCAAACCCAGATGACTGTGCAAGTGGCAAATCCTGTCTGATTGCATCTCCCTTGTGACCCACAGCATGTGATGGCTGTTTGAGCAAGCTGGTGTTTCAAACGCTCTTCCTTGAAGCCTATAATCACCTATCCCTCTTGATGTGGGAGCCTCTTCAAACGCACTTAAATACATTTCTGCTCTTTTCATTTTTAATTAGTTTGCCCTATCCTCGTAACGTGTTGTAAGAACACAGAAAATACCCTATCTCCGGTTTCATTAGATTTCTTTCCTGTGTGTTTTAGCGCCCAGAGGACTTCATTCTGAGTTGCTACAGAGCAAAGTGTCTGACTACTGCTTGCAAAGAGTGTTGTTTGGGTATTGTTCAGCTCCCTCACTGACAGACGTGTGGTTTTAAACACCCCGACCTGTAGAGCAAAGCTGCCTTGCCATCACGAGTCTGCTTATGTGGGACCCTTAAGCATGGAGTAGTGAGGCTGCCGCTACAATTTACAAATAACTGAGCTGCGGCTATTAAAAAGAGCGTTTTAAGGGTTAATTCAGAACAGCTGAGGAAAACAAATCGCAGCGGAACAAGGACTGGGCTCCCAAACTCTCCCCCCTCCCCCCGCCCCCCCACGGCAGCCATTTTCTCCCCCCCCCATCCCCCCACGAGGACCCCACGGCACCGCCGCGGCTGGGGGCGGGGCCTCGGTGGGGCGGGGCGGGGCCGCGGCCGTGCTCACGTGACCGCACCGCCCCCTGAGCGCCGCCATGTTGTTTCTCCCTTCACGGCGGAGGAGGCGGGCGGCGGAGCCGGGGCTCGGAGCGGCGGCGGCCCCCAGCCGCGGGCAGGTAGCGCCGGGACGGGCCCGGGGGGTCCCCTTGGAGGGGCTCCACTTCCCCGGGAGGAGCCCCGCGGCTGTGGGGTTGGGAGCTCAGGGGCGAGGGGATCCCCTCGGAGAGGGCGCCGTGTTCGCAGGCCCGCGGTGGGGAGCGCGGCTGAGGGGGCGCCGAGTAACGTGGGGTTAATTTTTTAGCAGCTCTGCCTTTTCCGCCCGGTGGCCTTGCTCCGCTTTGCGGCAGCCCGGTGACTCGCCCGGCCGCCGCAGGTGGCGGTGCGAGCTGAGGCGCTGTGGTGGCTGGGGCCCCGGGCGGGCCGGTGCGGGCTGTGCCGGCTGTCACGGCTGGGCGGGCGGCCGGCGGTGCCTGTGTCAGCGTTCCGCCTTCAGTGCAGCGTCTGTAGCGCTACCGAATAAACAGCAGCGGTGGCGTGGGACGGCCGGCTGCTAAAACCTGCACCAGCGATGATTTTACCGCTATTACATGTATGACATACATACCTGGAGAGCACTGAATTTTATTAGCTTAGGTGGGGCAGGCAAGCAGGGCATTCCGTGGCTAAATGTTGTCCTGAAGTCAAAGCATCTCTCTGCAGATAGCTGGCATGCAGTCTGCCCCCCTTTTGTTTGTTCTACCCGCAATGGCTTACTGCTTTGCTAAATAAGCATGTGGTTTTTGTTTGTCTTCAAAGTATTGTACAGCTCTGAAATTGCCAGTGTTTTCTTTGGTTTCTTGTTTTTCTTTTTTTAGTGCATGGAGTTTTTGGGGGGGGAGACGGGACTTTTGTGTGTGTGTGTTTTAGCAGTTTATAAGGTGATAAGCTATAACTGCAGGCCAGGGGAAAGAGTTACTCCTCAGGCATATCCAAAACCTTTTTCTGACACTTCTACTCTCACTTATGGGCTTTGGTCACAGGCTCATATAAGGAAGATCACATATTCTCAATGTAAGGCTGACCAGCGTGGGCTGCTGCTGCTAAGAATCCCTGGAGGAAAAGGGAAACTAATGTAGGGGAGAAAGATGAGCACAGGTGAGCAGAAATTGTTGCTTGGTAAATTACCGACAGAGTGAAAGCAGTAATGGAGTAGGGTTGCAAACTGAATGTCAATTAACGTGATCTCTTGAATTCTTAAAGATGTCGGACCAAGTAGCACCTAAGGTTGTTTTGTAGTTGGCTGACAGACAGTGAATGTTTAAGCTGGGAGATGCTCAGCTGTGAGCTGCTGAGAAATGTCAACTCAGATTAAATCAGAATAAACAAGCTTGCTCATTCTGCTTGAAAGTGGGGAATGAGACGGAAAGCTAAGGCTGGGTCTATGCAAGATGAAACTCCCAGGGTTATAAATGTAGGCAGTTCTCCTGACAAGTTCTTCTTACTGAGTTTGCGGTTAGATCTAAGTTATAATAAATAAAGCGATTCTGGCAGTGGACACTGGGATGACTTCATGATACAACGGTCATGCAGACTAAAGGATTCCTGTTCTTGGCAGCTGCTGCTGCTTTCATTGTCCTGAGTCATGCCAGGCGACTGCTGGAAGTAGAGTGCTGCGCAGGAGTTAGAAGTAACCTTACAAATAAACCCTAAAATGTAACTTTTTGGTCGTACAAATGAATAGCAGCAGCTTAACGTCAATCCATTTTGCATTGTTTTCATACTACAAATTATTAGGGATAAACTTTAGTTTTATTCTGCTGTTAGGTAACCAGGCTGCTTACGAGTAGAGATGATTTTCAGATAACTTGTCATCAAATTAATCTGTCCAACAGAAAACACAAACTATGATAATGGTGCAGTGTTGCAATTGTAGATGCAGGAAGGAAGACCTGCAAGGTGATTAGGATCTCAGTAGGTCAAGCCATGCGACTGAAGGGCTGCCAGGCTTCCCGAGAGCAGGGCCGCTGGTGAGTGCCTGCCTGTGAAGGGCTGGTCCTGACCCATGGCTCCTCTTCGGGCCCTCCCGGCAGAGGAAGGTTGATTTGGAGGCTGCCTCGTGGCCGAGCCTGCAATGCATTCACAGCACAGAACTTTACAGCAGAGTGTTCCGAGGTCGAACAGACTTGTGGCCTCTTACACTCTGAAAGCAGTTCTTGTGCTGCTCAACTGCCCAAAGTGTGAAGCAGTACCTTTTAAATACCTGGGCGAGGATTAGTTAAGTGGGGGGAAAAAAGGAGGCAAGTTTGCTTCTGTCCTCTCTTTTCAGGTTTCTGGTAACTTGCAGACCTACTGTAGGTGGTAAGTGTAGCTATACTGCAGCAACTGAGGGCTGTGAGCTGCAAAGACTCCACGAACACCAAGTGTAAGGTAGTTTTTAACACTTAGTTGTGGATTTTGCCCCTGCCCTTGCAGCTCTGCTAGTCCTTGTGATTTTTTTTTCCCAGAGATTTTCCAGAGAAGTAATTTAGGTCATTATCTGATGAGCCACTGCAGCTTAAAAACGTAGAAAACAGGTTTTTTTTTTTCTATGTTAATATGAGAAATATTGTCAAATACTTAGCTAGCTTTAAGAAAAAATGACCAAGGGAGTAAACTTGCATTGTTACCACAAGGCAAGTATTTTTATGTGACTGGATACTTGAAATGTTGGTTTGCATTTTTAAACTAGTGATGGCTAATACCTGTGGTTTGGTTAAAAAATGGCTTAGCAAAGAAAACTATGAATAGGCTTCAAAGCTGACATGGGTATGCTGTAGATGTGTAAGTTTGAGAACTGATAGGAGGTTTTGAAATGTCGGTGTTTCTGTTATGTCAGTTACGGAAGTGCTGAAGTACTGACTGTGCTTGTCAGTGCCTTTGAGAAGGTGTTGTGTTTTTTTTTTTTCCTTAGGTGTTAGCCTTTAACAAAGTTAACTTTGTTAACATTTTCCTCACAGAAGGTTTGGCTGAAAGTGTATTAAGCTGTAAATAAGTGTGATTAGGTAGAACAAACTTGAGTCTGCCTTATGCTGTGTTTTTTATTCCTTCTTTCTCCAAGTCAAATGGGTACTTTCTAAGAACTTTAGTTTTAAGCAAGTATTGGAAAACTGCAGGCTTGTAGTTTAAACAAAATTATTTAAAGAATGACCTCAAGGACAGTGCAGTGCGTATCTTCAAGGAGAACTTTAGGTTCAGTTTTGATTGTGTGTAGCAGACAGTTCATGAGTGACCGCTGGCTGAAAATCATGATGGAAATAATCACGTTGCCAAGTCAGAGTGGAGGTACAAGAGGAGAAACACTAGACTGAAAGTTCTAGTGTCACTTGCATCTGGTTCTTCAAGAACGCTGGGAGAAGTCAGTGGGCCAGTGGTGATGGATCCGGTTTCTGCTGGTTTCTATTTAAAAACGAAAAAAAAGAAAAGAGGAGGTGCAGAAAAGTTAACTTGCAGTGTTTTTGTTCGCTTTTAATGGTGTGTTGCTGTGCATGTTCCCACTATGGTATAAGTCCAATTGATGTTGTTCATTTAATATTTTAAGTGAGGTTGTAGCCTGCTGAAATCAGATTCGATGCAGCTACTGTGTTGTCTATAGAGTAGTACTGGTAGCCAAAATTTGACGTCAGCACCTGACTTCTTTTGGCCTTTGGCAGTATGTGGTATAAGCACACCCCCCTTTATTATAAAAATAATTTAATAGATTAAAAGACAAATTCCTAGGCTGGTTGCATGTTGCTGTTCTTTTTTTTTTGAGTGTTGCCTCAACATCCAATTGCTGGAAGAGGTAGCTGCACTCAAAATAAAAAGGCAGTTATGAAGCTGTCATCATGGAGTTAAGAAAACCAAGATAGAGAAACACCATTGCCTTGTCCAATAAGCCCTGAAGGGCTGGACATCAAAGATTTTTGTAATGCAAACTGATTTTATTTTTTGAAGTTGCATGTTTTCAGTCTTGCCAGCAAATGTTTGGACTGGTAATGAAAATGTTTCAGACTTGTAATTCCGTTCACTGTTTAAAAGGAGGATTCTGGGAGGGGACTAATTAAATTACATTTTGTGTTATGGTACATGATTGTGTTAGAAATGGCATTTAGTAGAAACTCTTCCCTGCTTTTAACAGGAATACTGAAGTCAGTGATCCAAGAGCTTATGACCTTATAAGCTGGAAGAAGAGATTCAGAAGTGGTTACCAAAATGCATCGCAGTGGGGCTGCTTTTTATTTATTTGTTTTGGATTTCTAGTTTGGGACTGAAAATTGGAATGAGGGAAAAAACTCTCTGCAGACTTCTCTGTGCACTAGGTTGAGACTGTTTTTACATTAGATGAATTGTGCAGCACAGCGAGAAATAACTGGAACAAATCTGTCTGTAATTCTGCGGTGTCTTGCAGTTCGTGATGTTGGTTAAAACTATCAGATGCACATTGGAAATTAAGTTTTTTCTCTTGTTTTCAGGTGCTGAATGATGATTTAAACTGAACAATTAAGGTAATAAACCCTCAGGAATATCATATCAGATATTGACTTTCTTCCCCAAAAAAGATTGTCAAAAATGTATTACACAGATAAGTTTAAAATATGTAATAGGAGAAATAACATCAATTCTCCAAGCCTCTGAAAGATTCTGTTGTAGGGTTTTGTTTTTTTTTTTCGTGTTAAGACTTTGTTACTTGGGAGGGGAACAATTCCAAAAACAAACTTATTTTAGAAATCTTAAATTCTTTTGGAAGATGTTTAAGTGGAAAAAACACAGCAGCCTGCTGTACTGGAAACTGCCATCCAGGTTCTGCAGATACTCTAAACTGCATATTTAATCAGTTGGGCCACAGATGAGTCCCTTACAGTAAACAAAACCTGTAAATGTATAAAGTTTCTGCTGCTTCCAAACAAAAATGCTTCTTACTGCCTTTAAACATACTTCTTTGGAGCCTCAAACACAGCTTGTAAGCTCACACTGAAATGACTGAAAAAATATCCATTAATTATTACTTTTCAGACTAAAAACTTGACAAAAATGTTAACTGCTGGTATGGTGGCTTTTCTTTTTGGAAGCTGAATGTTCTGAGAAGTGACAGCTTTTGAAGGCAGCATCCTGTTGAGATACTTGCTTATCAGTCCTGGTTTCTGTAGCCTTGGTATAGAAGTACCAGGGTTTTGCTGTAGCTGAAGAGACGCTTTTATGGATTGTGGCTGATGTCAAATTGAGTGCCCAGCTGAAGTATCTTTATGGTCATCAGTCTCCTAGGCCTCACTGCAGTAGTTCAGGTAGTTCAAGTTGTGCAAATTAACTTACCAGCTTATGGATGCACAAAAGCATCAGAATACTGATAAACAGAAAGAAAGGAAACTGTTAAAACTGAAGAACTTCATGATACTAACTGCAGTCTAACCACAGTTCTTTAAACTATGGAGGTAAAGAAACAAGTGCTTAATACCAGACAGAACTATGTAAGTGGATTGGTTGTTAATGTTTTGTCTTTTACGGTATGTTTAATTTTTATAGGACAGAAAAAAAATTGTAAGGTGTTCCTGTTTTTCCACTTCACTGAAGGGGAAACATTCAGTACCCTTTGTTCTCATGAATGCATTATTTATTAAGAAATTGTTACTAAATAATAGAGTAGCTCAAATAACTTGTTAACTAATAGTAGGAATTAGGGAGACTAATGAAGACCTGGACCATTTTAAAGATTTCACCATGAACCTGGAAATCACATGCTAGTAGTCCAGTGACTCCAAGAAGGCTGTTCACGTGTATTAAATGGGATGTGGTCGTATCCTGAGCCATAGCAATTACCCCATAGCTCTGTGAAAGGTAACTGCACGATCCACTTGTGGTTATTAACCAATTTTAAAACTGTTGTGATACAAACCTGTATGAGGGATTTATAAATACTCATTTTAATTTTGCAGTATGAATTAAATCACTTCCTCTGAACAGATTTATAATGAGAGCAGACATTCCTCATTGTATTTTGAAGGTTCCTTGCATTGAGGCTTCAGCTGCTCTCGAACTGTAAAGCATTTCTTTTGTTTTACTGTAGATTGTGTCCAACAAATACACATTCAAAGATGGAAAGTTAGAGATGAAAAAATTCCTGAAATTTCTTGTGTCTATTGTAGGCCTTGATTCCAAGGCAGCGCACAGTCGTATGACTCCTATGCCAGCTTGTATCAGGTATTAATTCCATAACCATGCTCTGCGGGTGATGTATATGCCAGCAACACTAATTACAACTAGCAAGACCACATTCCTTCCTTCAGAGGAGGAGACAGACCGGGCTGCCTATGACCTGTTTCCATTTTAAATAGACACGGTTTTCCCAAAAGCCTGTTTTGGCTGAATTACTTTAAGTTCTTTTAGTATCTGGGTGGTGCAGGAGCAGTGGTTCTCCTCGAGTAGAAACTTACGTTTGGGCTCGTTAAAATGAACCTTGACCCCCAGTGATTAAAATACTTTTTAATAGTATTAGATGGCACTAGTGCAATAAGAGCAAACCTTGGGCCAAAACATTGATGAGGGAACTGCTTCAAATAAATAAATAAAACCCTTTAACACTAAAGTCTCACAGTTTAAAAAAAAAAAAAAGCAACAACAAAGCAAACAAAAAAGCTGAATTGGTACCACAGATTTGACCATCCCTGTGCAGGCAGCCAGACTCTTTCCTAGCATCTTCAGGGTTTCAACAGTTTTACCATGGCAAACCCACACATACTGAGTGATCTGGCATTGTAGACTCATCCCGAGTATTTGGCATCTTGAGTACCATTTGAAGTAGCAGCAGTGAATGTGCTTTTGTAGCAGTTGTAATATAAGTACTTGTTTTACCACAGTTGTTTTGCAAGGAGTAAACTGTAAAATACTGAATATTTGTCTACTAATACTGTGACAAAAGCAAGTGGTGTGACTTTAAAATGCAATTACAGCACTCGTATTTGTTCTGTAGATCACAGTATTCCCTGCAAATTGATTTTAGTAATTCCAGTAAATAAGCAATAATTCTAATAAAAATTGGTGTCCTGCTTTAGGGATAAAGCTTCCTCTTCACTTTTGCATAATAAAGCATAACTTTGCTAATGAACTGTGGGACTGAAGTGAGTATTAAAGGCACGTGTGCTATGAAGTCATCTCGTTCCATTCTTTCATGGCTCTTCCAGTGAACATAAATGAATCCTTGCACTGATCTGCTGTAATACCCCTTCTGCACAAATGTTGGAGGCTTTCGGGGGAGAAGCGTTTTAAGTGACAGACTGGTAAATCATACAGTGCCATGCAGACTGCAGTCTGTGCAAGAGACGACTCTTAAACACGTACTCTTGAGTGGATGTTCTTACTATGAGTACCTACACTTTGTCTGCTTAGCATAGTTATCCTATTTTTTACATGAAGCTTATTTTGGAGGACTTTTAACACTTTCTAAATATTTGTGTATAAAAATTTGTGCTCACAACTTCCTTTTTTAACCATTTTCTTAATCTTTACAGGCCTAGGAAGACCTCTTCCTGTAACAATGGCAGCAAAATCATCACTCCTTAAAGTAATACTGCTAGGAGATGGCGGAGTTGGGAAGAGTTCCCTTATGAACAGATATGTCACCAACAAGTTTGATGCACAGCTGTTTCATACAATAGGTGTGGAGTTCTTAAATAAGGATTTGGAAGTGGATGGACACTTTGTTACAATGCAGATATGGGATACGGCAGGTCAGGAACGTTTTAGGAGCTTGCGGACTCCTTTCTATAGAGGTTCTGACTGTTGCCTGCTTACCTTCAGCGTGGATGACTCTCAAAGCTTCCAAAACCTAAGCAACTGGAAGAAAGAATTCATTTATTATGCAGATGTCAAGGAGCCTGAAAGTTTTCCATTTGTGATACTGGGTAACAAAGTTGATATCAATGAAAGGCAGGTGTCTACCGAAGAAGCCCAAGACTGGTGCCGGAATAATGGTAATCATCCCTATTTTGAAACCAGTGCAAAAGATGCCACTAATGTTGCAGCAGCCTTTGAAGAAGCTGTTAGAAGAGTTCTAGCCTCTGAAGACAGATCAGATCAATTTATTCAAACAGATACCGTAAACCTTCATCGGAAACCGAAACCCAGTTCATCTTGTTGTTGACTTTTTTTTTGCCAAGTTACTTTTGACTAGCTGGCTCTGTAAGAGGGTGGGAAAGGTGTAGTAGATAAAGTAACACGTGGGTTCCACTCTAATACTGAAGTTGTAATATTCTGCTGCTTTCTTGAGGGAGCAAAGGGGAGCAAAAGAAATCCCCAGTCGTGAGTGACCCATTATTGAGATAGTGATACTTCCTATTTAGGAAGGTGTCAAGTACAAATGTTAATATAAGAATGTAATTTGCCAACTTTAATCAAATGATAAATACTCTGATTATAATTAAAACTTGAAGTTCTAGAAGCACTACTTTAGAGAAACTGTTCTGGAATTGACACACAAACTTTTATATGTATATATATTTTTATGAAATCGGCATTCCATTTTTGTTTCACTAGAAGTCAGTTTCTTAACAATGCTAGATATTAAACATTAGTCTCACTACATTCCTTTTGATGTCAGTGGTACTTCATCTCTAATGTGTTTACTGTAAGTTAACATAAATTACCTTCAGGTCTTCTGTAATTGCCTAATGTGTCACTATAGGTCTGGAAGTAGAAGATAATTTTCTTAATTCATATCCGTTTTCCTTTCACTTACAATTCTAAAGCCATACTAATTTTTCCAGCTGTTTAATGCAAAATACTGATTTTTTTTAAGTTAATATATGTCTTTGCCTTAAGTCCCATTCTGGCATGTTTCTGATCAGTCAGGTGGAAAAAAAATCTGGATAACTGAAGTATAACCATTTTTAGTTATGGAAAAAAAAATGTTATTCAGTCAGCTTTAATAGCACTTGAAGGGATCCATGTTAAGGCAGATTTCCAAGAAGACTTTTAGTATGCAGCCTTAAAGTTCTGAACTCCGTGTTCTGTTGACCTGAGCTATGAATGTGTTTATTTGTGATCTCTGTACTGTGAAACTATGGATTGGCAATACATAGAGAACTCAGGAAGCTCTTAACTTACAGCAGATAGTAACAGCTTTCAGCTCTAGTACAAGTAGATACCTGTAGCTAATACTTGAGCTGAATTCAATCTGTATTTAATTTGCCATTGTAGGGTATAGATTTAAACATTTAACGGTCTTTAATGTTACTGTACTCATTAATTGACAATGAATAGAAGCCAGTTTCATATTTAATGGTTAGTCTTTCTGCAGTAATGCAGGTGAAACCACGTGTTTGAGGCTCTCTATTGCTGTTAAATGGTAGAATACTTGTATGAGAAGTTGTTGAAAGCTGGCTCTCAGAATACTCAATATCCTTATAACAGCAAACTCGATAGTGCACTATTGCTTCAATGTGTAGTCTGACTGCTAACAGGCATGCTTGTATACACATTGTAGAGCTCAAAAGGAATTCAAATGCCTACAGGACAGGCCATGTTATTCATTAAAATACACAGACTCTGCTTTCTGTACTGCAACTCTTTTGTTGTAATAGAAAAGCTTTTCTGGATAGTACAGTAATGGCAGGAGTCTTCTCTTAACCTATCTGTTCACTCTGTACCAGATGTTATTTGGAAGTAAAGCTTGCAGAATTAACTTCATGTTGCTCTTACACACTTAGAATTTGGACTATTTTGTATACTTGCTTGAACCTGTTCAGGACCGTTTTGCTCCATGAATCTGCTGCTCCTGCTTAAAAGTGACATCTTTTTATACTAATTGTACGTTTAACATACTTCATTCTGACAGTCCTGTATATACAGCAACAGAATTTTGTTAAGCTTCAGTCACTGAACTGCTAAATATAGGCTGAGCTGCTACTTCTGTAGTGTTTAGATTTCTAGTCAGCGAATGAAAGATCGGTGAAGAAAGAAAGAATCTTAGCTATATTCTTCCTACTCTTAAGCGGAGAGAGCAAAAAGCTTTAAAAACTAAGACTGCATGCATTAGGGGCCACTAAACTGGTGACATGAAATTTGTTGTGAAGTACTTAAAGCTTCCTTGAACCTTCCTTTTAGTGGAGGTGAGGTTGAAACAAAATAGTAGATTGTTACCATTGGAGTACTACAGATATTTACATAAGATCCCTAAAAGTAAACAAAGGATGAGAACTGTTGTAGTAGTCTTTCTGGTGCCTCATAGCCCACCCGTGTTTTCTCCTCTGTACTCTTTCCATGTGACATCATGGTTACCCAGCCTCTGTCCGAGAAGCAGGTTTAATAAAGCTAAATATAACTTAATTCAATAAAAGTGCATTGCTTGTGCCATGTGAACTGCTGTCCCACAACTGTACACTAATCACAAAAGTAGTAAAGGAGGTTTACATGCTATAGTAAATAAGACTGTGCAACCTATGCTGAGGTCAGGCTTTGTTGTGAGAGGGAGACTGACACATAGTTGAAAGAAATAATAGTCCTATGATGAGCAGATGCAGATAAGGTGCCAAAATAATACCTTTGTAATACTCTGCAACAAATGCATTTCTGTACTTTGTGAAGGCTTAATATTTATTATTCAATATGAAGATAAGGTAGGCACTTGTGGTGTATGTTTGAATTCACTGATTCATGTCAGGTACTAATGTACCTTAAGTATTAGGGGGTCCTGTCAGCAGTATTTTGAGTTCTGTAGTGTGAGATATATGTAAAAAATCCAGGCCTCACAAATGAGGAAGAATCATAGAATATTCCGAGTTGGAAGGGATCCATAAGGATCATCAAGTACACCTCCAAGAAAAAAGTTCAACAGACAGCCTTAGTAGAATATGATCCAAAAAAAAAAGGGTGGGAGCCAGAGTGAGAACACTGTTATGGCAAAGGGGTGGGATTGATGAAAGCTATGTATAAGGGAACAGACAGCAAAATAGGAAGAGGATGGGGCACAAGAGACTGCTTCTCTGCTTAAATTGAGCAGTGCACAATAGCAAGGACACAGCTTAGAGCTCATGTTCCAGCAGAGTACATAGATGCTTAGCGCAAGACTGCTGTCAGGACTAGGCTGCTTGTGTTAGCTTTTCTGTTCCTTAAACTGATTTTGCTTTACATTGAATCTGTTAACAATGGCAGGTTCCATAAACAGTAACAGAAAATTGCAGAAAGCTAAGTCTAGGAGCTCTATTTCCTGCCTCGTTTTATGGAGGCTGATTCATGTTCTTAGCCTGTGCTGTTGTTCATATTTCCTTGTGCTTAATTTTTTGACCGTGTAAGATAGTGCCAGTCCCTTTGACTTGCAGAATGTTTTTGATTCCTTTATTGCATAATACAGGTTATTTGCTGCTTTCTCATCCTACAATTGACTTCACTTGAAGTTGTATTCCCAAGCTGCTGAGACTGGGTTCAAACATAACACAAAGGAGATCTCTCCTGCCTTGTCCCCTGACCTTCATATTGTTGGACATAATCATTGCCTCATCCATGCTAAAACTCCATCTTTCAGACCTAGAGCAGATTTGTGACCATACCTGAACATAAGCTAACTCTATCTGGAAGTGGCAGCTAGAAATCTCTCAGCTTATTGCAGAAGTTGCAACACAAAGGTACTCAGTGCACAGGAAATTACAGCTGCCTAACAAAGGTTCTTTGAGCTTCTGTCCAGAAACAATGTTCCTCTACACAAACCCTGTAATGATCAATGGGAAGAATTAGTTCCCTTTCCTTTGGCCCATACCCGTTTTCATCAAGTCCAACTGGACTGATGAGACTGCCTTTCCCATTTATAGTTCCTGGATTCCTTTTTACTGTGTGCTGGCAGGAGACAGTACAATGATCAAAACCCACCCTTTTTAAAAGGAGTGGAAACTTTTAGTACTAATCCTTTGCCCTAAGTTTTCTTTTTTGTCATGTGCACGATTATTTAACATACGTATTTCCTCAGTGGACCTGAACTGCTTGTATTTTCCCCAACCATCGTGTTACTGTGGAGGAGACAGCCTAACAGCAACCTACTGTGCAGATAAAAATGCTTTATCGTGTGTTTCTATTGATTTCATGTGTACCTAAAGAGAATCAGTTTGATTCTCAAAATGCTGTATGATGCAGTTTTTAGAAAATACTACTGCAGACAAGTATTCCCATCTTCACTTGCCACCCTACCAGTAAAGGTAAGCCTTATCGCGATCATCTACTTTTCTCTGAAATCAGTTCCAGTACAGTCAACAGGCATCCATACTGCATTATTCCACACTTTATTTAAGGTAAATATCAGAAAGTATATATAGCATAGTGTTGCTTTTCTCATGGAATATTTTACAATGACACTTTAGCAGTAAACGTAGATTACAAAGAAATAACGATTGGTTGTACATTTAAAGCACCTATACACGTGGTCCCCTTAATTATACAAACTATATAAAATGTGCTTTTTAGAACGGCATGCCACTTCCTTTGGAAATCCCATTTTAAACATTAAAAAAAGTCCAAGAAGATAGTTTATATAGATTTGCTGCATAAAGAAACAGACTATGTAAAAGATGGTGAAATCAACCAAGATATTACGTACATATATGCTAGATGACCCATTTAAAAATGACTATTTTGTAACTAGGGTAAGTTTTGCAGAAGACCACCTAACTACATCTTACAATGTGACCGTAGCCAGACAGGCCAAACACTGCCTTTCTGAAACCCTCATCAAATTGAGTCCCATGGTTCAAAGATCCTAGTCTAAATATATTTTCAAAAAGAATATTTCAGCACTTGCAAAGATAATGGAAATAACGTGGGTTTGAATGCGTAAATTTAGTCGTGTTGTTCCCCCCCCATGTATGAATTAGATTTAAAGTCAGGGCAGAGAGAGCTGTTTTGATCTACTTTAATAACTTCATTGATGCAACACTGCAGCTAGACACATATTGCATGAAACATCTGATAAATTTGCAATTTTAAGCTTTAAAACGTGCAAGTTTTTACTTTAAAATTGCTGAAATACCGAAGACAAAGCTTTGCTGATGGATCCTTTTTATTTAGCACTTCATAATAAATATATTACACATTGCAATATTAATATAGACCTTATTTAATACCGTGAACAGTAAGGTTAGTCTGGTTAGTCTGCAGTGAGTTCTCTAGCAAAGGACTCTAAGTAGAAAGGTTTATAGTAAAACTCAACCACTTTGGCCAAACAATCCAAAAATCCTTTTTGCTCATATTAAATCAAATGACTAGAGATATCTAAAGTTTAGATCTGATCTCTTCCCACCCTGTGTAAGAGGCTTATCTTTTGCACATGCATTGACACCTATGTCTCTCTTTGTACCTATTCAGCCCAGACATTTTAAAACTTAGTTTTCCTAAGACAGAATGAAAACTTCTAAAGATACATTTTTAACCAGAGCAGCTGGCTGTTTTATCTGTATCAGCAAAAAAAGCTTCTTCAGCATCCAATTTGTCAGTCTTCAGAAAGGTGAGTATCAAACATGCTGGGAGCTAACCAGAAGAACTACAGCTCAAATCAGGAAAGTACAAAAAGCACTCACTCAGGAAAGCTATTTTTTCAGCTTAAAAGGTGTTTCTTCCCAAGGAACTGCACTTTCCTTTCGAAAGCACTGGATCGAATAGGTGAATTGAGTTCATAAAATGGATTCATTGCAAACTGAGGAAAGAAGAAAAGCTCATAAGCACAATGTCCAGAACTGGAAAATGTTATTTGAAATGAAAACTACTAATAGCTTTCAGCTTAAGTAGGGCCATTTAAAAGCAAAGATCTCCTAAGTAGTCATATATTTTCAAGGCCATCTCATAGTAAGAGCTCCTAAGAACAAATCCATCATGATGCTGATGGAAATTTGTTTCAGAAATTGGCATCATTCGAGTAGCTGTAAGAGGCTGGGCTGGCCATCAAGGCTCACAACTGCCCCATCTAGTGGAAACAGCACCAGGCTGTGGCAACATGGGTGACTTGTGAGGAGAGAAGCACCTTGACCAGACTTCTGTGACAGCCCTTTGCTGTCATTATCACATTAATGACACAACACTGCCCCAAATTGCTGGATTAAAATAAAAAAAGAAATTTGGAAGGAGCACGACCTATAACAGTTTAGAAACATCTTTTCTGTTTAATAGAAAATGCAGCCTTCATGTCACATGTTACCACTGGGGACAGCATGGGTGCTTCTCCCCTTACAGAGGTCCACCATAAGAAAATATAATTATATAGGGATGCCTGAGCATGAACAGCAGGCCATATTTAAAAGTATTGCCATGCGATTGTAAGAAGTGGGTTCTTACCTTTATATACAACTCATATACATCATTAAAGAAGTTCTTAATTCCATCTTCTTGTCTTACATCATGAAGCATTATAAATCTCATATGTAAAACAATTAAGGACTTTTACAAATAAACTTTTACAAATAAAAGAGACAATATACAGCATATTCTGAAATAAGCACTTAAACCTAATTCTGCATATATCTAAAATACTTAGCTGTACATGGAATCATTAAGGTTGGAAGAGACCTCCAAGATCATCTGGTCCAACCATCCCCCTACCACCAATGTCACCCACTAAACCAAGCACCAAGTCCAACCTTTCCTTAAACACCACTAGGGACGGTGACTCCACCACAAAATAGAGGAGACTCTATAGGAGCAAGCATTTAAAGAATTAAATGAAGCACTGAAATTTAGAAAGCATTATGTTTCCATTTATATTTTTAAATTTCCCTATCACCTCTCTATTCAAGATAATTATTTTTAAAACTAGACAATTCTGAATATTAATGATATTCTCAGTACCTTTCCCATACATCCCTGAAATTAAATGAGTGCTACTTGCTATGTGTAACAGATGTTTCACAATACGCACTCTTAAAGACTATCTACACCTACAATCAAGCCTTGACACTGTATTTTGAAGATGTGTTTTTTCAAGTATGTTTATCCCTGCTTCTCCTCTTTAACACTAAGGAACGTACGCAGAGAATCATGTATGCTTGCTCAGACCGCATCATATTATTCCTCTCACACCTTTTTCCTCTACTCTCTGTGAAATCCACATTTCTTTAGGCTATTTCAGGTTCTCCAAAAGGAAAAATCCATCTTTGCAGTTAGTTCCAATCTTAAAGAACTACTGTGCCTCCCAACTTACTTCATCCTGAAGATGGGAACTCTAACAATAATGGTGGTGAATAGCCAGAGAAATCTGCTACAGCAGCATTTCAACTATTTATCACTTTCTGACAAGAGGCTCAATAAATACAAAGAGAAGAGTAAAGGATATGTCCAGCCGTGACAAAAGCAGAAACAAACCATTCGTTAAATTTGTCCACAGTCTTCAGGTACATGTTGTTAGAAAGCCACATGTTCTCATCTACTAGGTCAAGAGCAGCATGGGCAATGAACTGGTTGAGATGGCGATGATCATCCTAGTACATTTCCAGAAGACAGAGAATTAGTAAGTAATTCAATAAAGGGAGTTAAATATAAAAATTTGCTCAAGCTTGTAAACTAGTGCTCAAGATATATAAAGTTCTATATATCCTTCTTTTCTGCCACGTATTAATTAATCCTGTAATTAAATGAAACCGGTACATACTGTCATGATACTTGGTTTCAAGGAAGAGAAAGGGCATAATACAGAGGTCATCACAGAAATAGTCTGAAGACAGAGTGGGAAGCAGAGATATACAGAAGACAGATATACTGATAACGTTATCACTAAAGATTCTTTTTGATTCCTTTTTTTTCTCTCCAGGATACTTGCCTAGAAACACTGGATTTTGCTTTATTGTTTGGGGGGTTCTTTATCCTAAGAGCCTAGTAGGGAAAAACATGCTGCAACTGGTATTAAATATATGCTTGCAGATATAAATCGCAACTCTTCCTATAATAAACATAAACGGCCTTCACAGAGTAACCAGAGTATTTGACCCTAACACTACAAGAGCTGTGACAGGAAACAGTCGTTTAGTTGTTTACTACCCAGAACCCTGAAGGACATCTGCTAAGAAGAAACATAGGACTAAATAATTCTGTAAGCTCTTACATAAGTAGCCTTGCACTGTTTCTTATAATACTGGGATGCTGTTAAAACCAACCTCACACCTCTCAGTAAGCTGCTTCCCCCCAGCCCAAGTCAAGCTTGGCTCAGTGCATTAACAGCTTCACCACTTCCACGCTGAGACCGAGACTAAGTAGTGAAGTTTAAGGGGCAAAAGCTTGTGCTGACTTACGTGTACATGCCCTTAATTCACCCTTAAACGACGTGTCTCAGAAATCGGAGCAATAGTTGCCAAAACACATCAATGTTGCCTTGTTTTTCTTCAGTGCCCATCAAGTTTAGATTCTCTCTTAGGAGAAAGTTTAGTACTACAACCTTAGTCAGACAAGTATTTCCACTTTCTGACATCGTCACACTTGCTAAATCTAGTCTGAATAGTCTTATTTATGATCTTTTGTGATATGCTAATACAAATTACAAATGACACCAGTGACAGTGTATACCTCCATTTCTTGGTATGCATGCACAAATGCATGCACAAATGCATGTGCAAGAACTGATGGAGCTCTTTCACACTAGTTCCTTCCTTCACCTTATCATTGTAAACATATAGCTTAAAACAGTAAACAGATATCTTAAAATAGTGACGCTAAAGAGCGGTGTATAATGACCTGGTGTTACAAAAGCAGCACGCACTACGAGCAATGACTGAAGCATGACTGGCAGATATATCCCCCACAACACAGCACCAAATATTTAAGGAAACAGCGTTTTATGCAGAACTACTACAGTCTGGCAAAGATTTTTTAGGAGATTTAAGTGCTGCAGAGTTCTGCTCCCTGCCACAACGTTTCTGTACCAGAAGCAAGCCCTGGACGCCAGCAACGCCTTCGGCAGCGGGTCGCTCAAATTATTAAAGGGGGGGAGAACAACGCGACGGGGGAAACACGCACCTTGGACTCTGCTTTCCCGGGAGGCAGGAACTCCATCTCGAAGACGGGGTTGTCGTGGTGGCCGACTATCACGAAGTAGAAGCTGCCGGACATTCTCCACAGCGGGGCACCTCGGGGGGGAAGGCAGGGACCTGACGCAGGCCCCACAGCGCGGGCCGCGCCCAACGCCCCTGGGGGCCGCAGCCACCTCACGAAGACGACCCCGACCCCATCCCCACCGCCCCCCAACCTCAACCCCAACCCACCCCGGGTCCCCTCACCTCCTTACCGGCCTCACCGGCCCTAACGGCTCCCCAAGGCTCCCAGCAGCCGCCCGGAAGGGCTCGGCTCGCATCCGGCGCCGCCGTGACGCCATGCCGGGGAGGCGGGGTGCCTGCCGCCGGTAACGGCTCTTTTTGGGGGGGGTTGTTGAGTTCTTTATTTTTGGGGGGTTTCTTTCTCGTTTCGGGATGGCTGCGGCCGGCAGGGAGGCGCTGTCGCAGGATGAGCTCCGCAAAAGGCTGTACCAGGCTTTTAAGAAGCGAGGGGTGCTGGACACGCTCAAGGTGCGCCTGATCCCGCTGCCACCAGCGAAACCCGCGCGGAGCAAACGGCCTCGCCCTTCGCCCCACGCACGGTGCTGGTGCTGTGGCATAGTTCGTAACAGTTTGTGCTTGCTTTTTGCCAGAAACGCGTGCTTCCTGAACACAAGCGCCTTTCGGTAGTCTCAGGCTCTGTCAGGAAGGTTAGTGGCCCAGAGCAGGTCTTTAAAAGTACCGTGCTGGAGAGAGTGTCAGGCAGGGAGGAGAGGAGTAAATGGGAAAACAGGATCGGAAAGGACTCCTTGCATCACAGGATTTGTCTATTTACTGCTGTAAGCAAGCACACTGCATGAAGTATTCTCTTAATTTTCTTCCAGTTCTGTAGTCCCAAGCTATTTAAAACTAGTCGAGCTATTTTCCTCTTGTCTACTTGTTCAGGAAAATGTCTTCCAGTATGGACTTGCTCAGGAGGGTGTCTCGGAGGATGGTTGTGTTCAAGAGTGACACTTAGTTCTGATCTGCGGCCTATTTGCAGTTGGTCTGCCTCTTTTTCTTGTACTGAAAGTATCCTTAAGTTTAAGTAGCTCTTCATGAATTCTTTCGTCCTTCTTTGGAAGGCTGCATGTATCTTTTCTTGAGGCATGTTACAACTGTAATGCTAGTCATTGTTTGAATGACACATCCACTTCTTGCTTTCTCCAAGCAGTCCTGTAGCAGAAATCCGTATAAAGCCTTAAATGTTGAAATTTTGTATTTCATGCAGTTTCAGTTTTGCTGGTGTTTAAACATCTGAATATATTTTTTTATGACATAATGATCTTGGTGTACTTTTTATTCCCAGCGTTATGTCATCATTTATGTTTTTAGCTCCTCCTTTTTGTGTCAAATTCATTACAGTTTAAAAAAACAATAATCAAGTTGTATATTTCAAGAATACGACCGATAATCTCAAGGCTAAGAATTTCCTGTTCAAGACAACTTGTTTTCTCCCTCAGTGGTTTCTATAATAAGCTTGCAACGATTGGACCATTTCCCATCTTGTTTGACTTAACTAATAGTGACATGCTATCTAAGTCCATTTACCCGCTTTAGTTTTCCTTGTCTAGAAGATTATCCGTCTTAGATTTTGTACCTTCTCTGAGCTGAAGAACTAGTGTAGTTGGGTATCTTACAGATTCCTGCAAACACACTTCCAACAAGAATACTCTCAGCTTTCCCATGGTCTTTTCTGACTACCTCTGCTGGTAAGAGGCAGGCTGTATCTGAAGCTACAGGTGTGCTGAATGGCCAAGTGTTTCTTGTCAAAAAGAATAATGATAGTATAGCAAGTGATTTTTGCCTTTCTTTCCCTTAGTAGGGACAGGGGTATAGCCCTGTGTTTTTCCCCTGCGTTTTTTCACAAGATGTGCAAGAGGTTGCTGGGCTCAGTTGTTTTTGGGACCTCATCTGTGTCAAAGTTTGTTGAAACTGGACAAGTTCAGAAATTAAGGGAAACGATTTTGTCAGTTTTCTTCATTTCTCTCTATTATCAGCTTCATTTCTGCAGAAAGCCATGCTTAAATATCAGGGTAGTCCGATATGATCTAGCTTTGGTAAGTTTTGGTAAGCATTTAGTATTTCATCCCATTCGGTAACATACTATCTTTTTAATCAGCTTTGGAAACTTTGTCACTGTTGCATAGTGCTGTTGAAAGCTTAAAACACTATTTCTCTCATGATTTGGTAGTATGCCCTAAACAACTTCTATAATTGCATAGTGAAAATGATTATTTCTTCCTCTTATAGTAGGGAGACTTTCTGATCTCAGCTTGCCTTTTTTCTCTATTGTAATTAATATAACAAAAACAAATTATAAGAAATACAATTTAATTTATTATTAGTGCCTGTAGGCTTTTTTTTTTGATTAGTACCCTTTTGCTTCCCTACAAAATAATTAATTCTAAAGACATTGAATTTCCCATTATTTTCCCGTCTGCTGTTGGGGTGGAATCAACAGGACTCAGAACAGGAATCAATAGGACTCAGAAGAGGACTAGTGAGATTTCCAAGTATGTGTGAAGCTGAAGCCACATCAGATGGGCTTTGTTTAAGAGTGATAGAAGAAAAAAAAAAAAAAGTGATCTAACATTGAAGCTTGGAGTACTGGAGTGGAGTTTATGTGAAATTTTTGACTGAGAACAATACTTCTCAGTCCTACACCCAATACATCTTAAGGGAAAGTCAAAGATCACTGTCGTGCAATTAAGAGTATTCTGAAGAAAAGCACTCTCTTATAAATTCTGCCAATGTTAGGCTGCCCAATTCTGGTGTGTGGGTTGTAATACAACATGTAAAGGTAGAATGAAATTCCCATGATTTTTGAAAAATAAAGCTCTCATTACAGTCTCAGGTTTCCTGTTACTAACTCTGTTGTTTCTTTTCTGTCAGACACAGCTCCGAAAACAGCTAATCCATGAACTGATGCACCCAATTTTAAGTGGAGAACTTCAGCCACAGACTGTTACAAGTGATGACAGTTCACTTTTGATCACGGCTTCCAACAGTTTGGTGGCAGATCATCTGCAGAGATGTGGCTATGAGTATTCACTTTCTGTTTTCTTTCCGGAAAGTGGATTAGAGAAGAAGAAGGTAAGTTCAGCAATCTCTTAAGATTTCTAGGAGTTTTGTTTTCTGGGGGCTTGTTATATTCCAACAGAATTGAAAAAATCCACTTTAGTGACAGTGAAATACAGATGCAAGTACAGCTTCAAATCCTCTCCATAAAATACTTCAATATTCAGGTCTATTTACATGAAGACTCACAATAAGACATCGTACAGGAAAGACGTAGTGCCAGCCTCTTAACCTCAGCTCGCTCCACCAAAGCTGTGGTGTGATCGTGTGATTCTGTTTGGTGTGACAATTTGCAGAGCCACGTGACAGGCTGCTTGGGGAGCTGATCCTGGTTAAAGCTAGCCTCTTTTTGGCCATTCAGTTCTCTGAAAGTGTGGTTCGTGATCGGTTTAAACTGTTCCTAAATACAACTTCTGCATGAAAAGGGCGGTCCTTGCCCTGTATTTGTTTCTCCTCTATGAGTATGTGATAATGTGATGAATTTTTTCTAACCAAAAATGAATTTTTTGAGCTGGTGAGTAGCTAGTTGTCATTTCGATTAGCGAGCTCATCTGATTTATATGATAAAACAAAACAGAGGCAAGGAACGTAGAGAGAGCATGCATCCAGGTATGGGAGGAAACAAAGCCCTCTCTTTTCACAGCTTCAGGTGGTCATGAAACTACGCATTGACTGCTGTGTCTCTTAGGTAACAGATAAGCAAATGGAGCTCTAGAACAGTTAAGTGTTTGAAAATAGTTTTGCAAGGTGATTATTTATTTTGATCTTTTTCAAATCTAAAACATTTTACAACTGTAAAATGGTGGCTATTACATATTTGAAGTATTTTTTTAAAGTAATTAACCTTTTCAAATTCATGTTTTTGTTTGTTTGTTTTTTCCCTAAAAGCTGTTGTCTGTGCAAGATCTTCTTCAATTAATGAGAATCAATCCGAAATCCAATTTTTACAAATCACTTGTAAGTTATTTTGATTCTGAAGATAAGCTAAAATTACAGTTGTGGTGAAGGAGCCTGGCTAAAAGGCTGTCTTTTATTTCTTACAGACTTTGGGAACTCAGAAGGAAAATAAAGGTACAAGATATTTATACATGATGCACACTGATAACTATGTCACCTTCATTTTTATTAAGATGTGAGAAGTAGATATTCATATTCCTTGAGTATGTGTTGATGTGGAGTAGTATGGATTTAATATTTTGAAACCTGTAGTACACCAAATACTAGAGGTAATGTTTTGTGGAAACACTGACAAGCTCAAATTTTGATTTGTGTTTATAACTGACTGTATTAGATTACATGTACTACAAACACTAGCTGAAGATTTAGTAGGCTTTCCGTTTTCTTAATGTAAGAAATAATTCTTATGTCTGCACGATGAAACCTATCTATATTAAGTAGCCTGAAGTAACTTGGTTTTCAGAAACCACTGTTCCCTAATGTCATTATAATTACAGTAATAATAACCTGCTCTCTCAAATGACCATGGAAGTCAAAGAGATAAAGAGAAAGAGAAGAAAGGAAAAGTTGTAAAAGCACAGCTTTTGCAGAATAAGATGGAGTGCTTATAATAAAAATCAATAGTTAGCTAGTATTGATTTTTATTTAATATTCACTGGGTTCTTTCAGTAAATTAGGTAGGTTTTCTGTGTGTAGTGAAAATTACTTCATTAGTTACAGGCGTGAAAACTGAATTTTGGTATGAAATGAGAAGTAACTAATCTATTGGATCTTGAAAGGTTTTCTCATGCAGATTTTAATGGGACTTACAGAGCATCATCTAAGTAAGGAAAGTCATGACACAGAAACTCAGACAACCTCAACACCTCCTTACAGAGACTCTCTTGGTAAGTACAGTCTTTGCAATAAAGTCTCCCCAAATATTTTCATATTGGTGAATGATATGGATGAATAAATTGTATGAATGATATTAATTCATTGCTTATTCAAATGCAACCTGAAGTAATAATAAATAAAAGTTATACCTATATTGCTCTACATTTTTCCTAATGTTGCTTAAAGTAAGACAGAAGTCCTGCTATTTTATTTTTCTTTTTCATTGCACAGACGTTTTCTTAGGTGTTTAGCTAACAGCTATAACTTCTTAGATGGACTGTAAATGTTAAGTGCTGAAATGTGTTCTGGAAAACTAAATTATAACTGCATGCATTGCTTTTGTGTATGATGGTGTTTCTGTTTGTTGTGCATAGAGTGGGAGTTTTTGAATTATAATATGCACTCTATTAGTAATACAAAAATGTAGAAGTTGCACGCAAAAGAAAATTCTAGAGGATGCAAAGAGGATGAATGACTATATATATGCCGCAAATCATGCCTGAACAGCTAAGTGCCTCCTCTTACAGATATGTTTTGTGGCACAGAGCTGATAAATGGCATTTCTGTGCTGCCACAGCTTTTGTACCACATGGGTCTTAGGTGATACTTATGTACACTGAGGTACTTCATAGAGACACAGAATCGCACAGTCTTTGGTAGGATTTGTGATGACTGATTTATTTTTAAATTATGATGGATATGTTGCTCTTTTTATAGCTGAGAAGCTTCAGCTGATTGATGAGCAGTTTGCAGGCTCCTATCCCCAGCATTATAAGTATGAATCTTTAGAAGCAAAACTTCATGAATATAGGAAAGAAATAGAGAAGCAGCTTCAAGCAGAAATGGCTCAAGAGGTATTGCTCTGGTGATTGAATTTGAGGGAGAAATTTATGAATTTTGACTTTACACCTTACAAACTTTTAATACTTAAGGTAACTTGAAGAAAAATGTCTCATCATGAATTATATCTAACACAAAAGGCTAAGTTAATCAAATACCATTTGTTAATTTGATGATATTTCACGTGTATGTTGTCATTTACCTTTTAATTAATGTATACAGTTCAGCTCTTTATTCTGGTGTTAATTTGGAAACACAACTTTTTCTTATTTTGATTGTCTTAATTTGGTAAATTCTGCTTTTTGATTGTTTTGTTTTATGGGAAAATGTTTACTTTTCATAGTTATACTATTTATTTTCCTTCCCAGTTAAGATCTTGAAGCTTGAATTTGAGCATAATGCATTACAACCAAGGAGCATGAATTGCTGCTGTATACTTTGACAGATCAATTTATTTTTTTAATACTGATTAGAATTTACATACTATTTCAAAACATTGCACAGAAATGTTAAAATCGTAACAGGCACAATACTATGAATTATTCCACATTTTTTTTCTTCCTATAATTAAAGTCAAAGCTCTTTTGGAGACTTGTCTGTTACTTGAAGAATACTTTTTCTTTTTTTTTTTAATTTTTATTTTTTGCCACAAAATCTGTTGATTAATACTTATGCCTGGAGAATGGAGCAGATAGAATGTACTGCAGTTTATTTAAATATTTTTTTTCCATGATTTTTTGTCAAGATGAATTGTGTATTTCAATAGAAATTTTTTTTCACTGATAATCAATTAGAATGTTTAGGGACATTTTTTTAAAGGCACTCGTCTGCATATAAACTGTTTGAAGAAAACAGTTTAGCCATAATTATTAAGATAGAAAAATAGAGAGATGGAGAGCTTAAACTAAAGCCAGTACATTTTATCTCCGTTTTTCATTTGGTCTTCAGTCCCTGGTAGGCGCTGTATTTTTGTTATGTAAGAAATGCTAATTTGTGTGTTAGGTTCGTCTCAGTTTTAGCAAAGCAGAAAACTGGAGGCTTAAACAGATATAAATCACTTCTAAATTAAATTAACTTTACATGGAATTTAAATCCTTAGCAATGTGAAGTGAGTTACTGTAGGGTATTTCTAGCCCAGTTTGTGTATGTAAGTGAGGCTGTACTGACTCACCATTTTTTTCTACTTTTTCACAAATCTGTGCCTATAGGACTGAATTCCTTGATCAGACATTCCCAGTGTGCTTTTTTTCCCCTCTATAATATCCTTGTTTTCTGTAGTCTCAAACTTTTTCTGTCATTTGTTTCTAATTTTCTCATTGTTTCTCACATTCTTTTATTTTTGTATGCTCTCCATCTTATTCCAAAATTCTAATGTTATTAAAATAGTAATAATTTTATTATTTTATTAAATCTTACTATAATTCTTTATAATCCCAGTAGTTCTTGCATATATTACACCTCACACTTTTTAGGGACACATGGTTCCTACAATTCTTCTTTGCACTTGCAAAATGCGTACTTCCCTTTTTGTATGTGTTTACTTTTCTCAGCTGTGCTAAGAAGTGTGTGAGTCAGGATTTCTCTTTCTGTGCTAATGTGGAGTTACACATTCCGCATTTTCTTTTATGTCCAGATGAAGTTTTGTTTTTCCTCAGGGATTCTGGATAGGTCTGCCTCTGCTGTTCCTAGTAGCACCAGTCAAAAGCAGTTCGCTGAGAAAGAGGCAAAAACAGAGACTGTGGCAGAGGAGGAATCAAAGAGTGTGGCCGTTCCCTACCTGCAAGCAGAGCAGCACTCCTGCAATGTATTTTTCTTCATAGGTCTCTGTTTTGCTGTTTTCTAAACCTAATATTGTTTGTAAGACCTGTTTTGGGATGCTAGATAAATGGATGGAAATGATGTGAGACATGCAAATAGTGTGTGCTACCAAGATACTTTTATCACAGTATTTTATTTTCATCATACTTCCTATCAGGAAATATCCTAACAGGAAATATCCGAGAGAAATTTAGAATTGTCTGAGGAGGGATAGTCTTTGCTCTTTTGAAAAAAACACTATTTAACCCTCTCTTCCTCTTTTATGTAAAAGTTAGAACATTTTAAAGAAGTTGAAATAGCAAAGATTAAAATGGAGGAGAAAGCGCAAACCCAGAAAGAAATCTCTGAGCTACGGTATGAGTTAGAAAGGACACATCAAGCAAAGGCTGAAGCCTTGATTTCTCGTGAAAAGAATGCTATTGAGAGGCTTCAGAAACAACAAGAGGTAAAGTTCCAAATACTTTTTCTTAATCTAGTACAAAATGATGCATGAGTCAATTAAACTGTTCTTTTATCTTTGTGAGATTTACCTTCAGCTCTCATTTGGCTTGTTAGTGAAAACTTGGAAATTACTTTTGTTCTCATAAATAGGGGAACACATTCAGCAAATACAAGGATGAGTATGGGTGAGTATTTAAGTAAAGCTGGCTGGAAAAGGAACATTTCCGCTAAATAGGGCTGAATTGTAATAGATACTTTTTAATCTGTTTTAATAACCGCTAAGTTCAGATCACAGAGATTTTTTAATAGTTTATAGGACTGTTTACTCTTTTATTTCCAAAACATAGCTTTTAGTTATACTATAAATTCTTTCAATTGTTAAGAAGGACGTTAAAGTAAATGGAATATACAGTCCACGTGTTAGAGATATGACATTTCTATGTCATTAGGTGTTGAAGAGTTTCAATAGCCACTGTCTTTGCCCTAGGCTGATATCACGTTTCTCTTTCAACACTTTTTTGTTGATGAGTTATTCCTCTGGGCTGTTAACTCTTGGTGTTTTGCCAGAATAGTAACTGTTACTGCAGTATATAATAATTTGTATATAGTTCTAAATTGCTTCACTCAATATCTATTACTTTTCCGTTTCTGGAAGAGTAGTTTGCCTGCTATTCTGTTGCCTATTTGCCTGGCAATCTCCCTGCTGTCTGCAGCAGACCTTCCTATCCAAATAATTTAGTCGTCTACAATTGCTATCACCTTTCTGCTCAGGTGTGGTTGGGCTTTTTTTTTTTTTTTTTCTCCGTCAGAGCCTGTGATGGTAACAAAACTATCATTCAAATTTTTATATTATTGTATACATGTATATATGTAGCTACTACTGACCTCTTTCCCTTCTGAAAATTAAACATTTTATCAGTGCTATGTGAAATTCTTTCATTGTTATGTTCTTAGAAGCTTACAAGAAAAACCATCTATTTTATGCTATCAATCTTCATTTGTGGACACGAAATCAATTCAGTAATTAAAATAACAACAAAAAGATATAAGGATTTTGGTATTAACATGTTCATGATTGAATTTTACAGTTTGATTATATAAATTAAATTTCAATAACAGACTGCTAGTTGACTTTTATCAGTTTATCAAGTCATGTTTTATCAATTTTGGGGCATTTTTTTCACTTTTGTTTATGCAAAACATGCAAAAGAACATGCAAAATTGTTAAAAATTCAGAAGTTTGAACATGTTTATTCTGTAAATACTTGATTAACCATTTTTTCCTTTTATATAAGTTTTAGTCAGTGTAATTTCTTAAATGGAAAGTGTTTGCTGGCAGCCAGTAGTGTTCCTATCTAAAGCATTTTTATTCAGAGTAAAAGGAAAAGAAGAATTAAAAAATTATAATAGATTCTAGATGTTATATAAAATTATGACTATGAATGACTAATAATTTTTGGAATTCCTCAAGGGCCTCAAGAAGGTCCTTGAAAGTTTGAGTGTGTTAAATGATAGATACTGTATACAGTGTGAAGTAAAACTAAAGATAATATTTTGTGATTCAGATAGAAGCAAAGGAAGTTTATGCTCAGAGACAGAGTCTGCTGAAAGATATTGAAGTCATGAGGACAAGAGAGGCAGAACTGAAGCAAAGAATCGAGGCATTTGAAATGTAAGTTGCCGAAGGCCATATACAATGCTACGTGTTGTTCTTCTTCTACAAAGCATGCTTCATGATGTTGCTGCTTCTGTGAAGCTGAAATTGATTTTTATATACCCCACAAGTTGTGTTTGCGGTATTGTATGCTGCCTCTGTTATGAGAGGTACTTCATACAAAGAGAAGCTTTTTTATCTGTTCCCTCTCATCCAACCAGAATAATGCAGCATGACTTTGGAGACAAGGAGCCGTATGTTTGCTTTGAAGTTCTAAAATTAAAAACAAAACAACTGACACAGTATACAATTCTGAGTCATGAGGCATGTATATGATATTTTGTTTCTTTAGTCTTATTTTTTCTACTGCTAGGACTGTTAGCCTTAATACGATGAGTTTTACTTGGTTAAATCAGAAAATAACTAAACCGGTTTTGGCTAGGTTTTTAATAGTACTTACTCTGTCATCTGTTTTATATAGCAAAATAAGCATCACACTAATAACTTGTGGCTTTTTTTTTTTTTTTTTAACAAGCCAGCAGAGGGTGCTGACAGCGCTCAGCACTATCTCTGAAGGCTTTCTGGTGTGGGAAGCTGAACTAGGGTTACCCCGGGATAGCTTCATAATTGATTGGTACTGGATTTTAATTAGGGCAATTTAGTTTGTGTCACATTTCCTTGTTCTTAATGAATTGCAGTGACAGGTTCTGATCATAATGTTAAATTTCTAAGGTGTTCCTAGCACACACATCACCCTTTGATGTCACTGTTATTTTAAGAAAAAAAACATATACTTAAAAAAATTAAGTTTTGGCTTTGTAATCAGTCTTTGTGTATTTATGATTGTTTCAGCACTCAGAAACTTCAGGAAGAGAAAAATAAAACTATTGATGATGCACTTCGACGTCGGGAGGTTGCTGTGAAGAACATAGAGGAGTCTTATGACCAGAAGCTTAAGACTGAACTTCTAAAGTAATTTTTTATTTGTCTCTAATAGGACATGTACTAATTCCTAAGAAAACAGAATAATACATTCTAGAGGATTTATTTGACTAATGTAACAAAGCAAGGACTTTAAAATGTTCACTTATGTTCTTGTTTTAGTTGGCTAGAATTATTTATATATTTTATTATCTCTTTGCTAGTGAAACAAAGTGTTCTTTCAGGTTCAGAAAATGCTCGCTATAGAAAATAATTCTCTTTTGATTATAGGTTATATTATTTTTGTGGCTTAAATTCTGCCTTGTTATATGGGGAAGAGATGTCAGATAAGTTGCATGTTTAGACAAGAGGATTTGAACCAGTATTAGTGAGTTTGTTTGACCAGAATTTAAAGAACTGACCTTTCTATGGACACAAAAAAAGCATGGAGGTTAAATTAACCTAAAGAGGTGTCGGAGATTTCTTGGAAAAGGGGTGCGAGAGACACCAGCCCATATTGCAAACAGATTAGTTCTTCATTAAGGTTTAATGCCTCCACATTTTGGGGGTCTCTGTTGTAGATCACCCTGTCTTAATGACTGTAATTGACTTGAACATGGTTTCAAAGAATTTGCCTAGAAATGCTCTTTGAAATACTCATCTGTGACCGCTTTTGAGGTGTTGCAGTGGATATATCCTTTGCTACTGCACTTGCTTTGAGTGCTGTGGTCACTTGAATGTTCCTTGATGCCTCGGTGCAGGCAGGTGCTCTCAGTATGTTATTGCTCATGCTTATATCATGGCATGAAACAGTCTTCCAGTTAGGAAAGTAAACCAAATGACTGAGTTATCACGACTTTTTTTTGCAAGCCAAGTATCAACTGTTCGTATCAGCCATCAGTAAACAGTAAGTAGAATCTCTGCTAGTGTGTCTTTATTTAAATTGCAGAGGAAAGATGTAAAGAGTAGGTTTTGATAAGAATGATTTCTCAGCTGGAATTGAGTAGATAACAGGGTTTTGTCAGAGAACAATGAAATGCTGAGCTAATTGGCTCACCCTACCTTATGTTATCCAGTTAACTGCTAACAGCTAGTTACAGATAATACTTGTAAAGTGCTTTTGGTTCATGAGGAAAGGGAAATTATTTTAAGGATTAACAGTTGCTTACTTTGTTCTATCAATTTAAAAAGTGTTTTAGGCAAGCTGCAAGTGCTCAGGAAGATAAAATCCTTGTCCCAAATCCTCAATGAAAGGTAGCACAGAGCTGCTATTTATTGTATAGAAATAATGATGTTTGTTGGGAAAGGAATATTTTATTTCTAGGATAAACTTTAAAAGTAATACTTGCAAGAAGGATCTGACTGGTCTGGGTCATTTACACAAATGCGTTTATAATTTCTGTTCCAGTCATACAAAATGCTGCTCGTTCTTAGCTCCTATAGATTGTCATAAAATTGACCGGTACAGTTGGGTGACTGGGCTGTGAATAGCAGTATATCTGGGCAGTGCTCAGCGTCTAGCTGGTGGCTGATGGCATGCAGAGTGCCCCTGGGGCCAGTACTGTCCTGTACCGTTCAGTACCTTCGTCCGTGATCTGGATGATGACACTGTGCATCCTCGGCAACTTTGAACACGAGGCTTAATTAAGGGGAATGGCTGCCACAACAAATGGCAGCGTTTCAATGCAGACGGACTTTGATAAGCTTGGGGATGGTGCCAACATAAATCTCAGGAATTTTAACAAGAAGAACCCACAAAGCTCAGCACTCGGGACAGAGTATCCTTCTGCAGTGGTGCAGGTGGGGAAAAGGAACGGACCGAGCAGCTGCCTTTCTGAAAAGGACACAGGATTTACAGTGAGTGCCAGGCTGACTGTGATCCACCAGCGTGCTCTGGCAAATCAGGCAAACAGCATGATGGGTGACATTAGCAGCAGCCAACAAACTGAGGGGAATTACTGTCCCCTTAAGCTACTGGTGAAGACTACACTAGGAATACCATACTGAGTTTTAGGCTCCTCAGTTCAATAGAGTTGTGGAGAAATTGTGGAGTGCCTGGAAAGGGTCTGTCAAGACCCTTATGTAACTACCAAATGTGACCTATGAGGACAAGTTGAGGGAATGCAGCTTCTTTAGCCTGTTGCAGATGAGCCTAGATGATCTGGTTGTACCCCACAGCTGCTTGAATTTTTCACTCATTTTTATAGTTATTTTGTAGCATATTTTATATGTATTTTGTAGCATGCAAATGCCAGACAATGTAACAGGACTGGGCCAATAAACCGTGGCTTGAGAGGTTGAGGTGGGACATAGAGAAATTTTTAT
Organism: Anser cygnoides; assembly: GCF_040182565.1. Taxonomy (NCBI): domain Eukaryota; kingdom Metazoa; phylum Chordata; class Aves; order Anseriformes; family Anatidae; genus Anser; species Anser cygnoides. The sequence goes on along the minus strand of NC_089873.1, from coordinate 131,689,765 downwards.
TTTACTGAGAGGGTAGCGCAGCATTAGCACAGGTCACCCAGGGAGTTGGTGGATTCTACATCCTTTGAGATTTTCAAGAGTTGTTGAGGAAAAAAACATGACTCACCTGATTTGATGTTGGTGGTTGACTTGCTTCTTAAGCAGGTGGTTGAACAGAGTGAGTGGCAGGACCCTTTCCAGCTGTTTACATGATTGTGCAAACTAATTTTAACAAATAATTGTGTGATTATAGCTTAGTTTTGGCAAAGACTAGAGTTTACACAAACACACGTGCATTTATACACACGGACTTTGGGCACATAATTCTTTTTACTTCTAGATATCAGCTTGAATTAAGAGAAGAATACATATCCAGAACTAATAAAGTTTCTGAAGATGAGAAAAAAAATAAAGGTAACCATCTGAGTTTAATAAAGTAGCTGTTTAAAGCATTTACTACCTAGGATCAAAACACTTGTTACTACACAGTAACAGCGTTCAGTAACGCTGGTGTAAGTGGCAAAAAAGCCATTAACCTAGTCTTTGAAAAACATGTAGCAGGATCCGATGGCAGGTCAGCAACTCCTTGCAGTATAACAGTTTAATATACAGTGGGAGCCACGAGCTGGTGCTTCACACGAAGGCTGCAAGGCCTCCTGCTTTTTCAGTTTCCCAGATTCCTCATAAGTTCTAGCAGCTCATTCATTCTGTAATTGAACTCTGGTACACTCTGGTTGAATTGTTGCCAGTTTCTACATTTATTGTACACAAGATGTTTAACTGAAGCTTGAGAAGAGAGCTGGGACGGATAGCATATTTAGACTTCTAAGTTAGGGTCATGCGAAAGAAATGATGTATTGTGTGTATGAATTTGATTTAATTAGTTCTGAAGTAGTACACATGCATATATGCACGCACACGCAGTGATTTACTTAATTTTGAAGGTGTGTGTAAGCATACATGACATTCAGTCATTTTTTAAGCATTGAATTGAAACTGAATGTTGGACTTAGCACCTTAAACTATTTTTTTTCTGATACTTTTTAAAATATAATTATCTATTAATTTAATTCAGCATTTGTAATCCTTCCTGCAGAGAAGGCTATGCTTTTGCATGAAGAAGCCGTTGCTATTAATTCAAAAAAGGAGGAACTCAAGCAAGCTGTATCACGCACAAAAGAGCTTGAGGTAATTGTAAGCATGAATTTAGAGAAGCTGTATTGTAATGAGTGCATTTGAACTACATTTAAAAAAAAAAGTGAAATAAAATTCACTGTTAAGTAGTATTAAAAGGAAGTAAGTAACAGTTTTCCTTGAGAAACAACTTCGTAAGCTTCTAAACTGTTCTTTGTCTGCAGCTGGATTTGGAGTCAGTGAAAGCTCAGGTTCTGTTGGTAAATAAACAGAATCAGCTGTTGACAGAAAAACTGAAAGAGGTGTCAGACTATCCTTTGCTAAAGGAGGAGAAACTGGAGCTCCAAGTGCAGAATAAACTACTTAGGCAACAGCTGGATGAGACTCGCAGTGAGAACCAGCATCTTCGAGACAGTGAGTGTGAATAATTTAGTAATTTTCTTGTTTGTGTTTCCCTGCAAGTATTTCTTTAGAAATGCTTCTTCATTAAAATGCATTCTTTGTATTATGTTTACTAGTAGTTTGCGCTAAACCCCAAATAATGTTAGTGTAAAATGAATCAAAGTCCTAAATGTTAGAAGTTTTTCTTCAATATGTCTGTATAATAGAAATCCTGAATTAAGTGGTAGCTATAATAATAACACAAGGAATATCCCTTACATCTTTTGAAAAAGAGAAGTACAATATTTCCAACAGTAGTGTTAGTATGCTTAGTAATGGCAAAAGGAACATTGCTTTTTTTTTTTTCTTAAGGGCTCACCTGACTAGTTAGCAGATGATGTGTATTTCTAATGTGCATCCAAGATTACTAGAAAATAGAGATGTATGTACCCAGTTAGGTAGGAATGTGTATTTTTCTTCCATAATAGGAAAATCTGGGTCTAGTCCTTAAGCAACTATGCTAAAAAAAAAAAAAAAACTTCAGTCCTTTGTAAAAGGAAAAAAAAAATCCACAGGTACTTTATTCAAACAAAGCCTAGTTTTAAAATACTTTGTTAAGTGCTTGAAAATAAATCGTCTTTAAGTTTGTAGGTGTATCTTATAGAAAAGTGCAAGCTTGCCATTCTCTGTCTGACTGTCTGGTATTTCTCTTTTCGGGAAGAATTGGCCCAGCCCTCAGTGGAGCACCTGGCCTGCCAGGCAGAGCTGAGGAGGGTAGAACGTTCCAGGAGGCTGGCACTAGATGAATTTGAAAGTGATAAGCAGTTTTTGGAAAAGCAGCTACAAAGTGAGGTAAATGATTGTTTATTAATGATTTGAGTTCTTTCTTCTTCTTGTCGTGTTGCTAATGTTTATCTGTGTACCTGTGCAGGCTGTTCTTTCTGCATGTAGTTATGGGAATGGTTTGTTCTCTGCTTATTTTTATGTAAACAACTTAAAAAAAACAACCAACCAAAAAAAACCCACCCACAATAAAACAACCAGCCAAAGTAAATCTTTCCAAGCCACTAAGTTGTCAGCTCTGGCTTTCAGTGGGATACTATGTATATATATGGTTTTGCTGGACCTGAAAAACGATTAGAAGGACACAAGTACTCAAACAGTTCAGGTTGTTCTATTTGTTTGAATTATATTTTTTGTTTCCCCTGATCTTCTTTAGGTTGAGCGTGCTGCCCAGTTAAAGACCCAACTGTTGGACTCTGAAGCTACTGTAAGGAAGTTAAATGTGCAGGTTGAGGAACTGAAACTACAGTTGAAACAAACACAGGCAGGTTTGTGTCTTATACCAAAGAAGTCCTTTACAAAGTTCACTTACCTAACCAGTATAAGAACTTCCAGATGCTTAAAAGAGCTAGAGTTGCGTGGAAGTAATATGCCACCACTGAGTAGTTTCAAGTCTAAACATTGAAACATTTCAAGTTGAAAATCAAAATCTATTTAAAAGCCCAGTTTAAAATGCAGCCTGATTACAACTTTCCTTCCTTTCAGAAAACAAACATATAAGAGGAAGGGAAAGTGTTCCGCCCTGATCATTAATAAGTATATATTTATATATATAAAGCGTCTCTCATCATATTGATAAACACTCTTGCTTTTTTTTTTTAATATATTTTTTTTATTGCCTATGTTTTTCCTCAGTATAAAGACATTAATATTTGGTGATAACATAATCATGTTTTTCCAGGGGGGGAATTGTGTTTTAATGCATTTTGATTCTTGAATGTTTGTAATAAGAATAATCAGTTTGAAATTATATTGAATATCTCACAATTTTAAACCTAACTTTTAAAGTTGTTATCAAAGCTAATAACTTAAGCACCTTGCGTAGTCATTAAGAAGACAAAGGCGCTTTGTAGAGCAATTCAGTCTGCTGAAGAAATGGTGTTCTAAAGGTGCCTGTCAAACTGATATCAAGTATGATAAGTTTAAGTTTTGGTACATATATTTTATTTTGAAATATGTAATTGAATTCTGCAATGATTATACATTACATACAATGTGTTCCACCATAGTTCAGTATATGCAATACTTTATATGATTGTTTAGACCAATATGTACGTCTTCATATGTGTTATTACTCTCAGTACTATTTGGAATTGGAAATTCATCAGTATGAAAACAGCAAATATATTTTAATTTAGTGACAAAGTACTGCATGGACTTCCATTTTGCATCAGAGTTAAGGATGTCATTGAAGAAACCATATAGGTAGAATGAAAATAATGCGGTCATTTTGCTGAGAATGATGCAGCCCTATACATGGGTCTTTTGCTTACTGAAACACACAAGTGCAATCCAGGCAGCAGAAAGCCCTGAAAATTTCCATTTAACTGATAATTTTTGAGGAATACTTATTTAAAACAAAACAAAACACATTACATTTATGCTATGTTACTTTTTCCCAAGTTCTTTTTGATCTAAATAGAAGTGGACTTTTGGCCTGCCCTGTGTCCATCACCCTTTAACATTGGATATAATTTGTCCTGCGTGGTGCCATTTTTATTATTCTTTTAAACACGATTTAAGAAGTAACAGTGTAAGAATGTTTAGTAAGTGTGTATTTTTCAGGTAAGTTTTTACATGAAACAATTATATATACAATAAATTAATATCAATGATAACTTGCAGCTATGCAACTACATAAAAATACACATTTAAACCAATACATTAAACTCTCAAAATTTAAATAAATTGCATGTTAAAATCATTTTGATCAAATTGGAATTTAAATGCCACACTTTATAATTTCTGTTTAGTTATGTGCATCTCTCTGTCTTAACTGTCACTCACATTCTTGGTCATTTAGCTCTGGAAAATGAAGTGTATCGGAACCCCAAGCCTTCGCTTGTTGATCGTTCTGTCATTGACTTCATTGATGATAGAATTGTACCTCATGATATTTATGTGGACAGCACATTCCTGAAGAATCCCGTTATGAGTGATGTCGTGAAGGGAAATGCTGTGCCAAGAGTTGGCTACCGTCAGCAATTACAGACGCGCAGTGCTTCTCCAGATTCTGACCTGGAGTGTATGGCGCAAACCCGGGCTAGAATAAAAGAACTAGAAAAAGAGGCAGAGTATTTGGAAGAAGCCTACAGAAACTACCAACACAGAGTAATGCAGGATACAGCTGCAAGCAGAACACCGAGAAAGATGCAGTCCCCTTTACTTCTACAGTGTGCCCCCTTGACTACACAGCATGAACTTTTAGAGGATAATCCTAGCTCCCAGCATTCCCCTGTGAGCAGTCCGAGAGGTGATAAATACATTGGAAGATCTGGGCAGCCTGATGGCTTTAAAAATCCTTCAACGCCACCACACAGAGGAACACCTTCTTCAAGATGCCTTTCTTCTACTCCTGTTTCCAAATTGGAAAGAGTTCTTAGTAATAAGAAACTTTCAGATGGTAAGTTACGATAGCTACTATGGGACCTTTCTGGAGTTGTGCTTATTGTTCCTCTTGCATGACTGGAACAGTAAGATTTAGCAGTGATAGTCTTTCACTCATTCATTATTTGCTAAGGGGCAGGAAAATCGCAGACTCACAGCATGGCTGAGGCTGGCAGGGCCCTCTGGGCTCACCTGCTCCAAGCCCTGCCCAAGCAGGGACACCCAGAGCAGGCTGCCCAGGGCCATCTTCAGGTTGTTGTTGAAGATCTCCAAGGAGGGAGAATCCACAGCCTTTCCCGTGCCAGTGCTTGCTCACTCTCACAGTAAAGACATGCTGCCTGAAGTCAGAGAAAGTCAGAGACAAAGTGTGCTGGCTGTTAGGAGTATCAGTTCTTTGTGGAAACAGTCACTGAGGAAGTACATGGAGGGAGGCTACACACACTGCATTCAATTCAGGTAGTATTAAAGATGAGACTATTCCATAGTATTTGCAACAAGTGTAATCCTATGATATGCGGAGATTCTTTTAAAAGCTGATATTCAGTATAACTGCTTTGGGACATTAAACTGTGTAATTACATTTAATCATCTATTTTCTTATCTTTTCATGTAGCTATTGTAGTTACATGTGCACAAGTAACATGAAGACTGCTTCATCTGGCTTCTGTTAAATTCTTACTTTATTTATTTTTTTTAATTCTCTTTATTTGTGGGTCACCGGCAGATTTGAAATGACAGACTCTGCTGTTTGAGCCAATTTGCTGTTTTCATTATCAGGTCCTACCCTGTTCGAAATAACCAGTACGAGAAAATTCGTATTTAGCCCTATAGGTCTGAATGTTAACTTCCCTATAGTGGCGGTGTGTGCATAGTGCAATTACACGTGTTGTGAAAAAGTCTTATCTGAGAAGTAGTAGGATAAATACTGACTAATATAAACTATATGTTTTTTTATTCTGCAGACATCAGTGACTTGTACCTTGCCTCTTCCCAGCAGAGTGTTGACCAGGTGCTTTCTCCTATTTCAAAGCCACACGTCCTTTCATGTTCTGAGTCTGTTTCTTCCTCACCATCCAGTCACAGAGAGAAAATCAGGTAATATCATTTACAAAGCAACATTTTTAACGTTTAAAAAAAACAAACAACATACATCTGTTCATGGTGATAACTGCTTTAATAATTCAAATAAGCCATGATTTTATAAGTTAAAACTGTTCTAAAGACAGATAAGGATTTCCATCTTTAGAATATTTTCTCCCTTTCCCAATCCCTTTCCCTTTTTTCCATTTAAAACTTTTCATGTGTCAGTGTTCTGATGAACTTTTGAAACCACTGGATGCTGTTACATAAAGCAAAGTGTGGTTTGGAGCCTTGTATTTCAAGAGTGCTTGAAATTTGTTGTGTCAGTTAGACCTTCAGTTTGATCTTATTTCCTTACGCAGTAGGCCACATTCAGACAGCTGAATGAAAGTTTCATTGCTTACAAATGAATATTCCGTTAATCACTAATTTTGGAAAACTTGCTTTCTAAAAGTAAATCTGTGGCATGCAAGTCAGTTGTTTAATTCTGTATAAGAGCTTTGAAAAAATCTTGATTAATAAGAAATTATATTTTTTTAATGTGTGAGGAATGTGTGTTTGACTTTAGACGTGGTAATCTTTATGGGTAGGTTCAGTTCAGCCTGGTAGGTAAGGACTTCAATATCAAGCTCTTTGAGGTATATCTGAGTTTTCTTGGTGTCCAGTAACTTTGGACCATCTGCCTGTAACGTGCTGCAAATGGGAAAGTGAAGGTACTGCAGTGGCCAGTGAGTTATCACATGGTCTGTTTTTGCCCTTGTGTGAATTAACTGAATGTGAACGTATTTTTAGCAGTTTGCTTTCATGAGCTCTATTGGGATTTAGCAGTTTTGATTCTTCTAGTAGGCTTCTGTGTCATCTATATACATATGATCCTGATAAGACTAGTGAGAAGTCCTGCTGAAATTGTGGACTGACTTGAGAACAAACTTAATTTCAGAAAACAATGTTGAGACTTGAAAGGGGTAAACTTCATGTTTCAATGACTTGAAATTATTGTTTCAATGACAAACTCATCACAAATTCCTGTCCAAAGTAGTGATAATCTCTCATCTATCCCATATCAAAACAGTCCTTTTGCATATGCTTGATGTTCGAAAGCTATCAAGGTTATATCTGATACACACAAAAACCTTTAATAAAAAACAAAACAACAACAACCTACCACCACTAATTCATTGAACAATTCTCATTCTCTTCCATCATATCTCTGTTTTTCACATCAGTGACCTTTCCTCCGCTGATTGAAACTCAGTAGTTTCTGATGCTTGTTTAAGAACGTAAATCAAGACTGTTGTACATTCTCACTTCAGTAGAAAGTTGTAATGCTGATGTGTTTTTTCTCTGAAAAGTATGTTCCTGTGCCTGTATAACTTCTTTCAGAATAGAAATCTGCACTCTCCCTTGCACGTAGGAAGGAGAAAGGTAGCAGAGCTTTTCTTTTTTCCTGTGTGTTTTAAGATCTATGCTGAGTAACTCCAAAAAAGTAATCTACTTTCCAAGACTGAGAATCTTGAGTACGTCTTCAGGAAAAAAAATAATGAGTATTTCATATATAATATGTTTTTTTCCCAGGAAAAGGCACTTGAATCAGTCTTACACATCCTTCTAGATTTGATGGTTGAAGAAAGATGGTTCGTTGTGGGGCAGCTCTAGCTGGCATTCACAGGGCTTTATTTTCTTGCTATCCAGTCCTTCGTGCACGTTTAATGTAGAGAGGATCTCTGCTATCGTTAGAATTTGGGGAGAGCCTTGAAGTTCTTGGCCTTGAAAAGAAGCTGTTGGGATTTCTAGAAACTGTGAGATTAGTTCTGACTTAGCTTGGTGTCTGCCTTTAAGTGGCCGTTTTCTTTGTCTATTCATTCACATTTTCTACAGTATGCAAAAGATTTGCTGTGTTGGGACAGAACTTACAAACTGAAGGTTGTGTTAACCTCCATGTTAAGGTTATTTGGGAAAATGCTTCAGTGCTGTGAGGAAGCATACTTCTTGGAAGGATGTTGTGGAGTCTCAGCTTTACAAAAGGGAATACATACGCTGTGGGAACAGTAAGCAGTAGGAGCAAGTTGTGTTACAGAGAACAGGCCAGGGCCTATGGGTGGTAGTTGCTTTCCTGGGTTCCTCATGACAAAGCAAGGATATATAGTCCCAATAGCTTTCTTGGACTTGCTGCTTTCCCAAGACTTTCTTAACAGGGAAAACATTCTTTTGTTGAGTATTTTGGAATTTCTTGTGCCTTGGACTGTTTTTTGTTGCACGAAATATTTGAGAAATGCATGTGTGGGCTTTTCCAGTTATTTACTCTCATTATTAGCAAATGCCACATCATTGATGTGCATTGTGGGATTAGTTTATGACCTGCAGATTTTAATTGGCAATGGGAATTTATGTGAAAAGAAAAGAAAAGAAGATGTTGTAACACCAGTAAGCCATTAAGCTAGGCCTCTGTCAGTGGGGAACAGCAATTGCTTCTGTGACTAGGAGATCCTTGTTTATTTGTGTTTAAAAATATGAGTGGTATGAAGGAAGCCAATAAATACAGACAGGAAGACTAGAGTTATAAGGCAGATTATTATCTAAACCATTCCTTTTTCATGTGGGACTGAAGAAGCTGATTGTGAGGGTTGTTACCAGTTTTAGGCTAAAAAGTTAATTTTAGACTTTAATAAAACAGATAGTGGAGGTTGTTTTTTGACTCTAATGGTCATTTTAAGTATAACTCCTGCAATTTATTTGGTGTTGATTGGCACATCAATATTGTTTTATGAAGCACTGATGTGAGGTACAGTCCAGGGTTTGGTCGTCAACATTGACAAAACAGATTTTGAAAATTGTTTGGAAGTACACATGTGTAATGATCTTAATGAGGCAGGGCTCTTCTTCTCTTTGCTAAGTCTGTGGCAGTGTACTGAGTGTCTTCCTAGCAGTGCTACGGGATACAGTATTGAATGTGGCATGCATGTTCTTGAGACTAAAAACATGGACTTCCAAAAACTTGGAGTTCCACCTACTTTGCTGTGTTAAATTTACAGAATGTTTTTTGCCACTGATGTTATCGAACCATCCTTCTGAAAATGCAGATCTATTTTTTTTTCCCAGACTTAACTGTTTTTATTGAACATGCCTCGTTATTGGGGTATGTATTTTTTTTCTCTACTTTTGCCCACAGGGAAGTCTTGAATTGCTTAGAAATTATAAGCACAAACATATTTATGGAACAATGTACACCAGCAACAGCTGGTGTGAAGTAAGCTCCTTTATAAAGAGCTGCTGATGAATTCGTGACCTGTACTATTTTTCTATTCTGATTCTGGTCACAGTTTAGTAGCAAGGTCACATGGGAGATATTGTTCTTTCACATCATCTTTCTGATCAGATAAACGGGGATTTAGAATGAGGGCACTAACCCCATTTTTCATAGAACCCAGATTTTCACCCCTGAATACATGTTTTGCCAGACACCTAATCCTAATGCATTTCAAACGCATCTGTTAAAGTGACATGAAAGTGGGAATTAGATTAACACAGAGCCAAAAAAAGGCAATTTTAAAAATTTCAGTTGTCTGTGTGTCACGCTTTGTCGTATTTCTCGTTTTTTTTTTTTTTTTTTCTTATTCTTCTTTATGCCTTTTGAGTGTGTATATTGTTTTAATCTAATAGCTTTATGTCACATGTAGGCCTTGGGGAAAGGCTGCAGGGGCAGCACCTTATCAGAGTGATGGAGCTGTCATTTGGTAAAAGTTAGAGAACTGTATTTAAATACCTTGACTTTGGAGGCAGAAAGTTGTAGCATTGTGCTGTTACAGGTTTTACATTAGGTTTAGTCTGTTGCTGTGCATGTGAGTAAGCCTTGTATTTAAATCTCTGGTAGTTATTTGCTTAAAGGATTTAGTGTTTGTATTTATTCAAATTGTTTACTTTCCTCCTTCTTTCAGACTTCAGAATCAACAAATAGATAACCAAGATTTGAGCAGTAACCCCAAACCAGAGAAACTACTATACGAGGACCTTGAAGAACACGTTTCTTCTCTTGAATGTAAGTTTTAGTGCATTTTAAATGGTTTATTTGACACCATAGGGCTTAACAGTTGGAAGACTATTGTCTTGAACAGGTTAGGACTATAGTTGAAGAAAATAAGAAAAAAGAAACTGTCTCAGGTGATGAAAGATTATTTTTCTTCATATTTGCGTCTTTAGAGGAGAAGGATATGGAGAAATAAGTAGATACTAAAATCCATTTGGTTCTGAAATTTGGGAACATACTTTTTGTTCAGAAATCTTGCATAACCTTGTTCTGATTAATGCACTGTCTGACAGTGTTGCTTCAGAATGTTTTAAAATGGTGTAGGATTTTTTTTTCCTTTCTAAAGCAAAGTGTACGAGTATATGAACTAACCTGAGGCCCTATTATATGTGCTGCATAAAATAAAATCACAAGGAGTGTTTTTCGTGGTCCAATATCAGAGCACTATTACCAAGTTGTAGCTCTGAAGATAAATTTCTGCAGCAGTCAGTATTGTTGTTGATTTCTCCTTCGGTAACCGAGGATTAAGTAGTGTTACAAGTTAGAGATTACTTCAGAATATCTCAGAGTGCACTTGGAATGTATGGTTAAGTTACTGAAATGTGGATTTATCTTTTTTTTTTTTTCCTTCTGAGAGGAGAATTTTATTTATTTACATTTTTTGGTCTACATTGCAGGAGGAATTCTGGCATTATGTTGTGTTTCATTTTGTGTGCTACAGAAATGTTTCCTTCTTTTTCATATGCTGGAGTTAGGCATGCAGAGTCAGTTTTAGAAAATTTTGCATCCAAGTAAGGTCCTGTAGAAAGAGGAGGATTATAAAAGTTTATGTACTTTATAGAAGACAGAAATAGAAAGTTATTGGCTTTATTTCCTAGTTTTTCAGCATTTGAATAACCCATTAATGGTGGGCCTGAGCAGCTTTATCTCCCATGAAACTGTAAGTTTAAAGTAAGTGAAATTATCAATGGGAAGGATGTGAACAGTATGCTTTAACACCTTTCTCATATCCAAATTTTGTTGCGTCTGTAAACTCTTGAGGCTGACGGAGAGATGTCACGGGGTCATACATCATTCATGAATTCATAGTTGGTGAGGAGCTGATTATTATATGGGAGAGAGAACAATAGTTTGAAAAAAAATACTCCTAACTGGTGAGTGTTTTCCTGAGTCTGAGACTGGCCTGTTCCTTTGGGTGCAGTTAGGTCATATGGAAGATGAAGCGATGCCCCTGCTCACTCTCCCGAACCCGTGAGAATGCAGCAGTCAGTATTTTAAAAACAAACCGACCAAACAAAAAAGCTATTGTTTGTGTACTCAGCGAATGTGCTGTTTGTTACTCTTCAGTGATAACTAGTGGAAGCTGATGACTAATCTATGCATTTCTCCTTGAAGCTTTACTCAGTACATTTTTTTTTAAATTTACCTCATTCAGTATTCTTTTTATGAGCTTTAAATGCATTATTTTAATGTGAACCAAGCCTGTAACCACTAATGGTTTCTACTCATCTCATATTTTGATTCATTTGTTGACTTTCACATTAGAGACTTTTATGAACACATTAAATATTTCAATTTTATTTTATTACACATATGAATAGATTGGCATTTTCTTGGCAGTTAGGCCTGAGTAGCTGCTGTGCTCAAATAGCTTACCACTGTATCATTTAGTGACATGCCGTAGTCAGAAGTAATAACTGCAAGAGATTGCACATACCAGTGATATCTAAATTAGCAGTACTTTACTTGATTCAGACTGCATCAAAAAAACAACCATTCTCAGCATGTAGAAGGAAATCAGAATGGCTAAAATGGGGAGATGGTAACGCAGGAGAAATTACGGGGAGGAGAAGAATGTAAAATCTAAGTATACAGAGCATAAGATATAATGAAGGAATGAGAGAAGAAGGAGAAAGGTTGACGAGACTAGAAAAAAACAATGGAGGGAAGGAGATATCACAGAATATGGTATACGGGAGATACCAGAAAATACGGAGAGCCTTTTAATCCTGCTGTGAGTGAGCTCTAGCAAGAAAAGATTGGGATTTCTGTGGGCACTAATGGCTTTTAGGTATGTGCTCGTCTTAAGGATATAATGCATCTCTTGCTGTCCACCCTTACATAAAGGAATGAAGGTGTATGAAGTGTTACCTTTTTTTCTTTTTACTTTGCAGAATGGTAAATGTTAACATGATTCTCACTATATTGTTTTGTTTATTTGTTTTTTCTGTTTGTGTGGTTAACAGGCTCTTAGAAGTTAGATATAATATTTAACAGGAACCTACTTGTGATAGCAATTTTTTGACTGTTTAAACGTTACATATACCTTGAAACATACTGATGCTTCATACAGAAACAGTTTTGATGTTGAAAACCTTTTAATTTAAACCTAAAGAGAGGAGGAGAAGGAAAAAAAAAAAAAAGGAATGTTATCTTTTGAGTACGATAACCCATTATTTTGGTCTTATGTAAAACATGCATAGAATTTATTTGCCTAGGCAACCTGGTAAGACTTCTTGCTGCTATTGTAAGAAACTGAAAACTTTCTCCTAACTTTGTTAGATTGACAGTTTGGTGTGACTTTTGTGTGATAACTTCATCTGAAATTCCTGTAAAAGAATTTGAATTGAAGGGATTCAGACCATTCTGAGAGAGAGACTGGTTAGTCTGGGTGTCTTGTTTGTCACCATACAAAATACTTCAGTTTTTATTGCAAAACAGAAAGAAAAATGCTTGAAGCCTTGATAACACTTGAATGTTTGAAGGATGGGGAATTCATATTCTTAAACGTTTACTCAAAACTTAAGGAGATGCATAAAGTATCTGTTCTATTTTACGCTACGTGTCTGGAAAATGGTTCTGTGTATTTTGGGTTGGCTGCCTAAAACTCTAGTGGCTACATCTGACTTCTCATCTCTTTCTGCTTTCTTCCATAACACTGAGTTAACAGCAGTTCGCATAGTTTGCACATAAATCATTAAGAAGCAGTAGAGTGTAATAGTGATATTGTTGCACAGATGAAAATATAATGTAGAATATTTGAGTTAGCAGTATCCACCCTGTGCACTGAAGAGGGCAAGGATCCTAATAAAGAAATAGTATGTGATCAAGTAATTTAAAGGTTGTTTTATGTGCATGAAAGGGATGAGTTAAGCTTGGACATGTAATTTTTCTGTGATCTGTATCGTGATTATGTAAAGAAATGAAAACATTTTGGTTTTCTATTGTATATTTATTCATGATTTTCTTTTGGCTCTGTAAACAGATGTGTTCCAATAGCTAATTTAAAAACTAACAATTCTGTAATTAAAGAAGCAAGCACAGCCTGTGATTCTTCATCCTCAGGGAAATGGTCAAGTTGGAAGGAAAATGCTCAATTAGTGCTTATATTTATGAGTTCCAATTCAGCCATTCCCACACTTTGTGTCCATTCCTTTGCTCCACTATTGTAATTACAAAATAATGAAGCCATTGTTCAAATTTCTTCTCCAGATCAGGGGGACATTCCAGAGCAGTGTGAAAGTGATGTCTTGCATCCATCTGGGGACATTGTCAATGAAAACCATGTCGCAACCACTATGCAAGCAACAGCCACTTCGCCGCAGGACTTAAGTGAGTTTTCAGCTCAGAAACAAAAGTGAATGCCCTTTTTAGATGTCACGTGTGTAGAACAAAACCCCAAATATTTAACATTCTGTAGGTATATACACCAAAGTGAATGAAGACTTTTTCAGAAAGTGGTAATTATGTAATAAAGAAAAGAGAATGTTTTCTTTTGCTTTACTGTACGAGGATGACTTTTTCACCCCAGGTTTGTTTAAATGTGTTTCTAATTTAAAGACTTTTAACAATTCTTCCCCCACCCCCCACCCTGGCCCTAGCCCTTCACCCAGCCTCCGGAGGGAAGATTTTGATGTTTCTTTTCCCCTTCTTTAGAGTAATTATTAAACATTGGCTCTGTTCTTGATAGAAGTAAGACCTGAAAGTTTTTATTTTGAAGTGTTTTCTATACTGCATGCCTGGCTTTTATTGATTGATTGATTGATTGATTCAGTTTGCAAACTGCATTGTCACAATGCTGATTTAATTCTTTGGATAGACAAGGATGATTTCAGTGCATGTATGTGGCTTTCCTACTTTGCTCTGCACAGTAACACTGTGATAATTCTTATTTAGAGAGAAAAAAATATAGCAACATGAACTTAAACATAACAGATTTGATGAGAAAGTTTGTGCTAGAAATAAGAAATGCAGAGTGATTTGTCAACTCCCTGGACTCTACTTTGTCTCTGGTGTTCAACTCTTAGGCAGTCATATACCAGACTGAAATGTATTGAGGTGGAAAAAAAACATTGCCAGATACATAAGAATAACACCAGTATATGTATTTTTATATATACCTATATATATATATATATATATATATATATATATTTCCAGTTGTTTTTCATTTCCTTTTAATGTTATACAGGAACCTGTTACTTATTTGTATGCTACCATAGTAGATTACTGAAGTATCTATAAATCATGTCATAGATATTGAAATAATTTTTCACAGCTGCGTTGGATCAAAGACAGATTGAAGAACAAAATAAAGAAGACAAAAACTGTGAAGAGGAAAGGAGAACCGGAGAAGAAAGGAGAGAGAAAGAACAACAGGAAGCTTTGGAGAGAGAGCAAAACGAAGTGGAACAGCTTAAGAAAGAGACGGTGATTTAGTATTTTAATTTCTGACAGTGATGTAGCTTCGTAGTGTGATATTAGTTTAGGATTGCTGTGTGTTAAAATAGATGTTAGTTAAAATAGATTTTATGCCTTTTTTAGGTGAAAATAGTAGAGGCCAAATTGTTTTAAGCACCTGCGTGATTAACCAAAGAGCCTTGCTAGAACTTCCTGTTATGCCAAGTAACTTTTTCCTTGGAAAGGGATGCTTTTTATTCCGTGCTTCATGTAACTGGAAGCTACAGTTTTATGCTGAGAACTTAAAATGCAGATGTCACCAGGCTATTGGAACAAGCTATATGCATTTGCTCCGGTCTGGACTGCTGCAAGTGCGACATCACCAGAAAATGTTAATGTCCACCTGTTCATTAGCTTTTATAATGGTTTTTAGGGTGTGGTTTATTTTATTTTATTTTTTTGAAGCAGACGTTACAAGGAGGCTCTATGGAGTTTGTTTAAATCCCTTTGAGCTGATGTAGCACATGTCGAAATAATGTTCGGTATTTTTGGGTACTGTATAAAATTTGGTTTTTGTTTTCTCCTCTTTCTTCTTCCTCTTCCCACACTTAAACCTTGGTTAATTCAATTCAGTTCAGTGGTACTGATCATGCTGCCCTTCACACTAGCAAACGAGGCCATTCAAGAAACTTGCATACCTGTGTCAGCTCATCTTCAATTCACATGTAGATCTAGCCGTATGCAGAAGCCAGGATTTCAGTCCTCACGGCATTTCAGGCATACAAACAGATTGGATTTTTTTGAATGACACTCCTAAACTGAAGTGATAACTTAAGGTTTCATCTGGAAGTGCATGTAGCAAGTTTAATGCTGTTTACACTGGCATGTTTTACCAAGTTTAATGTTACATCCTGCAAGTATTTAGGTATAAAGGTAGTTTTATTGATCTGATCGGTATTTAATTTTGATTTTTTTTTTGTCTTAAAGTGGATCCAAGATTCGATGAAAATAGATGAAGAAAAAGAAGATAAAGAGGGAGAAAAATTTGAAAATGGTAATTCTGCTGCTGAAGATATTGTAAAGGATTCTACTCCAAATCCATTAGAAAAATACATGAAAATAATTCAGCAGAGAAGAGAGCAGGAACTGGCACACCAGGTGATTATTCTCAAAACTGGGCCCCCCAAAGTATTGTTTGAATTGGTGTCTTGCTAAGTATGCTTAGAATGAAAATAATAATCTCATTTTTTATTTTTTTTCTTCATTAAGAGCCTTTAATGTAACAACTTGCAGAAATGAGCGTTTGGATTTGTATTGCAGAAATGTGTTGATTCAAATGTGTGGGTTTTTTTTGTTTATTTTTTGTTAGGTACTCTGACAGTATTTAAACAGAAATATGTCCTCAGTTTTTTTAGTAGTCCGTGTTTAAATATAGTGTTTTGAGATCCTAATTAAAATACATCAGTTTGAATCTATACAGGTTGATTTGTGTTCCACTAATGCAGTTGATGAAGTTGATAGAATGTAATCTGGCAGGATGGAAAATTTGACCTTAAAGAACAATTACGTGTGTGAACATTACTTTGATGACAGACTACAGCATAGTTTTATTCAGGCACTGTCCAAACCCATTTTTCTAGATGCAGTGCTTCATTTGTAGAAATAGGCTGGCTCTTTCAGAAGATATTTATTTTCAATTAGGTGTCCTAAAGTACAGAAGCAATTATTAGAGTCACTTAAACCTTGACTTAAGAACCAGTTACAGAAAGTGTATTTTCCTCTTGACTGCCAGGATTCAAAAAAAGAAGAAATACAAGAACTATCACTCATAGAGGGAATTACATCGAGTGAAAAAGATGACAGGTAAGGCTCATACATTACTACAACTGACTTCTATTACTTCCTACTAATTAATACAGCATGGATTATGGCTAAGAGACATTTGCCTCTTAAAAAGCAAAATAAATTTAAACAAGTTAGTAATAAAAAATAAATACGTTGGAATAATTGAGGATCCTCCCAATTCTTATACAGGTAAGTTAGGCACAATATTGAATTAGGATCTAGGAACTACATTCGATGATCTGTTTCAATAGCTGTCACAATTAAAATTTTTTATCTGCAATTGAGCAGCATCTCAGTTCCTTCATGGTGAGCTGAAGCACAACGGATTCTTCCTGAGTAATGATCCTGTGAAAGGTTTTCTGTGCTGTACGGTGCATACAGTCTGTTATTTGCATTGAATCTACCTATGATTTATTAGTAGCATCATGGACTTTTAACAAACTAGTTAACACATCTTATTTCAGAGAGGTTTTTGGCAGCCTGATTGAGTTCCACAGCTAGGGCATTTCCTGTGGTTATCGCTAGAGCTCAATAAATAAGGGCACGTCGCTTTTAGTTTCTTGGTAGGGGCAAATATCTCTATCAATCAAATCTTTCAG
Organism: Anser cygnoides; assembly: GCF_040182565.1. NCBI lineage: Eukaryota > Metazoa > Chordata > Aves > Anseriformes > Anatidae > Anser > Anser cygnoides. The sequence continues at coordinate 131,672,593 of NC_089873.1, read as the reverse complement.
TTTATCTGAAGATGTAGACTTGAAAATATATTTAAGCAAAAAATATAGAGCAGATTAAAAATGACTCTCACTGTATCTGGTAATGATTCAGTATTAGCTGTCCTTTTAAAGTGCTGTTTTACACACCAGACCCCATTCTGGAGCTCCTGAAGTGTAGTTGTGCAGTGTTCTTTTGTGTTACCAACGTAGTAGATAGTAATGCTGTTTGATGGATGAGGTAGCCCAAATCCTCACTCTTAAAGGCTTGCTTTTGGAACAGCAAGAAAACTGCAGCATAGATTGTCAGTGACTAAAGCCTGTGATTAGATGCACTCTATTAAGTTGTGTGTAACTTTTACTTTCTCTGAAACAAATGTATGCTTCATACAATAAGCTACTTTAGACTCAATGCCATGTTTTTCCTCCTTTCCTATCCCCAATACAGTGCTGCAGGCATTTCTCATGGAAATGATGATGAAAGCTTCTGGTGAACAGCAGCAACTGGTTTTGTTTTTCTTTTTCTCTTTTAACTACAATAAAATGTTTTTAAAACAGCTTTCTGGTCATAAATGAAGTTGTAATAAATGCTAGGCACAGGAATTGCAGGCTGTATAATTATAAATGAGTAAGGCTGTGCTGCTGTTGAAATCTTAACCACTTTAGTCACTGAATTTAAATATTGAGCCTAGATGTGTTACTCTTCCAGCAGGAGGCCCTTGAGCATGGTGAGAGGAAAGGACAAAGCTGTGTAAAGAAATGAATCTGTATGTTCAGGTAGATGTGCTTGGCCTTGAATTCCTAGAAACGTCCACAGCTTTTGAAATGTTGTTCCTCCACTCCTGTTCCCCACCAAGTGTAACAAACAGTAGGTCAAAGTAACAACTGAACCTTTTTATTACACTGAGGCTATCTCATGTTTTTAAAGATATCCCATAGAAACCCCTGGCTTGTGGTTTTTTAGAGAGCAGAGACAGAACCACGTTACCTTGTCCTTTTTACTGCTACAACAGGAGAAACAAACACTTTTAAAAGCAGCCTTTTCTCATGCTTTGTTAGTATTAACCAGCCCAGAACCGAGAGATTCAAATAAAAAATGCTATTTAACTCATCTTTATTTAAGCTTTGCATTTTGTAGGTAGATTAAAGGCAAGATCATTAAACTTTATTTACAGTATAAAATACAGTATTTTTTATCAATGAAGTAATTTTGGGTGGCAGCATATAGTACAACTTGCACTGCATTGGAGGCTGCTTACCTTGACCTAACTACAGGAACATGAAGCCAAGTTTGACAGAATTTAGGGGCAAAACTGAAGCTCCCTCTTGAATTCATTGGAGGTTGAAATGTGGTGTACCATAAATGAGACACACTTTCTTTTTTAAATTAAGACAAAATATTTAGGGGATAGTCTAATTTTACTTGCTGCTGAATTAATTTTATGTTGCAGCAAAGATGGAATTTACAAAGTTCCTCAGAAATTTGTTTTGTCTGATGTCAAGCATGGGCTGAATAGTGCTTGTTGCTTTATGCTGCCCTGGAACAACTATCAGTCGTTAATGCTAGAAAAACTTACCATGCTGAAGCATACACCTACAGGGCAGCCTTTCGCAGTACATTATCAAATGGACAATATTGAACAGAATGTGTTTAACTTCAGATAGAGATATAAAACAGAGATGCACTAGTATAGAGTAGCTGTAGGTCTGTTTTAAAATAAGCATACACAAGTGTTGTCTATTATCTACAAATATTTATTTTAACACTTGGATGTAACTACAGGAAGCCCTTGGCACTGATAGAAAATATTGATTCACTGTTAGGTTACAAAAATTTATACATAGCAAAATTTAATGCTCTTTACATAAAAATATTAGACTACTTAAACAAAACTTCAAAAACTCCCAGTAATAGCTACACTGAATTAGAAAAGAATTAGGCTTTAAGACACTGCCTCCATTATTACCCTTATGCAAACACTGGGCTAGAACATCACCTGCATTGCTGTAGAAATGTCTCCTTCATGCAACAGGTAAGAACATACACTAGGCTATTTTGTCATATTTGCTCTACACTGATCAACTTTGCCCCCTTTTTAAACTGTCAAATTAGACTTCAATATTAAACAGAAAAATTATAGCTGAAGTTAATAACCCCCAAAATGCCTTTCCTCTTAATACTGACTTAAAAGAAGTTTTGTGCTTCCTTTGACTTACTTACTTATATTCAGCAAACAGTCAAAACGATCAAACCACACGTCAGCTTAACATGGGTATGACTTGAATATTCAATTTTTTTCAAATGACTGATGTATTTTACTTTTCCCCCGACATTTATATATATATATATATCATATAGAACAAACACCAAATATACCATCACTAATACTCAAGATATCACTGAAAGCTTCTGAAATAAACATTAATTAGAAGGCAGACTTCTATGGGAAATACTTTAAAATGGCACCAGTTTGTGTTGTTGTTTTTATTCTGAACACCACGTTTTCTTAATGTGCTAATTAATTTGTAAAAAGGAAAACACATAAGCACTGACTATAAATTTGCTAAGCACCAAGATAGAGAAAAGGTGGACATCCTGTATTCTGCTTTATGGCTGTCATTTTTATTGTGTAAAACTCTGCAAACTTCGTCATCTGCTCGTTTGGAGTAGTCACATCAGTGTCATTTTAATAAGGTAACACTTTTCACTTAAAATGAAGGATAATGGTCTCCTGCCACTATATAAATGCTAAGACATTTATAGAAAATAAATATTAAGGCAAAGCTGACATTTATTTTCAAAGAAGGGGATCATTATCCAGATCCAAGCATCTACATTCCATTAAATAGTTAATAAAAAGATTAAAACTTGGGACATCTGCTCAACACTCAGGTAAGCACAGGAGAGTGACTGTTTCATCGTAAAAAACTGTGGCACAAAAGTAGATTGCTGTTCCTGTGGCCCATGTAAAGAGTGTTCAAAGGCTGCCCTATTATGACTTATGAAATGCTGCAACTGTGCTTCCAAATAAGCACAGGCTATCAGAAATCTTAGCCAGCCACAGTTCCATTTGGTATATAAACTGAGATACTAAATCACACATCTTACACGTGCCTTTGTCTAAGGTCTGTACAAACATTTACTGCTGGCTGGTTTGGAGCACCTGCCACAGTTTTGTGCAGGAATTCATGCTGCATGTCAAATAGTAAATTCTGAACGTCTCAAAGTAGAATAATTTGGTCACTTATTGTGAAGTGTTGCCTTTTAAAATGCCTGGAATAAAACCTCCATTCTCTGCGTGAGATGGAAGATTACCCATGGGAAGATTTCCCTATGAATGTGTTCCAGGAGCTTGAACGTGAAGCTTTTACACTTCTCTATAATTTTGTTTGGTAGACACACATCTGTACTGCAGAGCAGCTATTTGTTGATTTGTCAGAGCTACAGAATTCTTCTGCTGAATTACTGTGGCAAACATTTATGTGTAAGAATTGAGTTGCTCTTTTGACCGAGACTGGATATCCTGAAGCTCCTGCTCTTCTTTTGCTTTGATATCTTGGTAGGCCTGCATTTTGCTTGCATCCTTTAAGTAGGCCCAGTTAGAAGACAGTATCATGAGGAAGTGGATCTGGAAGAGAAGGGTGAGCATGATGGCTAGTGAGCATGTCAAGAGGCAAAGCAAGCTGCTAGTTAGATTAATAGACGCTCTTTACAATAATGACCAAAAAAAAGTTATTCTACGTTAATAAGCATTCTGTTATTAAAACAAGCACAGAGGCTATTTTCACAGATCTCTAGAATTTTGCATGCTAATATTTAGGTTGGTTATTCACAACTTAGAGAAAGTTAGTACAACAGTAATAAAATGAGCTGAAGAGTTGTACGGATCAATTAAAATGAAGAATGGGGAGAAGCGGGAAAACAAAAACTTTTATACGTGGCAATTTAGATCCTACGGAAACTAAGAGGTGCTCAGAAGAACTGGTTTCTAAGGTTGTGGTGTTTATGTATATTCAAGCCCAGCTCCTGGTAATTCTTTTCCCCCAACAAGCAGATGAGAATTCCACCCTCCCCCTAGAAAAAGCCTGAAATTGTAAACAGTTTTATTTACGTGAACAAGGCTACATTAACACATTGAAAAATTAAACAACAAAACACGAGTCCAAAACTAAGCAAAAGCATGCAATCTCTGGGTTAAGAAGTCTTAATCATGTATTGTTATAACTACATTTTAATCTCCCATTGTCTAACTTGAGGTGAAAAGTTTTACATCATAATTAGCAATTTTTTTTGTGTGTGTGGATTTTTCCTGGTTTTTGAATTCATCTCTTCCCAACATCTTTTCACCATACTTCATGCAAAAAATCTACATCTGAACACATTAATTCACTTTTTATTTTTCCCCCCAACAGTGTAAAAATGTCTCTATGATCTATGCATGGTTTTGCTTCCCGTGCAGTCATACTTACATTTTTGAGATCTGGCTACTGAGAAATCAGTTACTAAAGTGCAAGCCATACAAGAACAGAAACTATTTATATGCTATTTCTTACAAGTTTAGGGTCCAAAACCAGAATGTGATTGTTTTACGCAGAGCTAATACAAGGATGTATTTCCTTCCAGAGAGAGCATGATTTGGCAGTTATTTGAAAATGAAGTAAAAGAAAATAATCAACTTAATCATCCATGCACCAGAAAGACAAGCCGACTAATTCATAATACTGGGGCTTCTGATTTCTGCCAAAAGAGACTGGCACTACTTTATTACTCTTTTTATTTTGTATCATATATATTTGTATGCTCAGAGTTTTTTGTAGTTGTCATTCAGGATGAAGAATAGATGAGTAATTCTGACCCTGAACTGTTCCAGTCTTTGTTTTAGAGATGACTGCTAAAAAACACATGGAGACTTCAAACGAAAAAGTCCCATCTTCCAAAGGACGATTTATAAACAGTCCAACAGTAACTGAATCCTCTCAACAGGAAAAAATAGCCAGATCTCATCCACATCATAGTTCATATACAAGAAGTCATTTTATTAATCTGATAAGCTAAATGAGGCTTACTGAAGCTATTTACAATTACTGTAACAAAATTCAGAAAGCTAGACTTTTAGCCTAGGGTGTCAGTGGTATTTCAAGCTACAGCAATGCAGCTCTTTACTGGGCTTATACAATTTAGAATTTAGTGCAGCAATCTTCCCGACTCTTAAACTTCAAAACAGCATAGTTATATGTAGTAGCCATCATGTAGATCAGCTGGTGGAAGAGAACAAAATACAGGAGAGTAAGACACAACAAGGTGACGGCTCAAGCCCACTTGGGCAACCGTTGATACTTTTACAACAGATGCTATTCCGAGCTTCCTCCAGGGTGGAGATGCAAGATAACTAACTTGCCTTTTGTCCCTTGAGTATAATCTACACACAGGCCTAAGGCTATTTTGCCAAAGAACAGGCACCATTACACCTAGAGTTGGCTGATAGGAAGTTAGAAGCTGGCAGCTAGAGTAAGTGTTAGACACGTGAAAAAAGTCTTCTTATTAACATCCCTTTTTCCAACTGCTACCTGTGATTGGCATTGCAGGGTTGGACTAGTCAAATTGCCTGGGTCCAGACAAAAAGAACAAGAGGTTACAAGCTTTTGATCAAATAAACTACAACAGTGAAAAGAAATAGTGAACAGAAAAATATCAACAGTGGGTAGAAGCAGGATTTTAAAAGGACATGCAAAGATTTTTTTTTCCTAAGGATAGGGCAGGTGAGTTAAGATGACTTCTTAAAGCAGAAGTGTGGGACCTGCTGACTCGTGATGCCCAAAGCTTAGCAGAAAGTAACAGTGATTACAGCTCACCCTCTTTTATGGCTAGTATCAGCATTTTTAAGATGCATAAAATTTGATCTTAAAGCATCTTAAGTCTGAAAGGAACACATTGCGCAGTAAAAATAAATAAATAAATAAAAATGCTACCCACCAATGCTATGACAGTGGCACCAGCTCCAGCACAAGCCACAATGAACAGGTGATAAGACATGTAGAACTAGGGAAAACAAACAAACAAACAACATGTTAAAAATGTTTGCGTAACTGAGGATAGTATAAAATGCATTTCAGCTGTTTTAAAGAATAAAGATAATAAACCTGTCTTCATAGCAAGAGCTTCAAAGCTTTAAAAACCTAAAATGTTTAGAAAACGCTTTTTTTTTTTTTTTGGATGTGCAGAGCCAGAGTAGTTTCAATGTTCTGCTAAAATCAATTTCTTTCTACTCTTATTATTAGTTTCCTCCACAAACTTTCACCAAGTTAGTTATTATGCTGTGCCTAAGTGACCTGGAGGCATAAGCCGCACATGGGTCATGCCTGTGTACCTCGTTCGTGTTGCAGATGTTCTCCAGGATCGGACCACAGGCTTTGCCAGGTACAGCATTCCACGGGATAATACCTGAAATACCACAGCAAAAGAAACCACTAATTTTAGCAATCAACACACACTTTCTGTTCTTTTCTTATTTGTTCTGCCCACTTGCCAGTTGTGTTCCCGTTTTGGGCATCCACGCGTTGACCAGTACAGCTTTGAGTTGGCAGGAGGAATTAAACAGCTCACTAAAACTGCACTTTCTCCTTATACCAAGGCTTGCTGCCAAGATACGTTCTCAGATGTGGTTTTCCCATATGGCAGCCAAATGGTTGGGTTTTTGCGCTTCAGGTCCAGTCTCATACTGCCTGCTCCCCGAGACTGGGGACTGAAAGGGATCATCTGCATCTCAGAGATACTTGGCATCTTTCAGGACAGCACTTAATGTGCAATTCCTTACTAGATTAAATTCTACTTGAACCACTGCAGTAGAGGAGGGTGAATGTGGAGCCGGAGGGGAGAACTACACAAGAATTTTCTTCTGCTTGCTTAAGTTCCAGGGGGTAAAATAGCATTAAGTGAGAGCTGCTACAAGAGAATCTGGTCTGCTATACCTCATGTACTCCCAACTACTTTTCTTACATGATTGAAAATCTGAAAAGTCGATGGGATCTAGAAAGTTTAAAATAACCTAAACTTTTAGGCCAGTAACAGATGTAAAGCTTAAGCAGAAGCCATGGCTCGAAAAAGGAAAACAGCACTTCACCTCCTCAGTGCAACTCACATTTCAAACTCAGCTGGTTGGAATTAGGAACTTTGTAAGGGGCAGGTCATTGAAATTATCTCAGGACAGTATGGCTTTCAGAAAGACTTTATAGGATTTACTTTAAAGCCAGTTTCTTCTCTGCAAGATACAGTTGACAGCATTCAGCTATTGCTTCCACCCAGAACTAGAAGACACTTCAGTGACACAAGCAGCATGTTGAGAAGCTGCTCTCTCCCGCCACTCATTGAAACACAAATGATTTTATCAATCAGAGGAAAAAAACAGCCCCACGCAGCCGTGGCACAGCTGCAAAACAAACAGGAGAAGCAGAAGGGTGGAGGAGTGCACCTTCCCCCTGCACTCCTGGGCTTTGCTACTGAAGAAAGCATATTTCCCAGCCTCTTGGTGGCAGCTGCTGAAATAGGATGCAAACATTTGATTTGGGACTTCTTGCTTTTAAAGTTGGTACATCTTATTCTCTCCTACTGGACCTAGAGCCAGGACAGGAAAGCAAAACCAAGCTTGCTTGCTTTCTCGACTGTGAATTTGTTTCCTCAGCTTTGATTTAATTAGTTCAAAGAAACAAACATTCCTAGAACATGCAAGCTAAAATGAAGCCCAAAATAACTGTGACAGAAGGTTTTCAGCACAAGGGAAGATGAGATTAACTTCAGGAAAAATTCACTTCAATGACTAAAGTATTTGAAAGGCCAGACAATATTTTAAGCTATTGCCCCACTGCTCTGCTACTTGCACCCCTCCCCTCCCCCAGTTTTCTGTGTGTAATTAGAAAGCAGAGTTAAATCATTAATATCTGAGGCAGACCCTCGATTGCAGGTGTTTGGTTTTAATTGAAAGTAATTGTTACAGCAAAACACAGGCATTAACTTCATAATTAAATGTAAAAACAGCTTTTTGAAAGAAATATATATATACAAATGGGTTTAAGGAAACAGATTCTGGTTATCTCTCAGCTCTGTCTCTAAGCAGTTTATTTTGAGGCTGTTCTATTTTTACACCTAATATTATGGTATTGGAAACTGCTACAAAATCATTTTAGATAAATGACTTGCCTGTTCAGTTAAACTGACTGCATCTGGAAAGAGATCAATGTAATCTGAATTAATTAGAAAAGTAATAGCACATTCAGAGACACAAGATGCTTTTGCATTTGGTTCATTTGATAAAGCTGAAACGAAACTACTGAAGATAGACCAAGGAGAAAGGATAAAGCATTTAATCAGGATTTAAATAAGTACCGTATTGCCTGATATCCACGCAGATCTGGTCCCCTGGAACTGTCATATTTGTCTGAAGAGATTTGATGACTTCGCAAGTTGACCATATGTTATAGAACATAAAGACAGGCACAGCAGAGAAGCCAAAGACCCCAAGCCAGGCCACTCCAAGCACATAGGTGAGGAAAACAAACTGGGCAGAGAAAACACATGCACTTCATATTCGTTCTTTGAAAAGAATACTTGAAATTTTCCTTAAAAAAATGCTTCAATACAGTCTTTAAGCATATTTTCAGAAATTAAGTAATAAGGTATTTAATTTCCATTAAATTATTTCATTATTTCCATGCATACTAACAACATTAGCAATGCTTATGTTGCTTACAAATACTTTGGTACTCTAAGTGCTTCTGAGAAAGTAATTCAGACATTTCTTTTTCCATCTGGCTGCTTGAGCAAGCAGTGTGGCCTCCTGAACGAGCAGCTCATTGATTTCTCAAGAGTCTCAGCTAAGCAGGTTGTAGGCTAAAACCAATAACATTCCAACAAAAGTCAATTTAAGGATTTTTTTTTTTATTAACTGTAGTATACTAGCACTTCTATACAACTTGCAAATCAAAACAAGAGTGAATTGATGTATGCAGAGCTCTTCTGTACTCCCTGATTTATTGAAATCAATTTTGAATGTAACAGTTGAGAATACCAATTTTTGAAAACATACCATGTTCATTATAGCAGATCAGAAAACTAATACACATTGCCAAGACAAAAATTACTTACTTCAGCTCAGATGATCATGGATTTTCCCATTAAAATTTGCTCGTTTGGGTTTTCATTTTTCTTTCTTTTTTTTCTTTTTTTTTTTTTTTTTAATATGACATGCATTTTCTTTGGTATCTTTATCAAGTATGGCATTCACTACTTCAGAAACCTCCAGCTTTCCGCTCCCACAGGACCTCCTCTCTCTCCTATTCTTCCATGTTAAGTTTTATGGTGAAACACTAACTCATGAGCTCTGGCATCAGCTCCTTGAGAGGCTAGGGTTTGGATTCCCCTTGCAAAATGGGGAAACATTTTTATATCTTCTGTGTTCTTTCATCACATTATTTAACTGTAGGTGGATTGGAAAGGCTTTACTTTCCAGTAGAGCACTGTACTCTTATTAGAAACCTGTGTGCCAGAGCAGCAAAGATGGGAAAGTCTCTGAAAGGGGGTTTGTCTCAGCCTGACCCCAGAACTGATGGCCTGAACAAATTCTGCAGCAGTGGAAGTTTGCACCCTCAGAGGTGGGTCCAGACACGCTGACCAACATTGGAGCAACAGTTGAGCAACTGGTTAGATTTTGTAATTGGTTAGATTTCTAGGGAAAGAAGGTGGGGAGTTGGAAGCACTTGGAAAACACACACAAAAACAGCTAGTCTTGAATTAATACAACTGAACTAAAATACCCTACATCATGCCAGACACTAGAAGTTCTCAATGAATTTTGGTAACAACCAAGTGGACCAGTTTAAAGGATTTCTATAGATACACTATACATAAACCTTGGTTTGCATATGAGTATTTGAAATATGCATGAGAGGGAGAATGGGAAGCCTTTAACTCCTAAAATAGCTAAGAAAAAAAAACCAAAATCACTCTCACATACAATACAGGTAAGTTGTTGGAAACAGTTATTCTGCATTACGACCGCCAACAGAAATAATTCAGTCAAGTCAAAAGACTGTCTTCTGTAGTAACCTTATGCAACATGGAAGGGACTGTGCCCATCTCGGTGATGTAACTGAGGAATAAGTAGAAGTGTTCTTGATTAAATAGGCAGAAAAAACAGTGGATGGTTAAAAGCTGCTGTCTGCAGGCACCACCAGTCTGTTAGGATGTTATTTCTCCTCACAAACCTTGTTCTAAAGCCTGGTGTTTTAAGCAGCTCTAGCACGAGACAGTGGCATATGCCATAGCTGTCACCACTAACCACTGAGATGTCTTACCAGAGCTTCAAGTCTTTACTGAACTGCTAAATTCTCTCTTTCATTGTCTGAACAAATACAGGACAACATGAAAACATGTTTTTGTGTCATATGTCTGTGTGTCACACTGGTATTTGTGTAAGCAGCTGACGATGACGTGTCTCCAACTACCCAACTATCTGCAGTAACGAGATGCACATATGTGTATGCTTCTACTGTATTTTGGATCTTTGGAAATGCTGTTTTAGATATAATTTTGCTCCTCAGTGAAGATGATACTTTCAAAGAAAAGAGCAAGAAAATAGCTACTTAACTAGAAAATGATTGGATGTCTTATTTTTATTAGCCCTTGAAAAATTCAGTAAGTATCCGACAGCACAGTGGAAAATTCTTAACCCTTTTGAAAATAAACATGCATCTTCTTTGTATTTAACCAGCTGAAAGTACATATTTTTTAAGTACAGGATATAGGTTGTATATTAAAATGCAACAATCACATCAAACGCCTCTTCTCTTCTCACCCACACTTTCCCGTGGGCGATCTGTCATACTGGTTAGCTTCCTCCAGAACTACAAGCTTTGAATTCAGATTTTCAGAAATAACTTTGAAATCCTGTCTTAGAAACATAGTTATGTTTCTGTTCTTGCAGAGTGCGCCCTAGGGGGCAATGTGGGTGAGAATCTGAAGTTTTATTTTTAGTTAAACTTTGTTTAAAATGTTCTAATACAGAAGTAGATTGAAGGGAAGATGGCTTGTAACTTTAAGGCTCTAAGTGTCTCAGCTTTGCAGAAAAGACTCATTATTATATCCGTATGCCTTTTGCCATCTGCAAAAGCAAGACAGAAATACTTGATTCAAGTGCAAAGATGTTGTGAAGCTTCATTCATTAGTGTTTGTTTGAAGGATCCAGACGTTCTCATGTAGAATAGACTATGGAAGTCAGAGGCATTGCAGTCTGCTATTTAAATAGCTCTGCAAACCACAGCCATTTTACAATCTGCCCTTAAACATTATCAGCGTACTCTGCGTTCAAAAGTGCAAATTTCATTTTGTCTCACACAGAGTTTTTCAAAATCAGCAGCCTCCACCAGTTTCGAATAGTGGGTTCAGCTTTATGAGGGGAAGGCCACGGTAGCACCCCACCAGTCAACCTGCAGAACTTGGGTTTGACCAAGCATCCACAAAGTTCAGAGGGGGACCAGCAGCAGGGACTGGCTCACCCATAAGGAGCTAAACAGAGGTGGCGGCAATACACTGTGGTTCAGAGACACAGGAGTCAAACCAAGCCCGACAGGTTTTAGCAAGGAACGACAACGTTCCCACTTCTAGTGCTACTCACCATCCCACTGATGCAGCGGCCACAAGCTGTCGTTTTGAACTCTCCATGCAGCTCCTTCACAGCACTTGTTGTATAAAAGCCTTCTGCCAAAAGGATTATTCCATATAAGAAGAAAAATGATGCAATGCCATAAATTACATACTGCATTAGCTGTATTCTAAAATGAAAAAGAAAAAAAGATGTAATTAGATTTAATTCCTTTTAAAGCAAAGCAAGTCTTCCCTAATCATAACAGGTATGAGTCAACTCACTTTCTAGAAACACAGTTCAAGGCTCTTTAGAGCATTTTAAGCAAACAGGCTGCAGGAAAGTGCTGCTACAACTTCCACAGGTAAGCAGTACCAATGTCCGTTAGTTTTGCACCCACTGTTTGTGCTGCAGTTCCTACACTGACTGCTGTTAGTCAGAAGCTGGAAGACTCCATTTCATGCATCCACCATGGAGTGTGTCCCTGTCCCGTCCCGTCCCCCCCCCATGGCTGACCCTGGCACCTAACTCAGGGAATGTCCAATAGCTACGGCACAGAAAGCGTGCACTGAAGCAGAAAAGGCTGGAGCTGAACTACTGGCTGAACGACCATGCTCCATGGTGGTTCCTTTGGCTTAGGGGAAGGGAGTAGACCCCAAAATTCACTGTTTCGACATATAAAATCCAGTTAACATATGTTTACAGAAATCTGTGTGGAACTTGTCTGATACAAAACTCAGCAAATGTTGCAGAGAGTTCTGAGGAATGGTCTGCTCCACAGCCTAGGAGGGTGCTTCCAAGCGAGCAGATAGCTTCAGTGCCTGAAGTCACACAGCTGTGTTAAGCTCCCTTAAATGTAGTTAAACTATAAAAACATGCAGCAAATTTTTAGGAAATCCTTCCATTTGAGGTAGTCTGGAACTGTCCAGAGGAAGAAGATCACAGGACATGTGGCATAAGAACTTCCTTTGAACCTTATTTGAGAAGATTCTTGATTCCCTACAAATCTACCATCTGTAATGAAACTCTTACAGTATTTTTACTCTTGACAGAACAGGTAAAAGGAAAGGAATCATTTATAATATTACTGATCCAGTTACAGATTCAGTATGTGAACCTGACTGTTTTGGAGGACCAGAATGCCAGATCTTCTATACAACAATTCTCCTGGTCTCCAAAAATCATACTTTATCGCAAACTTCTCCAGAATTCATGCCTTTAAAAAATTATATTTTTTTTTGTTGAGATGTTTATTTCAGATGAATATATTCACATAACAGGAAAATTAACTTTGTAGATCTATACTGATGCTTTTGTGTGTTTGTTTTAGAACAAATGCATATATATTTTTCCTTAGATGTTTTTTCAATTCTCACTACTCTCCCCCAACTAGCTTCTTCAAGGAGCACCTGCATGTTTTAGCTTCATTTAAAGAAAACTGATGACTACCACTTACATAGTTAAATGTTATCCAGACAGATAGCACACCCCTTGTATCAAAATAGGATATTGCTCATTTAAAATTATATGTGGGAAGTGAAATAGTGTTCATGTTTATTTTCCAAAGTGATTCAAAATAACAGGATAAATCCATTGCACCTGCACTATAAAGCATGAAAAAATTAACTCAGCATTTGATGGAGAATAAAAGAATACATTTCACTGTCACCAACAGTCTGGGAGAGACTCTACGCACGTTACCAGAAATTAGTAATACAAAACCTGGTTAAAAATCTGTTCTACAAATGATGGCCCTACTAATATATTTTTAATTGATTTTACATCTCTTGGCCTTAAATTATTTGCCCCTTTCTGGCATCTCTTCTCCCTTGCCTTTCTTTTTTGACTTCCACAGAGCCAGAGACCACAGCTGGAATTACAGCTGGAATTTGGTAGGAATTACAGAGCCCCCCAGCTGCTGATGCTGCCTCGACAAGAAACTGGCAACAATTCTCCAAAATTCAAAACTTGCTGCCTGTTGTGGCTACTTTTGCAATTTCATTTGCAAATTCTAGGAACAGCTGCTCATTGTTTTTCTCTAAATTTTTATGCTAATGGCAGCATCCCTGTGGTTCACGCAGCAGAGCTGGGGACGTGGTGCTCAGCCTCAATGGGTACAGAGGTCAGTGGTTGGGTGCAATCCAATGCCACAGGGCAGCTTTGGGCATTAGAAGGGGGAGAAGCCCCCAGATGGTGCTGCTGGCCTGAAGTCAGTGCTCTCGGAGGATGGGAAGGGGGGAGCTGTGGTGGTCTCAGGCTCAGTGCCTGCAGATTGACAGGTCTACGTCCACAAGAGCTGAAAAAAAAAAAAAACCTCTGCAGAAGCTGGCAGCTGGGAAGGGACCCCCTGTAGAGCCCATGTTCCTGATGCCCTGCTTCCTTAGCATCCTGACACTGGCATGCAATCTCCATGAATTTCAGCTTAATCAAAATTCCTTTCCACCACTGCACAGAAGTCTTCTCAAGGACCAGCAAGTTCAGCATCAGGGGACATGTAACACCCAGCTAGCTGATGCTCCAAAGACCAGCATGCATCTGAACTACTGAACACTTGGGTCTACATGGTCCTCAGCATTAAAGGAAAACAGAGGTTTGCTCCAGTGGGGCTGGATGCTGGCTGCAGGCTCTGAAACAGGCTTCACTGAGAAAGCTCAGGAACACAAAATCCCCTAACATTTCACTGGTGAATGCTACTTTAGCAAAGGCTAAAGTAGCAAAGACAAACATCCATACTATTTATAATCTTTCCTCTCTCCTTTTTTTCTTGCTTTTCTGTTCAGTGCAAAATACCAATCCACCTTCTTCTGAGGGGTGATGGCCAGAACAATGCTTCACAGTTATTTCTGTTATACCTTCAAACTTTGTATTGCTGCTGGATACTATTTCTTCAGGTTTCAACACATTTACCGGGGAACCTAATTCAAGCACAGGATCTTATCCTGCCCTGTGCAAAAAGCTTCTTCTCCACTCTGGGTGCATCTTTGCTTTCTGATGACTGAAAGAAGTCAGGTATAATTCTGGAGCAGTAGGTATAATACACCTATTTAGAGGTCTCTTGATGCTCATGAAATTGATGTCATGAATACAAATGGGTTAAGCAGGATACACACTCTGCCTCTTTGTGTGTGAACACTGAAAAACACCTACAGGTGTTGGACAAACAGGCAACCTAGTGCTCAGGGATAGAGACTGAGATTTGAACCCATCTCTGCTTGTCCAGCATGAGGGTGCTGTGGTGAATGTTCTTCATGAATAATGGCAATGAGAGGCATACTTACACTTCACTCAGCAAAGCATGGTCGCTGGCAGTCGTGGAGAAGTGCTGCTCAAGGATGGACACCGTGCCTGTAAGCGCCACATGGCCGCAACCACAAAACAAGGCTACCCCCGAGAAGCAGAGAATGGTTGCCACCAGCGAAGCGTATGGCACTCCTCCTAGGCACTTAATGCAACATTCAAAGCAACCTAAGCAGAAGAGAGAAAG